>NC_045444.1:76752998-76771753 GCF_002776525.5 Piliocolobus tephrosceles
CCTGAGAGACAAATATTTAATTTATCTGCTTATAAACCTATAGCATCACTTCCCACCTCTGGTGCCTATTACTCTGTACCTTTACTAAATATATGCTTCATATATACATGTTTCTATGTTGTCCATTGGAATACATTTTTATGTATTTATTTATTTTTATATTTTAGTTTTTCATTATACTTTAAGTTCTAGGGTACATGTGCATAACGTGCAGGTTTGTTACATATGTATACTTGTGCCATGTTGGTGTGCTGCACCCGTCAACTCGTCAGCACCGATCAATTCATCATTTATATCAGGTATAACTCCCCAATGGAATCCCTCCCCCCTCCCCCCTCCCCATAATAGGCCCCAGTGTGTGATGTTCCCCTTCCCGAGTCCAAGGGATCTCATTGTTCAGTTCCCACCTATGAGTGAGAACATGCGGTGTTTGGTTTTTTCTTCTTGTGATAGTTTGCTAAGAATGATGGTTTCCAGCTGCATCCATGTCCCTACAAAGGACGCAAACTCATGGAATACTATGCAGCCATAGTATTCCATGGTGTATATGTGCCACATTTTCTTAATCCAGTCTGTCACTGATGGACATTTGGGTTGATTCCAAGTCTTTGCTATTGTGAATAGTGCCGCAATAAACATACGTGTGCATGTGTCTTTGTAGTAGCATAATTTATAATCCTTTGGGTATATACCCAGTAGTGGGATGGCTGGGTCATATGGTACATCTAGTTCTAGATCCTTGAGGAATTGCCATGCTGTTTTCCATAATGGTTGAACTAGTTTACAATCCCACCAACAGTGTAAAAGTGTTCCTATTTCTCCACATCCTCTGAGAAGGTCATAAACGAATACCCACTTTTATAACAAAAGTTACAGGACCATTTAACTATTAGTGTTAATCTCTATAGCGATATTTAAAGATAGTTGGGAAAATGTAGCTTAGGTTTGCAACCATGAAACTGTATTAATTAGCACTGTTCTGGTTGCTAAAAGTATAAACTCAAGTTAGCTTAAGAAAAATTATAAATTTATTTTAAGAATAGAATGATGTTTAAGGATCTGGGGATAAAGGACAGCTCTACTTAGACTGAAGCTGGGAATTTTAAAAGTGTCAGGAACCCAGACAGTTCTCTTTCCACTGTTTCCTCTGGTTTTGCTTGTTTGTTTTTGTTTTGTTTTGTGATAGGGTCTCACTCTGTCGCCTAGGCTGCAGGGTTGTGGCATGATCTCAGCTCACTGCAGCCTCGACCTCCCAGGCTCAAGGTTTCCTCCCACCTTAGCCTCCCAAGTAGCTGGGACTACAGGCACACGCTGCCATGTCTGGATGATTTTTGTATTTTTTTGTAGAGACGGGGGTCTCACCATGTTGCTGAGGCAGGACTCGAACTCCTAAGCTCAAGCAATCCACCCACCTCAGTCTTCCAAAGTGCTAGGATTATAGGCATCAGCCACTATTCCTGGCCTCACCATCTCCTCTGTTTGTCTTTGTGAGTCAGCTTCATGATCATCTCTGTAAACTGGCTTATACCCTCTCCCTAATTTACAAGGTGAAATATGACTGCCAACAATAGTGAGTTTACCCACACAGTGAAGTAATTTCTTAAAATATTAATGTGTGTGTGTGCGCGTGTGTGCGCTTCTGTTTTGCATTTCCTTGTGCTCACGCAGAGCCGTCCACACTGACTTAAAGGGAATTAGAGCGGTTAGCTAGAGCTAGTATGCAAAAATAAAGAAACAGCCAATGCTTTTTTGTTGTTGTTGGCAGGGGCCTGTTACAAAATAGGCTCTTTTTTTTTTTTTTTTTTTTTTTTCCTGAGACGAAGTCTCACTCTGTTGTCCAGACTGGAGTGCAGTGGTGCAATCTTGGCTCACTACGACCTCTGCCTCCTGGGTTCAGGTGATTCTCCTGCTTCAGCCTCCTGAGTAGCTGGGACTACTGGCATGAGCCACCAGACCCTGCTAATTTTTGTATTTTTAGTACAGATGGGGTTTCACCAGGCTGGTCTCAAACTCCTGACCTCAAGTGATCCACCCACCTTGGCCTCCTAACGTGCTGGGTTCACAAGTGTGAGCCACTGCACACAGCCAAAACAGACTCTTGTCTAAGAACCTATCAGAAACAATAGTTCTGAAAGCCAAAGCTTTTAATTTGAAGAATGAGGTGGGTTTTGCTGAAAGAAAGAAAGGATTGTGAATTGAAAGAAAAGACCTTGAAGGAAACAAGGTATACAATTTCCGTCCTAACAGTAATACATTAGAAAGAGGCTGCAAGAGGACCCTGACTATGACCATCCTCTCCGCAGGGAGTAGGAGAGGTGAGGTCAGTGGAGTCCTGGGGATAAAGAAACAGGATCTTGGGGAAGCCACATGGATGAAGACAGAATTGGCACCCAGAGACTATGAGTACCTCACTCCCCAGGGCTGGGAGCCACACGGGGGCGCCTAGCCGGACCTACAGATCAAGGAGCACCTGTAGAGTGAGCCCACACTGCCCCTGGTCCTTTTTGCCAAAGTGCCACAGTTAGCTGGGTTTTGTTGCTTTCTGACCTATAGAAGTTCTTCCACGGGCAGCAGCCAGCACATTCCCTTGACCCATCCAGCAAAAAAAGGGCTTCCTGGACTCAGGAATTAGCGGGTCTCATCTGTTCAGGCCATTGTGGACAAGCAGTCTTTTGAACAGAGCAGGACATTCCTAAGCCTTACCCAGCAGAGGGCGGACCTCATCCCAGAGCAGGGCTAGTGTTGTGGGGAAAGAGTGCCACTGCCCCGTGCTTGGGTACCACTGGACAGTGGCGAATCTGACCTTGTCACTGGGTCTAGCTACATCAATTGCCACTGTCTATCTCCAAGTCTAATTCCAAATTCCCTGAGAAGGGACTCTGATTGACTTATCCTAGGTCAGGTGTCCAGTCCAGTTCAGCCAACTGTGGAAAGTGGAATGGAGATTCATCCACTTTGGGCATGGGAAGAGGGAACTTTAAGGAAGACGCTATGAACTGGACAGATACTCCAATGCACAGTTTCTTTTCTTTTCTTGAGACAGGGTCTCACTCTGTCACCCAGGCTGGAGTGCAGTGGCACAATCATGGCTCACTGCAGCCTCAACCTCCTAGGCTCAAGTGATCCTACCACCTCAGCTTCCTGGGTAGCTGGGACTACAGGCTTACACCACCATGCCCAGCTAATTTTTTATATTTTTTGTAGAGAGTGGGTTTTACCATGTTGCCCAGGCTGGTCTCAAACTCCTGGCCTCAAGCGGTCCACCCACTTCGGCCTCCCAAAGTGCTGGAATAACAGGCATGAGCCACCGTGCCCGGCCCCAGATCAATTTCATATGGAACTCTTTTCACAGTTTTAGTTTGTAGTATCAGACCATTGCATGTCTTAGCTTTTAGACTTAGAGTATTCAATCTTTTATAAACTATGATGTAAACTTGGACACAATATTTCTGTGTCCCAGTTTCTTTACTTAAACTATAAAGATACTGGTAAAAGTATCTCTAGGATTTCTTATAACTCTATTTCAGATTCTGTGATTCTCTTCATTTCACCATATCTGTAGATGATGAAGGAGTTAAAAATATGCCACTCTCACATGTTGACTATTTTGAATTAAAAACACTTGAAAATCAGCAGGTGCAAGTAGATCATTCTGACTTCGTTTCTGTTTTTACAAAGCAGGAGATGAAATTCCCACTTGAAAGACACCCTCCTATACAAGAAGAAAAGGCAACATTCTTATCATCAAGGGTGAGAAGTTGAGACCAGGAGACCTTGTTAAAATAACTCTTATTTTTTAAGTCTTCCCAGAAATCTAGTTGCTTTTTCACAACTTGCTTGGTCCAATCTTTTGTCCAATTCAGTATATAAGTAATTGACTCTAATTTCTTCTTTGGGTCTTCATTTCATTACAAGTTTCCCATGCCATGTAAAACATCTGTTACATTCATTGGTATGCTTTTCTCCAGTTGATCTGTCTTGTGTGGATTTATTCTCAGGCCCAGACAAAAAGGAACTTAAAGGGGAGCCTCCCTCCCCTACATGGCTACAGGCTGACCTAAATTCTGCTCTAAAGTGACCTTTTATACCTGCAAACATGTCACACACCTCCTCACCACACAGCACGCCCCCACCCACCCATACTGTCTCCCACCCCCACCCCGACATAGATTCACATACCGGAAGTTGCTCGTCTCTACTGCTCAGGATTCAAGTCTCTGTCTTGAACTTGAGAGGAAAAAGGGTGTTTTGTAGGATGGACAGGCTGTGGTAGAGGGAGGAGAGGTTAGACAGGGCAGAATGGAGTCTTCCTTCTCCAAGTCTAGGCAGATTTGGGGTCCTCTGTGCAGTGGGGGGTTGGAGCCTGGAGCTGGACGAGTTATTCAGAGAACTTTGTGAGGCTTGAGGACAGGCCAAGTTGATGCTGGAGCTCAGGTAACAGGTGTGGTTGGGAGTATGGCTGTGACACCCCCAGGACCAGTAACCATGAGCATGGGCCCTGCACCCTGGACAAGGACTCTGGAGGTCTTGGAGGCTGGTGGCCACAGCAAGCCTTCTCCTAGCAGCTTTGTGAGGAGCTGATGCGACAAAGGGAAGCTGAAGTAAAGGTAGAAGAAAGGCTAGGGTGCATGTCGGGCAGTGCTGTTGTGGTGTGGGGACACATTTAGGACTCATTTTTCCCTATAGGACAAGGTTCTGCAGTAACTCAAACAGGGACTAAAAGTGAGTAGATCTTTAAGATCCACATAACTCTGTGTCCAGATGTTATGGGCTCAATTGTATCCCTCTCCAAAATCATATATTGAAGTCCTAACTCCAAGGACCTCAGAATGTGACTATATTTGGAGATTCGGTCTTTAAGGAGGTGATCAATTCAAAATGAGGTCATTAGGATGGGTCCTAATCCAGTACGACTGATATCCTTAGAGGACAAGACAATTTGGACATAGATACATACACAGAGAAGACAATGTGAAGACACAAGAAGACCATCTACAAGCCAAGGAAAGAGTCCTGGAACAGACCTTTCCCTCACAGCTCTCAGAAATTACCAATGCTGCTGATGCCTTGATCTCAGACTTCTGGTCTCTAGAACTGTGAGAAAATAAGTTTCTGTTTAAGTCACCCAGTCTGTGGTACTTGGTTTCAACAGTCTTAGCAAAGTAACTCGCCGGAACACTGTCTGCTGAAGGAACTTTCTTGATATATGCATTTTATGGATTTCCCAATATCAGGGACTAAAAGATTCACTGAGTTACAACTGTAGTTTCTTAGGGACAGAGAGAAGATACTGGTTTTATCCATGTAAAGCTACAGAACAGAAGAAAAAGCTCCACCTTCAGCTCAGCTGGTGACCAGTGGCCTCACAGGTAGTGCATTGGCCACATTTTCATGTGATTTCCTAACAAAGTTATCTGAAATAAACCAACTAACTGTTTAATTTTTGAGGATTTCCCACAAAAGACATTATTTTAAACTCAGAGCTGGTTTAAAAGGTAAATAGCTTCTTTACTCTGTTGGGACCCCAGTCATATGATGTCATATGGACACACCATAACAAATTGAGAATATTGTGCTAGTTAATGAATTCCTTGCATAATGGGAAAAATGTTAGCTATCCTGCTCCCTTGTGTTCTTGAGAAGAAATACCAAACAAAAATCTCTGAGGAGTATCTTTCAATGTATACATGCATGTTGCAGACTGCAACTATAAGTTGGGTCTCGATCATGATATATTAGTCCATTTTCACGCTGCTAATAAAGACATACCCGAGACTGAGAAATTTATAAAAGAAATAAGTTTAATGGGATTATAGTTCCACATGGCTGGGGAGTCCTCCCAATCATGGCGGAAGGCAAGGAGAAGCAAGTCACGTCTTACATGGATGGCGGCAGACAAAGAGAGAGAGCTTGTGCAGGGAAACTCCCATTTTTAAAACCATCAGTCTCGTGAGACTTATTCACTACCAGAGAACAGCATGGGAAAGACCCACCCCCATGATTCAATTATCTCCTACTGAGTCCCTGTCGCAACACTTGGGAATTATGGGAGCTACAAGATGAGGTTTGGGTGGGGGCACAGAGCCAAACCATATCATGTGAGATCAGCTGACAGTCTTCTGAGGTCTCAATCAGCTATAGTTATGACACTGTGCCATATACGCAAAACAAGTAATTTGTTTCAGTCTAAAATTTAAACCTGTAATAGAACTCCCAAGAAGTTTCCTACTAAAAAAAAAGAAAAGAAAAAAAAATACTGCAGAAGAAGACTAATGGGAGAGAGGGGAAAAATCTATAGAAAAATTAGATAATTTTTGCTTTTTTTTTTTTTTTTTTTTTTAGTTTTGACATTGGGCTACAGGAGTCAAGCACTAAATGAATGCATTTTTTCCTGTTTCTCCAAAAGTTTCCTTTACAAGCCAGGCATGGTGGCCCATACCTGCAATCCCAGGGCTTTGGGAGGCTGAGGTGGAAAAACTGATTGAGTCTAAGAGTTCAAGACCAGCCTTGGCAACATGACAAAATCCTGTCTCTACAAAATAAAAATAAAAATCAGCTAGGTGTGGTGGCAAGTGCCTGTAGTCTCAGTTATTTGAAAGGATCACTTGAGCCCAGGAGTTAAATGCTGCAGTGAGCCATGATTGTGCCACTGTACTCCAGCTTGGGTGACAGAGCAAGACTCTGTCTAAAAAACAAGTTTCCTATATAAAATATGTTTTATTTTTATATGTTATATTTTTATTTCCTAAAAAACAAGTTTCCTATACAAAATATGTTTTATTTCCTGATTATGATATCGAAAAATCAAATAAAGCAGTGTTGGATATCTGTTGGGTCAAATAATTAATTTTACGGCTGTGTAACTGAAAGCTGATTGAAATTGGAAATGTTCTTTTCTAAAATGAAGTAAGTGCCAACTGATTCAGCCAAACAAAATTTGATTGATATTATTGACATGAGTGATGGAAAAACTGAAATGTGAAAATCTTATGCTACAGTTCAAATAACAAATCAACTCTTCTGAACATAAAAAAGTGTACAACTTTTGTTAATAAAAATTCATTTTTCCCTCTAAACATATGAAACAGTATTTAAGTAATATTGGCTTGAATGACTGATATATCTTGGTTGGGCTCCCCTTACATTATCTTCCCTATCTAGTTGGAAGAATGTTGTAATTAAGAAAAAGCTTTATTCTTTCCTTTTTCCTGCTTCAATGGTCTGATTCAAAAATTGTAAGCTTATCAACTTTCATAAAATGATCTGTTCCCACCAACATACGTTTAGGATAAACTTGAAGGAGGAAACGATAGAAACAACAACTACTCTTACTCCTAAATGGTGCCAAGATTTTTGTCTTCACTCAGACTTGAACCCTGAGTCATCTTTGGAACTTAACTTTCTCTTCATGTTTAGTCAGATATGAAGGCCTGCTTATTCTTCATTTGTATTTTCACACACACACACACACACACACACAAACACACACATCCCTATTTCTTTCTAGTACCATCATCATTCCTTAGTTCAGTCCCTTTCATCTCATGCATTTTCAGCCTTTCTTTTTTTCTATTTTCCACTCCATTCTGTATATTGTTTCCAGAAAAATTTCTCTCAACACTACTTTTCTCTGCTAAAGAAAAACAAAATACAATACAACAAGCAATGTCCACAACTCTCTATTGCTAATAAAACACAATCCAAATTCCCTAGGCCAGCATTTTTTTCAGGCTAAGTCAGTTCCACTGAGTTTTCTCTCTATCCAGATTCCTGGCTCACTGGAAAAACAAGGTATATGCTTTGGCTCAGAGCATCCCCCATCCGACACATTAAACCTTCCGTCCTGTGCTGCCTCATCCCTAGATTTTCTTTTCTTTTGTTTCTTTTTTTCCTTTCCTTTTTTTTTTTTTTTTTTTTTTTTGAGACGGAGTCTTGCTCTGTCGCCCAGGCTAGAGTGCAGTGGCGTGATCTCGGCTCACTGCAACCTCCGCCTCCTGGGCTCAAGAGATTCTCAGCCAGGTGCGGTGGCTCATGCCTGTAATTCCAGCACTTTGGGAGGCCGAGGCGGGTGGATCACGAGGTCAGGAGTTTGAGATCAGCCTGACCAACATAGTGAAAACCTGTCTTTACTAAAAATACAAAAATTAGCGGGACGTGGTGGCGGGCGCCTGTAATTCCAGCTACTCAGGAAACTGAGGCAGGAGAATTGCTTGAATCCGGGAGGCGGAGGTTGCAGTGAGCCGAGATTGCACCACTGTACTCCAGCCTGAGCAACAGAGTGAGACTCTGTCTCAAAAAAAGAAAACAAAAAAGAGAGAGATTCTCCTGCTTCTGCCTCCCGACTAGCTGAGATTACAGGTGCCCGCCACCGTGCCCGGCTAAGTTTTGTATTTTTAGTAGAGACGGGGTTTCACCATCTTGGCCAGGCTGGTCTTGAACTCCTGACCTCAGGTGATCCACCCACCTGGGCCTCCCAAAGTGCTGGGATTACAGGCACGAGGCACCGTGCCCAGCCGCCTCATCCCTAGATTTCTTATTGTCTGGCACCTTCAGATTGAGAGTGAGTTTGGGCACCTGCTTGGCTTTAAATTGAGCTTCTAAAAAGGTGCCTTTGGAATCCAGCTCCATACAGTGCAGAATGTGACATCACCTGACAAACTTAACACAGCAGAGGAACAACGCTCTGGCACTAGCCGACTGGAAAGGGGGATCAGATGGTCTGCCGTGCTCTCTTCAATATGGCCTCCACATAGATATTTTTCGCTTTCTCTCATTACACAAATGATTTATTTCAGCAAAGAGTCTAACTGTGGTACCCTAAATCGGAATCCCTAGTCCTCCTCACCAGAGAATGATGAGGCCCCTCCTGTTAAATTGTTCAGGCTGTTCCCTGTTGACATATGGCACAATCAGGGACTCCAGCGTGGCCATCTCTGTGGTTCATCATGTTCCCTGCTTCTGTTGGCCATAAGTCTCCTCATTAATGCCATTACCAGGTAGGACCCTTCTGGTAACCCACTTGGGGGCAAAGTCCCCTCCAGCTCTGTCTCTGCCCAACCTATTGGCCTGTCAGTCTCTACTTGGCCAAGCGAAATGGGGCTTCAGTGACTGTGGGAACTCTTGTGGTGTTGTTGCTTTTTCCCAAGGGAGGGTCAGCTCTCAGGATCTGTCCACAAGGCAGTGTGAGAAGTGCTGGCTGTGGCTCTATCCACATTCCTTTGTTCCACCTGAGGAGAGGTCCTTCCTGACCTGGGCTTTAAACAGAATTTGTCTTCTGGAGATCCATCCTTCCATGCTTTCTTCCCTCCATCTCTCTGCACTGCCATTAAAGCCCCATCCTGTAACTGGGGAAATTCCTTCGATGTAAGGAAGAGGAAGCTCTGTCCAGAGAAACCTTTTTTGGGTCTTGAAAGCTTGAGGTCCTCAAGCTTTGACAAATTGTTCTCTGGGGCGCTGCTATTGATTCAGTCAGCTCTGGAGGGGAGGGATGGGCTCCAGGCCCCTGAATGAGTGTAATAGTGGCTGTTCAGTCTCCCCACCGTGAGAGCTACAATTGATTTCCTCACTGGTTATCTAACAAGTACTCACCTTTTTGTCAAAGAGGACACCGTCTAAACTCACATCTAAAAAATGTTATTTCTTCTGTTAGCTTGGCTTTTCTCTTGCCCTTTTGAGAAAAATGGAAGTCACTGTTTGTTGTGTCAAGAAGCACTTGTTTCTTTATTTTTTATTTTTATTTCTTTTTAGAGATAGGATCTCACTCTGTCGCTGAGGCAGTGGCATGATGATAGCTCACTGCAGCCTCAAACTCCTGGGCTCAAGCAATCCTCCTGGCTTTGCCTCCTAACTAGCTGGGATTAAAGGTGTGAGCTACCAAAATCAGCTACTAAATTTTTTTTTTTTTTTTTTAAGAAACAGTCTCTCTCTGTTGCCCAGTCTGGTCTTGAACTCCTGGGTTCAAGCAATCCTCCTGCCTTGGCCTCCCAATGTGCTGGGATTATAGGCATGAGCCACTGCACCCAATTGAACTTGCTTCTTTAATAGGTTACCACGCCAGTTGTCTGAGAGGGGTGGCTCAGGCTTCGATCGGCTTTAAATTCCAAGTTTCCCTTTTATAGGCTTAGAACGAGACGGTCATCCCACCTCTCAGTATTGTGCTCAGATAGCAATTACTTAACTTTTCCTTCACAACTTATATGCGGAAGATACCTGTGAACCTTATGGTACATACACAAAGAAATAAGATAATCTGAATTTCAGAAGTATGCAAGCTAATGAGCAATGTAATTATGTCAGCAACTAGGCATGATGTACAAAATGAAATAACTAATAGGTTGCAAATGAGGATGGAGGAAGGTTGATTTTGATTGGAGAGGGCTGACTTTGATCAGAAAAGTTTTCTTGAATGTGATGCCATTTAATATCCTTCAGTGTGAGTAGGGTTTTAATTGGGGACAATGACAGTAGGGTCAGATGAAATTACATAAGAAAGGCCTAGAATGTTGGGGAATATGGCATTGTTGGGGAAAGTATAGATAAAGAATCATGCTAGGAATTTAAGAACAAAAATGCATTCCAGTTTTTGAGCAGAATAATATTCTCACCTAAACTTTGATTGAGAAATGCAACTCTAGTATCAGTGAGAAAACCAGATTGGAAAGGTGTACATATCAATGCCTCTTGACAGGGCTGGTGAGCTTTGCTTGGACATATCAAATTTCCATAAGGCCACCTGCAGCAAGTGGAAATTCAACTCTACCGTTCTTATGCCTTGGAGAGTCTTCTTTGTTGCTTGAGGCCTTGTGTCTCCACATCAGTGCCATTAACTGGTCTCAACTACTCCCAGCAATCTACAGAGAGGGGCAAAATATCTCTTTGTTTTGTATTACACTAGAAATACCCTTGGAAGTACATAGTAGAAACATAGTTAGCTGTTCACAGACCAAAAGGAAAAATCAGTAAAGCAAATGTATAATGTGCTAATACCACTTTAATATTTAACTTTTCTATTTATGATGGTTATTATATATGTTTGAAGATCCATAAAATTGATTTTCTACCCACTAAGGAATAAATGGGCTATTTAAAACCATAGGCCCACAAACAAATCCCCTGAAGTGCATGAGAGCACATTTCCCTTCTGATAATCACCCACAATTAGAGCAGATTCTTTCAGATACATAAATTAAAGCAATAAAATGAGATAACTATAAATAGCATTGCCGTTCACACTAAAGGAATTGAGCTGTAAACCACAAATCCTCACCCAAAATAACTTGGTTCTCTAGTTGCAAGCACTGATAAGAATAGGTTATGGAATCACCATATGGGAAGAAATTCTAGTCTAGTGCAAATCTTGTCTTCTAAACTAGATTGGATCAAACCTCACAGAGGGACAAGAATCTGTCTTGTTCTAATCATTCATATCAATGAGTAATTTGCAGATTAGTCTGAAAAGAATTGAGAATGCTGGTGAGCATTCTTTACAGGTCACACCTACACAGTATCCCTCCCCTAAAAGGAGAGAATCAGGCAAAGACTGGCAGATTTCAGGTGCTGTGGCAAGTGCTCAGGGACAGATCTCTTCTCATCCCTGGTTAGGATGCTTGAAGCTAGACGGAGTACCTGAGACCATTTCTTGGAGATGCTTCTGAGGTGCTAAGTCTTAAATCAGGATGCCTAACCAGGGGCTTGAGGGGAGACTGAGGCTCAAGGTAGGGAACCAAAAGAGGATGAATAGTCACAATCAGAGGCTCTGAAGGGCTTGGCAGGATGGGCTGCATCATCTTAAAAGATTTAGAATGAGGTGAACCACACTTCCATTTATTGGTATTAAGTACAGACAATTCTTCCTCAGAACAAGTTTTCTTAACACGAATTGCTTGAAAGACAATTGGCTAATTAGGGAGCATGTTTTGCATAACACAGATATCTTTGATCATAACAATTACAATCAAGAACTACACCAAAATAAGAAAAATGAAAAAGCTGTGGCTAGCACAGTCTGGGAATACATCGCTTCTTTGCTGTGTGGCGGGCTGCTCATTTAACTCTGATTTATTTTGTTTATCTCTCCCTTATACCAATTTTGTGTTTTGTCTGTAATAACAATGAAGGTGATAGAATTGTGTTAGAAACCCTCCAGATCCTAACCCCATCACCCGTGGAAGTAATTATGTTTATAATACATTTTTGATCACGTGAGCTGTCCAGAGAGTACAATTATTGCACTATAGCAAAATAGGCATTTTCATGTACATTTCTTGGCTTTAAATTTAGTACTACTTATTTCAAAAATATAGAAAATGACAAAAAGTGTGCTTGGAAAGACACACCCTCAGGGAATTTACAATCCGGTTTAGATGAGACCTGCTTATTTCTCTAGCCATTCAATGAACTGCACTTTTCTCAAGAAGCTAAAATTTTTGATCAAGTAAAATGTAGGGCAGTTATTGTGAGCCCTATATTGTTTGGGTGAGCCCAAAATAGAAGACAAGAAACAGTCACCAGTCACATCACATTCAAACATGAGTTATCACAGATCATGTTGTCCTTATATCTCTCTGTTTTGAGGACCCCTTTGTAAGAATGGTATAAAAATAGGATCTGAGTTACTAAGGAGGACACTTTTCATATTCCCTTCTTGAATATTATTACAGTCATTTTCCCTGAGTGTTTAAAGTTTCATTTTCATTGCCTCTTCTAATTGGCTAATAGTGCCTGCCTGGATCACTGAGTTGAGGAGGATGCCAAAGTCATGACTTGGCTCAGAACAATCCAGTGCCTGATTGATTAGTACTGTCTAGCATGACTGTGGGAAGGAAGTATGCAGGTGTGGACACTGAGAATTGGCCTTCTTGGGTTTTAGACTTTTTTTTTTTTTTTTTTAATGGAATCTCACTCCGTTGCCTAGGCTGATGCAATCTCGGCTCACTACAACCTCCGCCTCCTGTCTTCAAGCAATTCTTGTGCCTCAGCCTCCCAAGTAGCTGGGAATACAGGCACCTGCCACCATGCCCAGTTAATTTTTGTATTTTTAGTAGAGACAGTTTTCACCATATTGGCCAAGCTGGTCTCGAACTCCTGACCTCAGGTGATCCACCCACATCGGCCTCCCAAAGTGCTGGGATTACAGGCGTGAGCTACCATGCCCAGCCAATGTGTTTGTTTTATAACTAATGAGGATATTCAGGAAGACCCTTCCAGAAAGGCAGAGGCCAGGGGAAATTTGCCTAAAAGGATGGCCAAAAAGAGTTTGAGAGAGTGAACAAAGCTGGTGGCTGGAGTCAGGAAGAACTTGATTATTCCATGGTCTCAGAGTAAGCTACTCACTACTGCCCTGAAAATTCATGGAGAACTAGAATGTCTCTCCACCCAGAGACTAGGAGGCATTTCAAGAGGAGTGCTGAAGTAGAATATGCTTGAGGTCCACTGTGGAAATTGGGTGAGACTATACAAGCTTTCAGAATAGACCCCCATCATAAGTGCCACACAGCTGTGGTGGGATGAGACAAGGAAGCTGAATTTCATTTAAAGCTGTACCTCAGATACACTGGCTGCATCTTAGATTCACCTGGGGAGCTTCACAAACCTATATCTGCCTGGGGGCTATCCCAGACAAATTAAATTATTATCTTTTGGGGGCAAGCCCAGGCATTTTATTAAAAAAAAAAAAAAAAAAAAAAAAGATTGTAGGCCACTGGTCTAGAGGAGGAAGAGCCAGAGAGCCGATATGGTGGTCTTCCCAGTTAGTGAGTAGGCTCAGCAAACTCATTCTGGAAAAGAAGGATCAGAAATGAATCATGGTGAAAACATTTGAGAAGCCCTCCATGTTCATCTCCAAATAGTAGTCCACTGACCTCCATCTTGGGCTCCGTCTGAAAGCTTGGAGGCCTGAAAGAAGGATTTCATTCAAGGTCTTTGCCACCAAGTCTGAGCTGAATAGAGAGGGTAGGAAGAAAATAGGAGTTGAAGGTAGGACAGGGAGAAGAGAAAAGGAAACTTGAGGAAATAGCAAGAGCTATGGAAAGGCAAGGGCTCTCTCTGTCTTTAAAGGTGTTTGTAAAATACTGCTTAGGATCTGGAAGCATGAGAAAATCAGGTGAAGGAGATGGCGATGCTTAACTGGGGAGAAGAAACCACAGGCACAGTAACTGTCTTCAATATTTGAATGGAAAGCCAGAATGACCTAATCTAATAATGCCAGCCACATGCCAAATTCAAGAACAAACAATATCCAAAACTCTTGGCAGGTACAACGCATTAAACTCCTTCAGTGTTACTCTAGAGACAGAATTAGGACTGGGATGTTTACAGTTCCAAGAGTGCAGAATTCAACTCAACCACACGAGGAAATTTCTATGAGAGACAGTTGAGAGGGGTGGAAGGTCTTTACAGTCCGATACGCTGGGTCTAAGTCCTGGGCCTACCGCTATTAACTGTGTGATTGAGAAATGTACTTGAATTATCTGAATTACCATTTCCTAACCAACAAAATTAAGGTAATAATATAAGGTTTTGAGGCTCACATAGAGATTCTGTATATAAAGACCCTACTACAATGTCCAGGGTTTGGTAGTGACAACATAACACTGGTAGGCATTTTTCTTGTTGCTCTGGAATTGACAACTGGAATCCAAAGCTGAGGCAAAGAAGTGTCAAGGAGCAAACAATAAAAAAAGAAAGGTGAATGAATGGGGGTCAGGAATCCCTTTCGGGGCTTGTTAAGAAGTGGCTGAACTTTCTCTGCTTCCCTAACCTTCATCTCTACCACCTGCTTCCAGTCCGTATAAACAGATCGGGGGCGAGAGCAGAGACTCCTGGGAAGTCATCTGCTTCCTTGGGGAACTGCAGAGTGAAGAGGTGCTTTTCCTGCTCCCTCCACACTCACGGGTTTGCTGTCTGTTTATACGTAGACGGCCTGGCCCACCTCTGTCCAGTGTGACAAGTAGAAAAGAGAATTGGAAGGAGGTGGAGAGAAAGGGTAGAGTGCTGCAGTTTCCATGCCTACCATTTAGCATTTGGTGATGGAGATGTGATTTCACAGATCAGAGGGACTCATAGAAGGCAGCCAGACTTGAGCCTGTCTCACCCATATCCTACCCAAGAGAACTGGCTGCCAGGAAAGTGGACCCTGGTAACAACGACAACAACAAAAACCAGTGGGGTGAATCGCCAAGGGTAGGAGCAGATGGTGGAGATTGCGAAGTGGGAGGCATCTATGGGGCTTCTGGAAAATTCATGTCAGCATCAATGAGGAAGCCAGTATTTGGATGTCTGCCACCAGCTGCCAGCCCTGGCCAGGCAGGTGAGAAACACTTTTCTGTCTCTCCTGTTCCTCCTCCCTCGTTCGCACAGAGGGAAGGACTGCACAGAATAGAGGAGGATGCAGCGGGAGCAGGTGTGCTCCTCCACACTGTGAGTCCCTCCGGTGGGGGCCGGCCAGGGCTGGCGGAGTGGACATTGGTCATTGCATTGGACCCAGATGGAAGCTTTAAATTGGACTTGCTAAAGGAAACTATCTTGGGCTTCCAAAATTGCTAAGGAAAACTCAAGCTGGAAACTGCTGAGGGCAAACGTGTCTTGCATTCTATTCTCAGTCTCCCCTCCGCTCACTGAGGTAGATTCATATCTGACTTGCCTCCTTTGGAAAGGCTAATCAGAAATCCAAAAGAATGTAACTGTTTGTGTATCACCTATCTGTGACCTGGAAGCTCCCTCCCTTCAACTCATCCCACCTTTCCAGATGGAACCAATGTACTTCTTCCATATATTGATTGATGTCTCATGTCTCCCTAAAATGTATAAAACCAAGTTGTGCCCCTACCCCCTTGGGCACATGTCCTCAGGACTTCCTGAGGCTGTGTCACGGGTGCGTCCTCAACCTTGGCAAAATAAACTTTCTAAATTAACTGAGGCCTGTCTCAGACTTTCGGGATTCACAGACTATACCGAGTCGGGCTTTTAATCTTTGAAAGTGACTGGAACCCTAGAGATCTAACCAAGATATTGTCAGGGAACTCAGCAGAGAGATCGTGAACATGGCAGAACTGAAGGCAAGAGATTGTAGAAAAATAAATTATCTCATGCCTGTACTTCCTACAAACAAGGATTTGTTTAGTAAACTAGATGTGGTAGCCACCATTTTCATGATCAACAGAGTGGCAACAGGCAAGACTGAACGATGGGGCTTTGAGGAAATGCACTGGCGATGAATCACCCTGAGATTATGCGGGTGGGGTTTCCCCTGAAGGGACTGGAACTGCTCACTGCCAGCTGTCCTCAGAAGAGGTCAGTCATGGGGCAGGAAATCAGAATGCTGGGACCAGAGTCGGTCTGACTGGATTTCCCAGGAAAGGTGACTCTCGAGTCCCCAAGGCACTTCCTCCTGGAGGGGGAAGGGGGAAGGACTTACACCTGGCACTGACTTATTCTCTGTTTTTTGTTTCCTTTCCATTGTCCCTGAACCTTTACTGTGATCTGATCAGTGTCTCAAATATTTTGACTTCTAATGTCCTGAGAGGAATTAAGGGGGAAAGGTCCACGGCCACCCCTGGGGCAAAGCAGAGGAGGGATATGACTTCTGTCCTCAGGCCACAGCAGTGGTGGCAGCCACAGGCACCAGCTGAGAATAGCTTTGCCCCAGAGGGACCAGTTTCTGAATACACATGACAGAGCACCCTGAGAGAGTCTCAAGATTCTTTAGCAGAACAGGGGACACTGGGAGTAGGGGCAAAGGGTGCTCATTTATGTCAATAAAACTAGTGTGAGTTAACCCACAATGGCTTTGGTTACACTATAATTAGAATTATCCAACAAGGGGACAAGCTCCTTGTCACTACAAGCGCTTAAGGGATAAACATTTTTTTAAGGAGTTTTCTAATGATGTTCCTCTGACATTTAATTATTAAACATATAACAACTTTGCACTTACTGTATATCAAGCATTGTGCTAGGTTCCTTAAATACAATTTCTATTAATAATCTGGTTTTATAGTTGAGGAAACAGAAGCTTACAAAGTAAAGTAAGTTCCCTTAGGTCTTGCAAATAATCGGTAGTAGAGACCCCCAAAGGTGAGCACACTAGAATACACCAGCCTAGTCGGGGAGGATGACCATCATGGAAAACGACTCACTGATGCAGATGTGCACGAATGGTTTTGGGGGCATATGACTTAGTGTGACGGGAAAGGGCAGAATAGAGGGAGTGGTCAGAGAAGGTGTCTTTTTTTTTTTTTTTCTTGAGAGATCTTGCTCTGTTGCCCAGGCTGGAGAGCAGTGGTGCACAATCTTGGCTCACTGCAGCCCCCCCAGATTCAAGCGATTCTCGTACCTCAGCCTCCCGAGTAGCTGGGATTACAGGTGGGTGCCATCATACCCAGCTAATTTTTGTGTTTTTAGTAGAGACGGGCTTTCACCATGTTGGCCAGGCTGGTCTTGAACTCCTGGCCTCAAGTGATCCTCCCACTTCAGCCTCTCAAGGTGCTGGGATTACAGTCATGAGCCACCTCACAGGCCCATTCAAGGCTTTTTAAAAGATGTGCCTCCAAGGCTGAGTCTTAAAGATGTGCAGGAGTTAAAAAAAAAAAAGAAGGAGGAATCCACCTGGGGGCAGGTGACAGGAGGCTGACACTCCAGACAAAAGGCCAGCCAAGTGATTCTCACAAAGATAGTTCAATAAATATTAAGTTGAATGAAAACATGGGCAAAGTCACCTAATTAAGACACCACATAGCTTTGGGGTGACAGGGGGAGACTCCATGCCTGTCAGGATGAAGTGCAGAGGGCAAGGCCAGGGAGTGCCAGCGAGGTTGCAGAGAGCACAGGTGGCCGTGCACCAGAGGGAGAAGCAGCAGCTGTGTGGACGGCAGAAATGTCTGGAGGTTGTTTTCTGAGAGTGGATATTGGAATCTAAGATTTCTGAAGTGGAGCACTTCCAGGTGAGAGGATCCACGGAGTGATGGCTGGCAATGGTGGCTGAAATGAACAAGTGCTAAGGGTCATTGGAATTAGAGGCATGTCCCAACATCTTGAGGCTATATAGTTTCCTTTCAACCCTAAGAATCTATAATTCTATTAATTACCTGGCTTTTCTTGAAGTGAATGGTTTTGTAAAATGCTTTGGTGTTATACAAAAGCTGGTTGCCTAATTAAAAGTTGCTATTTTACTCAGCTTTTCACAAATACACTGCCAGGGTGTTACAATCAAAGCCTGTGATTTTTATAATAGTGCCAATTAAGCTTTTCAGCTTTGTGATGTGTGGACAGAGTATTTATTTGTGATTCTAATACTCCGTGGACGAGTTCACTGGTTTGCATGCAACTGATCAAGCTCAGAGATGTATTACTTGTAAGAAACAAAGATCCACTCAGCTTCGAGGATATAGGTAAGCAGCTTAACGAGAAGCCTCTGAGAACCTGCCTTATCAGCCACCAAAGACATATTTAGTGTTTGTAGAAATCTTGACACACTTGCACCAGTCCCATGCATCCTCTCTTTAGACATCTTCCGGGTGCTTCAGTGTGATATTATTATACGTGTGTGTGTGTGTGTGTGTGTGTGTGTGATTATCCATATATATTGGTGTTCACCCATAGTTCCTGGCTTCTAACTCCCATAGCCCTCGTTACAATGCTGGGCACTTCTGGCCTCGGATTCAGGCTTCAGAAAATAGAACCTCTCTCTCTGACATTGTATTTTTAGTAGAGACGGGGTTTCACCATGTTGGTCAGGCTGGTCTCGAACTCCTGACCTC
>NC_045444.1:76772153-76810670 GCF_002776525.5 Piliocolobus tephrosceles
TGATCCATCTGCCTCAGCCTCCCAAAGTGCTGGGATTACAGGTGTGAGCTGCGTGCCCACCCTTTCCTGCACTCCTTTCACCTGCTTTTTTCTCTCCCCAAGGCAGGAGTCTTTTCCCTCCTTCCTGTCTTGCAGCTGGCCATCAAGAAATCATGTGACCTACCTTGTCTGATTGTGAGCCACAAGATCCCCTTTTCAGATGGAGTCTACCCCACACCCTGGAGGAAGAAATGCTGCACAGAGAGGCCAAGAAGAATCTGAACAGACAGGCGTTGCTGAGTTTCCCTTCTCAGCCTATTAGTATTGGATCATACCCCTTTTGTCCAATTACATTTCCACAAGGTTGTCAATCATGCCCATCCAAATGAAGTCTCCATGAAAGGCCCAGGATGATAAAATTCAGGGGGCTTCCTGAGAGCTGAACACATGGAGGTTCCCTGAGGATGGCCGCCCAGGGAGGACATGGGAGCTCTGCACCCATTCCCCTATGCCCCACCCTATGCATCTCTTCATTTTTATTATCTGTAATATCCTTTATAATAAATCAGTAAACGTCAGTATTTCCCTGAGTTCTGTGAGCAGCTCTAGCAAATTAATCAAATCTAAAGAGGGGGTTGTGGGAACCCCAACTTGAAGTCGGTCATCAGAAGTTTCGGAGGCCCAGACTTGTGACCCGGAACTGAGCTCTCCACCTGTGAGATCTGACTTTGTCTCTGAGTAGAGAGTGTCAAAATTGAATTGGAGGATGGTGTCTGCTGCGGGATTGATTGCTTACTTGGTGTATGGGGGGAAAAAACCCACTCATTTGGTCGTAGATGTCTTCTGTGTTGATGGTTGCTGTTGAGGGAGAGAATAGAAAAAGCAGTTTGAGGTTTCTTCTCACTCAGAGTGAGACGCAGATGAGTATCAATATAAAAAGGCACATCTGAACATAGTCATATTAGAGAGAGCACATCTGAGCACTTAGGTTCTACCTTTGAACAACTGCCACTGTGGAGGTCATGACCTTAACCCTATGATTAACCCTATGATTCAGCCCATTGTTCTTTTGTTCAAAAAGAAATAAGGATACCACACTGTCTAACACACTTGCTTAAAATGGGCCACTGCTAAATGTAATGAGTACAGCTGAACTTTTTGCCTTCTCCCCCAATAAGAAGCTAGCATAGAAATACCAAATAGATAATTTGAGTTAAACTGAAAAGACAAATTTTGATCATCAGCAAAGGCAATATGACAGACTGGAGATTGTCTTTGACAACTAACTTCAGGACTGTCTTTATCAATTGTTACCTGCTTCTACACAGCTCCATAAGTTCTGGGAAAAAAAATTGTTCTGGGTTCTACAGAATCTCCATAATTTTTTATATCTTCTGGGTAAAACTCAGAAAGACAGTTCTAAGAGACACAATGCCAACCTAGTTTCAGTCTTGGAGCTAGAATCCTGCATTGTGTCCCATGTCTCACCGCCACACTCTTTCCCTCCTGCTGCCTGGGGATGGTCCTCTGCTGTCAACTCTATCATTTGAGAAAAACGTTCCCAGCCTTAAAAAAAAAAAAATCAGCCGCTAGTTTCAACTTGTGGTGAATTTTTATGGTTGAATTACAAAAGGCTAACAGACTGAGGGGTAACATGAGAGGTTTAGGATGGAAATACTGACTGCTTTCTGGCTTTACCGGTGCTGACAAGCATCTACTCTACAAATCTCACAGATGCAAACACAGATCTTGCACTTTTGAGTTTCTTGTGGGCTTCTCGATGAGAAAGGCAGCAGAAGTGCTGACTTCACTGGAAATTCCCTGATGAAAAGACCCTTACTACAGTTTTAAAAATTGGGTCTCCAGGCTCTGATATCTCTCATTGATCATCAAAGTAATGCATTCCCAACTAATGCAACCTACCTACTAAAATGCACAAAGAGAAATGAGGCTTCTCACTCAACTGCATGACCACTCAGGAGGCAGCACCTGCCAGGGCATACATGCTTCTCCAATAGTTGTCCAGTGTTTAAGAGGAAGGGTCCAGTCCTGACCAGAGCACAGCAATGGCCTCTACACATAGCCTGGTATTCCCAAGAGTCTTCTGCCTTTAGACAACATTTCTTGGAAACTTGGAATAAAAAGCCTCCATTATTTTGTTCTTTCAGGAAATGATTCACGGTATTTCCAAAATCAACAGAATCTCTCTCATACAGCGGAATACTTGAATTCCCAAAGCAGGAATTGCTCTTTGCAGACCTTCATAATCTCCTCATTCATTAAGTTTATGTCTGTTAGTCTCTCATTTGCTAGTGATTCTGGCACTTCTGTCACAAATAGAACAACATAGAATTTTTTTAAAAAATTAATTTCTTAAATTAAAAAAATTTCCAGTTTCCCTGAAGCACACCCAGGGCCCTGATTCTGTCTTCTAGGAGAGGGATTTGACAGTGACTCAGAGAGACGTTTGCAGGGGAGTGGGAAGAATGCTGGAGATTAGAGTCCAAAACTCAGTCCTGGATCTGCTGCTTACTGGCAGAGGGTCCCTGTGTTCATCCTGTAACCTCTAAATCTAAATTTTCTCAATTATAAGAATTCTAGGCCAGGTGCAGTGGCTCATGCCTTTAATCCCAGCACTTTGGGAGGCCAAGGCAGTAGGATCATGTGAGGCCAGGAATTTGAGACCAGCCTGGGCAACATAGCGAGACTCCATCTCTGGAAAAAATTTTAAAAACTTAGCTGGGTGTCATGGTGCATGTCTGTAGTCCCAGTTATGTGGGAGGTGGAGGCAGAAGGATGGCTTGAGCTCAGGAGCTTGAGGCTGCAGTAAGCTATGATTGTACCACTTCAGCCTGGGTGACAGAGTGAGATTATGTCTCTAAAACAATAAATTTAATTTAAATAAAAAAAATTTTTAACACAGACTGTGGGAGTTTCCATTCAATCATAAGACCTAATCTTTTTAAAAGAGATGTGAAAACCAAGGTGTCAAACAAAATATCATTATATGTGCAATTACTTGCAAATAGGATAGGACGCTACCTTTACCTGGCAGTGGAGCAGATTCTTTTGTGCTTGGCAAAGCATTTCAATGCAGAATTCCTCTAAGTGGCTAGTGGGATTGGAAAAAGGATTTAGGCAGATGTTTGTGAAGAGTGGTGTTCTCCATATGGCCTTTTGGAGAAAATTTAGGGTTGTTATCGGGGCTCTTAGGTGCCAAGATGCTTCAGAAATTTTCTGTTCTATATACCCTTATTGCTTATATTTAGACCCCATGGAATTTGAATTTTTAATTAGAATTCCAACATCTTCAATGCGGTTGGATCTCATTAGCAAAGAAGCAATGGAGATATTGATATCACCAGCAACACTCAGTTGATCATGCCCTCTGAAGAGGAAGCTGGGGTATGAAGACCACAGGACCAAAATGCTTATTGACTCAGTTTTCTGGAAGGTTGCTCAATTCCTTCTTCCTTCCCCAGGAAATGCTCAAGGAGTTGCTTCTCCTAGTTTCAGGGATCTACGAATATCTGGTCAATGTTGGGTTAGGAAGGCCTGAGCCCCTGGCCTCAGTTTAGGACATCTTTGGGAGCCATTTAGCTCCAGAGCTGTCTGTGCAATTGGCTGAGGCCTTTGTTACAACTGCTTTATGGTTCAGTTGAATCATTTTCTCTTGGCCCTGTCCTATTTCCCTTTCGTCCACGTAGGTACTGTTCCTAGGAGCACGCCCATGCTATGAGTTAGCACGGCCGCCCAGGACTGCCTTTCTTTGAAACAGAAGCTTACAAGTTTGGCCCTTGGCTGGCATCTAGGAACTTGGATTTCAGTAGCGTTCATACCATTCCCAGAATTGATAAAAACAGCTCACCGTGCCTAAATTGTTTGTTAAACAATGTGGTTTATGGCAAACACCTGCTTTTCTTAAAGGAGTCTGGAATTTTGTTACATGCTAGGCCAAGGATACTTACAGGGGCAGCCCTGAATAAAAGCCCTGGGCATAGAGTCTCAGCTGAGCTTCCCTGGTAGACAGCATTTCAAATGTGTTGCCACACATGTCCTGGGTGACTCCATTGGGAAAGAACTCTTGGATGCTTGTGCTTGATTTCCTCTGGACTTCATCTCATGCACCTTTTCCCTTTGCTGTTTCTCTCAAAATCCTTTTGCTATAATAAATTACAGCTGTGAGTACAACTATATGCTGAGTCCTCTGAGTCCTCCTACAGAATCATCAAATTCCCCAACAAACTCCCTGCACGCAAATCTCCATCATCTCAGAAAACCTGACCTAAGTCACTCTCTTCCTCACCTCTTACCCAACACTTTGTCTTTCTTACAACTCAATTTTAATTAATAGTGCCATCATTCTTCCAGTCCCTCAACCTTAGAATCTTAGACTCAAAACCTTCCCATCCAATTGAGAAGTCCTTCCAAATGTGTCTCTATCATGTCTTCTGAGTACATGCTCTCCATTCTTGCCATCTCATTGCTATAATTCAGGCCATTGTATTTTCCATCTAGACAATTGCATCAGTGCCCCAATTGTTCTTCTCCCAGTTACACAGATACACAATGCTACCAAATTAATCTTTCTAGTGTAAACCTTGGAAAAGGTGAGTTTCTTGCTTTAAAACCAAAACAAACCCAAAAACTTCAGGTTTTTTCCCCCATTGCTTTCTAAATAATGTTAAAGTTAGCAAGGCATTCAAGGGCTCCATAAACTGCCCTCAGTCACTCTGCCAGTCTTTTCCCTTCTACCTTCTACCTATTGTACTATACCTTTTAGCCATATGGAACCTCACGCTATTCACCAAACAAGCCCTGTATTTTCGCCTCCTTTTTCCTTTATTTATGCTGTTTCTTTCTTTTCAAAATGTTCCTTACCCATCTTCTCTTATCAAGAGTTTATCAATGCTTTCCATGCCACGCTTATTTTAGGAAATCTTTTCTGTAAAACCTTCCCACTCCATCTCCTCTGGAAGAATTTGAGTCTTGGCCTCTACTCTTCCACAGTAAAAATAGGTTACTGTGTCTCCTATGCCCTTTGAATGTGTGTCTCTGAAAATAATAACAAGGTTTCCCCTCCTTTCTCCTTTCAACTGGAGCAATAGGTTTGGCTAGACAAGAGCTAGAGGAAATTCCTGGGCAAGAATTTTTCTTCCCATGGGATAGGGAACCAGCTGTAGTTTATAAACTGTGTACTCTGGATCAGTGGTCTTCAATCATTCTGGATTATGTTCCCCTAAAAAAATTGAACATGAGTCTCCAACTTTATGTGTATGTATTTATATATTATACACATGTACATTATACTGGCATTTTAGGTATACTATAGAACACATACAATACATGGTAATTTTCAAAGGATGAGATAAAAAATAGATATAGAAAATTCTAATATTTTCATCCCACACCTCAGTGAATCCCCTTATACTGAGATGTGTGCACTCTTTTGTGGAGAACTCTGCTTCTGACTTTGAAGACTCTGTATCCGGTTTTCCCCCTTTGTGACTTTCCTGTCTCAAAGCAAAAGACTCTTCTCAGTTGTGCTATGAGCAAAACTAGGAAATATTAACTTCTTTGTGGCCAGAGTGTAAAAAGATGTCATCCTTTTCAAGGGAAAGGTGAATTTCACAAACCAAGCAAGGTCCTTGGGTTTAAATGCTCCATTCTTATAGCCAGAGATTGTCCAAAAGGAATCTGAGTCTTATTTTTATTAAAGAAGTTGGGATATTCAGACAGTCCCTAAAGACTTTGATTATTGTTGTTGCTGTTGTTGGGTGGTTATGTGTTTAAATCACACCCTCTGATATGCTCCATGATTAGGAAGACTTTTCAAAGTCTGTTCTGGGCTGTAGCCAGGTTGAGGCAAAATATTTCTCCCCTAGTAACGACAGATCCAGCTTGATAATGGAGAACTTTAAGTAGAAATGACCTTTAAAAATGTGAAGCTCTCAGCTCACTTCTGCCGTCACAACAGATTCTTGAACAAATCAAGCAGAAAAACAAGGGTACAAGAAATACATAAAGGAGGGTGGTATAAAAATAACTATAGAAAGGCTTTTGGGAAATATGGTCAAATGCCTATTAGTGTCAGGCATAAACTTGAAAATATGACATAGGATGAGGCACAGAAAGAAGGCATATTGCAAAAGAACATGTGCACAACTTTGGATTTAATGAGATCCTTGAGTTGCAGTATTAAGGGAAGATAGCCCAGAAAGACAGAAAATTGCTGTTGTACAATAAATTGTTGGGTATTATTCTGGAAACCTTCTCCCACTGGCTTTCATGTCATTATATTTATGATTAATATCAATTTCTACTTCTGCAGCACAGCTTATCAAACAAGTATTACTGGAACCCACTACATTGAAAGCCATTAAAAACAGATAGATATCATAGTGACCCTGAAAGGCAAGCTGGGCATCAATTGCCATTTCACACACCCCACACAAATGGAGATTAAGATGGGCTACAATTCACATTTTGCCTCTGAGTAGCATGTTTTAAACCCAACCAGTAGCCCACTGTTAAGAATGGACAGTTTGAGGTTTAAAGTAAAATACTCCCTTTTCAGGGGGACATTTCACTTATTTCAATGAAGGTCAAAATAACTGGGAGAGAAAGGGCATAAAATTGCTATCTTCTCTCCAGTGGTGCTGGTATTGTCTGTGGCTACCTGGGTTCTCCAGGCATAAGTGTTTGCCTTGCACACTGCTCCATTTTCAGATGGTTCCTGGGGAGGTAGAGGCAGAGAGGAAGTGGAGAGAAGCCTGTCAAACTCTTAACAATCACTCCAGTTGATTATGTAGCAGATGCAATCCATGGGGGGTACAAAGAAAGCTGCTGGTTTGCGGTGTTCTTGTACAGAACAATTTGGTGCACATAAACAAATGTACATCAAGTTGTACAGGTAATTAACTTAGGCGTATTTGCCTTTTCTGCCACTATTTGAAGAATTTAATATAAATTGTAGGATATTTTATCCAATAGTTGATTTCCCTGGAAATGGTACAGACATCTTGGAATGCAATTAGTCAGTTAATACAGAAAGAGTGTCTTAAAAAGAAGCTATTTTTATGTCTCTCTAGAGTACATGTATAGTGAGCATTTTAATCTTTTTTTCTGTTTATCTTAAGTCAAATATGGGATGCAGAAAGCACCTCTCTTATTCAATAGCCAGTGAGCCAAGAAAAGCAACACACCAGGATATACGAGTTTTCCTCTAGTTCTAGGGAAATAGTAATACTTGATCTTTGTCATTGAGGCTAGGTGTCTAGATAAATGGATTAAGTATGCTGTTCAGATATAATAATTTTTCAATGGGAGGCAAAGCTGCTAATAATACCAAGTAAGGAAATACCAAACAGAAGTATAGATGGTAACTAAAAGATGAAAATGCAACTAAAAGAGATCGACAATAAAGGAATATTTTTTTCTGACACTAAGGTAAATTTTGAAGCAGGAGTCCTCATTCAGTCAATCAGGATTTGCCAGTGGCATTTAAAGGCCCTCTTAGTAGATTTGTAAGACATTTGCTGCTACTGTGGTTTTTTCTTCATCCACTCCATCTTCAGTGCCCTCTCTATAATTTACTGGGCTTCTTCTCAGGAAAGAGAGGACCCCCTGGAAGTGGCTCCTCTTCACATGCTCCTGATGTGGTTTAGGTCTGTGTCCCTGCCCAAATCTTAGGCCAAATTGTAATCCCCAGTGTTGGAAGGGGGGCCTGGTAGGAGGTGATTGGATCACGGGGCTAGATTTCCCCTTTTGTGCTGTTCTTCTGATAGTGAGTGAGTTGTCACAAGATCGTTTGTTTAAAAGTATGTAGCACATCTCCCCTGTCTCTCTTCCTCCTGCTCTGGCCATGTGAAGACATGTGTGCTTCTTCCTGTTTGCCTTCCGCCATGACTGTAAGTTTCCTGAGGCCTCACCAGCCTGCTTCCTGTACAGCCTGAGGAACTGTGAGCCAATGAAACCTCTTTTGTTTACAAATTACGCAATCTCAGATATTTCTTTATGGAAGTCCAAGAATGGACTGATACACTCCCCATGGACCTAGACTGGTTGAATCCAGTTTACACGTGTCCTTTCCTAGGGGATGTCAGGCTCTTTGGGAATAGAAAAATAATTCCTTCTCACATAAAAGTCAATATGTTATTCTGCATTGAGTCAGGAAATCTGAAACCATGGTAGATATTTCAAACACAAAGGATTTAATACAGGGAATTGTTTACAAAGGCGTTGGAAGAGCTGAAGGAGCAAAAGGAAGAAAGGGTGACACACATAGAAAGCTCCTGATGCTCCTAGGCTATCGTGCATGAGCCTACTCTTGGTACTAGGAAGTTATGGATGCTGCGCTTTAGGGACTGGAACTGTCAAAATTGTCCTTCCGTGGCTCAGGCTGTAATCAAGAAAGAGACTGTGCTGCTGCCTGGGCTGCCAGAGTCTGCAGTTACACTAGCCCCTCTGCTGCTACAGTAGCTCTGGTTGAATTTAGAAATAGAAAGTTTTTCCCCTTTTTCCGACTTTCTGATCTTTCCCAATGCCTGCCTGCCATTGACAGATTTGCTAGATATGAACAGGAAGCCAGTGTCAAGGAGTCTAAGAAAGGGAATCTGCAGACTTCCAGTCCTAAGCAATATAGAGAAAATTATAAATGGTTAAGTATAAAGCCAAGAAACAATAGATATATAATCAACACAGTCAGACATTTGCTCTAAAGCAAAGCTTCCTAAACTTGTTTTTAGGTCATACCATGTATTCTAATAGGGATAAGCTGGGAGGAATGTGGGGCTTGGTAAAACCATATGTCTTAGTCTATTTGTGCTGCTATAACAAAATACCAGAGACTGGGTAGTTTATAAAGAACAGAAATTTATTTCTCACAATTTTGGAGATCAGTGTGTCAGCAGGTTCAGTGTCTGGTGAGGGCCTTGTCTGTGCTTCCAAGGGGGCATCTTCATGCTGCATCCTGCAGAGGAGAGGAACGCTGTGTTCTCACATGGTAGAAGGGACCAAAGGGAAAGAGGGTGCTCCTTTCAACCTGAAGCCCTTTTCAAAAAGTGCTAATCCCATCAAAGAGGATGGAGCCCTCATGACTTAATCCCATACTGAAGGCCCCAGTTCTTAATACTGTTACATCAAGGATTAAGTTTCAACATGAATTTTGGAGGGGACACCATCATTTAAACTACAGCACCATCGACTGCATTTTACTTATAACTGTAATTAATGAATATAATACAGAGAGGAAGACATTTGATATAAAATTTGTCTGAAATTTCTAAATAAAATATTTTGAAATTTTAATAGTAAATTTCAGCTTGCTCCCATAAACCTAACTTTTTATGTTGTGATTTATGCTTGAAATGGCTATGTGTCATTCTTACATGTTCTTCAATGAAGAGTTCCTCTAATTCTTGATAGTCACTATGGGTGAGAGATGGTTTACAAGTGGTGGTAGAAAAGTAAAATCTTTAAAAAATAGCACTTTAAAAATTATTGCTATTTAAATTGTATTTAAAGATGAACAGCCCTTCTTTTCTTCTTTGACAAATATAATGTTCACATTTCTTGTGATTAGTATGAACGATTTTTAAATTCCGTGAAAATTTTCAAATGCAGTTAATGTGTTTGTATCATATACACGTTGTCAGCATAGTTACCCTGCAGTTAGCTTAGGTGTTCCTAAAAGGACCCATTGGCTGCGAATAGATGGACAGATTGAATAAATGTGAAAGTAGAGGTTAAGGGCTAATGCTGGGTCAGAAGCTACAACAGTCAGCAGTTCTCGCTTAGGCTCCCCAATCCCACTCTCTCTACCCTTTGGGAACCCAGAGCACAAACTCCCCCAGCAGAACACAGACTCCTTCTTCATGTTGAGTACCTGTTGGCATGCTCTAAGTGGCCTGCTGACGGAGGTGCCAGGTAGTAAAGCACCTTCTTGACTGCAATCCTTGCAGCATGCAGATTGGGGTAAAGGATCTTGCTCTGCTTGCCATCTGCAGGTATCTTGGGGCACATTATCACACCTCATTCCAGTAAGGCATCCATACCCCACAATACAATAACATCCATTTGTGGCACACAAATAGTGAGTGAGTTATCACAAGATCTGGTTGTTTAAAAGTATGTAGCACATCCCCTCTCTCTCTCTTCCTCCTGCTCTGACCATGTGAAGACATGTCTGCTTCCCATTTGCCTTTGGCCATGATTGTAAGTTTCCTGAGGCCTCACAAACCACGCTTCCTGTACAGCCAGAGGAACTGTGAGCCAATGAAATCTCTTTTCTTTATAAATTACTTTATAAATTTGGGGAGCTGTACCCTCAAAACCAGCAAGAACTATATAATTTTGCCTACTGTGGGTTTCAAAAGTTTACTTGAGTCTAGTTCTGCTTAAAACTCCTTTCACAGGCCAGGCACACTGGCCCATGCCTGTAATCCTCGCACTTTGGGAGGCTGGAGCGGGAGAATCACTTGAGGCCAGCAGTTGGAGCAACTAGCAAGATCCTATTTCTAAAAAAAAAGAAAAAAGAATGCCAGGTGTGGTGATGTTGATGTGTGCTTATAGTTCTAGCTACTCAGGAGGCTGAGGCAGGAAGATCACTTGGGCCTATGAGTTTGAGGCTGTAGTTTGAGGCAAAGAAGCAAACAAGAAACAAACAAAAAATTCCCCCAAAAAAACTCCTTTCACTGATTTGTAAAAGCCTGTATTCATTCTCATGATACAGAAATGTGCCTTGACAGAAATTCTGAACAGATTTCTATATCTCTCTAGCAGAACTTTGTATTGCAGCTTTGATTAAGAATGCTGAAAAACTCTCCTTTGATCAGTGTAGTCAGCAGCTCTCAGGTGACTCCCAATGATCCTCATCTTCTGGTATCCATGCTCCTGCGTGTCAGTTGATCTTACTGGGCTGGTTCTAATGAATAGAATATGGCACACAGTGATGGGAAGTCACAGCCAAGATTAGGCAACAAAAGGACTCTAGCTTCCAACTTGCTTACCCTCTCTTGGTCTCTCACTGGCTCACTGACCAAAGCCAGTTGTCATGTTATGAATTACCCTATGGTGAGGCCTTCATGATAAGACACTGAGAGAGGTTTCCAGCCAACAGCCAGAGAAGAATTGCAATCCTTAGGCCAAAAGCTTGGGAGGAACTAAATCCTTCTCCAGTAGAACCTGGAATGACTGCAGCCCAGTTGACACTTTGATCACAACCTTGTAGGAAACCCTAGTCCAAGAATGGTAGCAAAGCTGTATCCAGGTTCCCGACACAGAAGTTATGAGATAAAGCTTGCTGTTTGAAGTTGCCAAGTTTTAGGCTAATTTGTTATTCAGCAATAGATAATGATACGCTCAATTTTCTTCAATGGGCAGAATTAAATTCATAAAGCATTTGATACCCGCTCACAGCATACCAGTAGCTCATTAATTGTACAAATTTTGAGATCACTTGAAGAACGCCAAGTTTGAAAGTCAGGAGAGTAACCAGTAGTGACTATCATAACATGACTCTTTCTTCTATTTTATTTATAGACTTAGAACCCTGTTTGACAATTCATAAATAAAAATGCCTTGCAATAGATTGGTGACAAATAACCAAACAAATGCAGTCTTAGGAAAAAAATACTCAGGCACTTCATGTTGGTTTGCTACAAAAAAGATAGCTAGGTTTTATCTTAGAATGCTCCCTTATTGAAACAGCACTAACGATTTTTAAATAAAATTCAAGGCATTTAGGCTGGGCATGGTGGCTCACACCTGTAATCTCAACACTTTGGGAGGCCGAGGTGGGTGGATCACCTGAGCTTAAGAGTTCGAGACCACTCTGGCCAACAACATGGTGAAGCCCCGTGTGTACTAAAAAAAAATACAAAAATTAGTCAGGCGTGGTGGTGCATACCTATAGTCTCAGCTACTCAGGAAGCTAGGGCAGGAGAAGCACTTGAACCCAGGAGGCGGGAAGGTTGCAATGAGCCGAGATTGCAGTACTGCGCTCCAGACTGGGTGACAGAGCAAAACTCTATTGCAAAAAAAAAAAACAAAAACAAAAACAAAAATTTAAGGCATTTGCTTACTCAAAAACAAAAGTGATATTTATCATTTGAACACTGGAAAATACAGAGCAGCCCAGAAAGAAAATAAAATTTAAATTTCCTATTATCCTACCTCCTAAAGACAATCACTATCAACATTTTGGTGTATAGCTGGTAGGTGCAATTTTCAAGTCATCCTTTTCCTGAAAGATGTGCAAACTGGATGGCTAGAGCTTTGGGAATCATCTCAAGCTGTAAAAATGAGGGTCTCATTGTAAGGATGGTGTGAAAGCTGGGTGAAAAGTAGAATGGCTGTGGTTCTCAGGCAACATCTTAGATTATCCAGCCTGAACTACCTTCCTCCAGACTTTTATGTGTCAGAAAAACTCCTAATTTGTTTAAGTCTTTGTTTCAGATTCCTATTATTTGCAGTCAAACATAATTCCTCACTGACACAATGTCTAAGATAACAATATGGTGATTCCTTATTCATGAGAGAGCTGTTTTGATGAGATTGTGTCAGGTTCATATTGACAGCCATTGCCACCATTCTCATGCCAAACAATGAACAAACACATGTTGTGTAACCGATACCTTGTTGGGTTCTGTTTTGGGCACACAAAATGAATCAGGTGCAGATCACACCTTCAAAAGTCTTATATACTACCTGTTAAAGTGAGGTTTTGGACTAACTGGAAAGAATGACAATCTCAAGATACATTAATGGAGAAGAAAGAAATTATTCTCTGGGGAACAGTTCAAATATGATTCAAGGAGCAGTGGAAAACAGACATGAAAAAAATCTAACCTTAAAAAAGAATTAAACATATTTAGAAATGTGAAATGGCATTTTCCTGCCTAAATTAGACACCAAATTATGCTTTCATTTGGATCATTGTTTGTGTTGTAAATGTTATCTGTGTCTTTTGCCCATATATTGGGAGTAATTTCTAATAGTAATAGATTAAGTGGAAACTTGCATAATAGTCTGAATTATCTTTAAAACCCCCTAAAATAGCCATAACGTATAGTCTACAGTCTGTTTATCATCCAGGTTTGGAATGGATCATTAATCATTGCCAACTGGGGACCTCAATAAGTTGTGTATTGGAGCCATATTAAACAAGAAAGATGTATCTTTAAGTACTAGGATCTCACTTAGTTTAGCTTACACTTGAACTTTGCCCACACTAAAACAACTTGTGAAAACAGAAACACTCTGAAGCATAGCTCAAATCATTTCTTACATCATGGTCACTCCAGTGCATAAGCATATGGAGAAGAGTAGAGGGAGGAATTGTTCTCACTGTGCAAATTGTTCTTTCTCTCTCTCTTTTCTTCTCTCATGTGTAGCTAAATTTAGTGCGAATATGATGTAACTCCTCTGTATTTATGTAAGTCCTAATCCTCTATCTGAAACCACTTCAGAAAGCCAATACTTTTTTTAATCAAAGAAAAGGCATATAAATTTATTTAATGTGTGTATATGGGGAGAATCACAAAGTGATTACCCCAGAAAGCCAACAGTTTTTATTATATACCTATATGACCAAAGGTTTCTTTAAAGGCATTACAAATCACCAAAGGTCAATGGTAACTTGGTAATTTGCATGATGGACTGACGAGTTAAGGGTATTTGTGTGTGTGTGTGTGTGTGTGTTTTCTAAAGTATATGTACTTAAGTGTGCTGGGTAGTGAAAGGAAGAGGAGTGAGGGGGTCTCCTAATTGCCAGTGGACCTACTCATCCTTGAAATCGACTATTGGCTTAGGTCCATTGCTGGGTTAGTTCAGCTATGATAACGTGACCCAGCCATTATGTGAGCCAGATTGCCCAGGTGCATTCTGACACCTTGTGCAAATTGAAGAGGTGAAGAAAGGTACTTAAGCATAAGGGGACTATTTGGGTGGGACAACAAATAGCTTCTGAAGCATGAGACCATAAGGAAAGATGACCCAGTCTCAACTCAAAGTTGGGGATAGAGCCATACAATGTTATAACTCAAAGGCATCATTGAGAGAGAGTCCAGAGGTAAGAAAACGCTAAGTGCCAATTAAAGGAATATAAATGTGTTTATAGGTTTCAGTTTCACCCCTTCCAACTGGAAAATAATTATTTAGGTCTCATGGAGAACTGTAAAGTCTTAGGACTGACATTATCCAATTCACTGAATTGAAAAACATCAATAAAACAAATGGCTTGGCTTTTTAGCCACTAAAATGTTAATAGAGTCATGCATTGGTTAACAGTGGGAATACAGTCTCAAAACTGCATCTTCAGGCAATTTTGTTGTTGTGCAAACATCAGAGTGCACTTACACAAACCTAGATGAAATACTCTATTACACACCTAGGCTATCCAGCATGGGCTAGTGCTCCTACCCTACAAACCTGTACAGCATGTTACTGTAGTGAATACTGTAGGCAATTGTAACACAATGATAAATATTTGTATATCTAAACATATCTAAATATAGAAAAGGTACAGTAAAAATACAGTATAAAAAATGATACACTGAATAGGGCAGCTTCATCAAAAGCTTATGGGACCACCATCATATACGTGATCTGTCATTAACTGAAACGTCATTATGCAGGGCATGACTATATATGGGTAAGTTTATGAAGCAGATTATAAAAGGCAGCATTATAATTTTTTATTCTGGAATTACACTTTAAACTATATTGCAAAGTCAAGTGATGTATCCTAGGCTAGGGCTGATGAGCACTGATGATCATTATTTTACAGGTAGGAAAACTGGGGATGAGAGAAGGAGGGAAATTCACCCTGAGTTACAGTGCTGATCTGTCTCTAGGCCTGGAATCCAAGTTTCTTGACTCCCAGTTCAGACCCTCCCTGAACTCATTAAGGAAATTCAGGATGGGAGTCAGGGTAGAGTGGTTTGGGACTTCAGTGAATACTATTTGCATATACAATGTTCTATATTGGACAAATGTTTTCATTTAATTGTTATGCCAACTACTGTTAAATCCCCTTTTAATAAGTTAAGTTAAAATAAATCAAGTGGGTTTGGTTTGTCAGATTTTGATTTTCATAGCAAGTTATTTTTTAAGTAACCATTAGTACTGGGTATTTTTGAAGACATATCATCTAATACTATACTATCAAAATAATGTCATGTCTGTTAATGGGAAATTAAAGCAGAAAATATGTATAATTAGGTGCATGCATTAAATGAATACTAAATATCTTCCAATGCCTGCAAACATGGAGATAAGAATCATTGCAAAAGCAACTTTGTGGGCAGGTCCCATACAGACAACGACGCATGAAAAAAACACAGAAGGAGGATGGTGAACACTGAGTTTTAGGTGACATATCTAGCAATGGAATTATTATAAAATGGACCAGCCCATTTAACATAGACAAATGGAGAAAAACTATTAATAGGATGTTAATTAAAAGAAGAGATCATAAAAATAGATGAAAAACAAAACAAAAACGTGACCTAACTATATGCTATCTATGATATACTCAGTTGAAATATAAGTCAGTTAAAGCCAAAAGGATGGAAAAACTATGCCACAAAAACATAAATCAAAATGGAGCTGGAGTGGCTGTATTAACACCAAAATCGACTTCAGTGCAAAGAAAATTAGTAGGCTAAAGAAGGACATGTCATAATGAGAATTGGGTCAATTCACCAAGAAGTCATAACAATCCTAAATGTGTATTTATCTAACAACTGAGGGTCAAAGTACAGTCATGTATTGCATAACAATGTCTCCATCAACAATCAACCCCATATAAAGGAGTGGTCACATAAGATTATAAAACCTTATTTATTTATTTATTTATTTATTTATTTATTTATTTATTTGAGACAGAGTTTCACTCTTGTTGCCCAGGCTAGAGTGCAATGGCGCAATCTTGGCTCACCACAATCAAGCGATTCTCCTGCCTCAGCCTCCTAAGTAACTGGGATTAGGGGCATGTGCCACCACGCCCAGCTAATTTTGTATTTTTAGTAGAGGTAGGGTTTCTCCATGTTGGTCAGGCTGGTCTTGAACTCCCAACCTCAGGTGATCTGCCCCCCTTGGCCTCCCAAAGTGCTGTGATTACAGGCGGGAGCCATTGCGCCCAGCCTATAATACCATATTTGAATGTACCTTTTCTATGTTTAGATTTGTTTAGATACACAAACACTTACCTTTTTGTTACAATTGCCTACAGTATTCAGCATAGTAACATACTGTACATGTTTTTAGCCTAGGAGCAATAGGCTAGACCATATAGCCTAGGTGTGTAGTAGGCTATACCATCTAGGTTTGTGTAAGCACACTCTAAGATGTTCACATGATGACAAAATTGCCTTAAGGACACAGTTCTCAGAACGTACTCCTGTTGTTAAGTGATGCATGACTGTACATGAAGCAAACACTAACAGAATTGAAAGGAGAAATGGCCAAATTCACAATTATAGCTGTAGATGTTAACACCTCACTTTCAGTTATCTACAGGACTAATAGACAGAAAATCAGCAAGTATATACAGTATGATTGGGAAGTTTTTTTCTGTAAAGGGTCAGAGAGTGAACACATTAGGCTTCCCAGGCACAATTATATATTCTGTCACAAATTCTCCATTTTTTACAACTTTTTCTTAGCTCAAGGGCAGTACAAAAACAGGCTATGAGCCAGATTTCACTGGTAAGCTTTAGTTTGCTGACTCTGAATATAGAAGAATTGAACCACATCATCAACCCACTGGATCAAATTAACATTTATAGAAAACCACCTATGCCAAAACAGAAGATCACACATTCTCTTCAAGGGCATATAAAACAGCAGCAAGATAGACTATAGCCTAGGTCACAAAACAAACCTCAACAAATTTAAAAGAATTGAAATCATACAAAGTGTGTTCTCTGAGTATAATAGCATGAAATCAGTAATAGGAAAATATCCACACACTTAGAAATTGAACAACACCCTTTTTTTTTCTTTTTTCTTTCTTTTTTTTTTTTTTTTGGTACAGAGTCTTGCTCTGTCACCCAGGCTGGAGTGCAGTGGCGTGATCTCGGCTCACTGCAACCTCCACCTCCTGGGTTTAAGCGATTCTCCTTCCTCAACCTCCTGAGGAGTAGCTGGGACTACAGGTGCACGCCACCACACCTGGCTAATTTTTTGTATTTTTAGTAGAGACGGGTTTTCACTGTGTTAGCCAGGATGGTCTTGATCTCCTGACCATGTGATCTGCCCACCTCGGCCTCCCAAAGTGCTGGGATTACAGGCATGAGCCATCGCACCTGGCCCTAACCAACACACTTCTAAATAACCCAAGGATCAACAAGGCAGTTTCAAGAAAAATGAGAAAATATTTCAAACTGATCATAAATGAAAACATAACATACCAAAAATGTGCGGGATACAACTAAAGCAATGATTAGAGGGAAATTTATAGCATCCAATGTTTATTTTAAAATGAAGTGAAGTCTCAAATCAGTAACTGTAGGTTCTACTTTAAGAAACTAAAAAAGAGGAGTAAAATAACCTAAAGCAAGGATAAAGAAGGCAATATTTAAAATAACAGCAGAAATCAATGAAATATAATAGAAAATAGAAAAACAAAAGAAATTCAATGAAACCAAAAGCTAGTTCTTTGGAAAAGTCAATGAAATTAATAAACTTCAAGCCAGATTGACAAAAAGAAAAAGAGAGAAATTACACAAATTATTAATATCAGGAATAAAGAAGGGGATATCACTATAGACTCCATAGACATTAAAAGGATAATAAGGAAATGCTATGAACAACTCTATACACATAAATTTGATAACTGTGAGAAAAGGAATCAATTCCTCAAAACTCCCAAGCTACCAAAACTCACCCAAGATGAAACAGACAATATGAATAGTCCTATACGTATTAAAGCAATTAAATTTGTAGTTTAAAAGTTTTTTGAAAACAGAAATCTCCAGGTTGAGGTGGCTTCACTTCAACCAAATGTATGATTGACAGATTCAAGCATACATTTAAAGAAATAAGAACAATTCTATATAATTTATTCTAGAGCATAGACAAGGAGGGAACACCCCTTGTTTTATTAGCCCACCCTTACCCTGAGAGCAAAACCATGAGATCATTATCCCTCATAAACACAGATGTAAAATCTCTGAGCAAAATATTAGAAAATTTAATTAAACAATATATAAAAAGATTAATACATCACAACCAAGTGCAATGTATCCTAAATGTAAGTCTGGCTCAATATATGAAAATCTATCAATGTAATCCACCATTATAACAGTCCAAAGAAGTCCACATGATCATATGATCATATCTATTTAAGCAGATAAAACACTTAAATGAAATTAACATCCATTCCTGATAAAAACTCTCAGAAAACTAGGAATAGAGGGAAACTTTTTCAACCTAATAAAGGGTATCTACAAAAGAAAACTAACTATCTAACATCATACTGAATGATGAAAGACTGAATGCTTACCTGTTAAGATCAGAAATAGGTGAGAATGCTTCTCTCCCAACATTCCTCTACATTCTTTTATTAAGCATCTTAGGAAATAAAGCAAGTACGATAAGGAAACAAACAAATAAATGGCATATAGAGTGGACAAGAAAAAAATGAAACTGTTTCTGTTCACATATAACATGATCGTTTATGTAAAAAAATCCAATGAATCTACAGAAAAAGTTTCTAAAGCTAATAAATTGATCAAGGCTGCAGAATACAAGGTCAATACATGAAAACCAATCAAACTTCAATATGCTAGTACCAGACAACTGACAACCATAATTTAAGAAAATAAATCATCCAAAAAGAGCTCCAAAAAAAATGAAATCGTTAGATGTAAATCTAACAAAACCTGCATAGGATCTGTATGCTGAGAAACACAAAAACTCAAGGATAAGAATATATCAACCCAATTAAAATTATTTATCAAAGAGGATATATGGATGGCAACTAATTAGGTAAAAAGTTCTTCAACATCATTAGCCATTAGAGAAATGCAAATTCAAACCATGATGAGATACCACTATACATCTATGAGAATGGCTAAAATATAAAAGACTGGCATTACCTACTGCTGGTGAAAATGTAGAGAAATTGGAATTCTCATAGGTGCTAGTGGGAATGCAAAATGGTAGTCATGTTGGAAGACAATTTGGCAGTCTCCTACAAAGCTAAACATAAACTTACCATACAATCCAGCAATTATGCTCCCAGTTATTTACCCAAAAGAGTTGAAAATGTATTTGCAGTGAGCCGAGATAGCGCCACTGCACTCCAGCCTGGGCAATAGAGGGAGACCCCGTCTCAAAAAAACAAAAAGAAAAGAAAACGTATGACCTCACAAAAACTTGCACACAAATGTTTATAGCAGCTTTATTCATTATTGCCAAAGCTAGAAGCAAACAAGATGTCTTTCAATGAGTGAATAGATAAACAAACTGGGTATTCATACAATGGAATATTTAAAACTGTACATAATCAGAGCTGCTGTGCTTTCCCCCATTTTACTTCTAGTAGGAAGTGTTTTATAATTGAAATAAACTTTAAACCAGTGACTTAGTTAATTCAGGCTCTTCATGAAAAATCTTTCTCATCTGTGTTTCTGTTATTTTCTGTATCTCTCGATCAGTTAGTATTAGCTTCAAATGAAAAGGAACACAAAATAACAATGGTTTAAATGGGATAGAAATATGTTTCCCTTTCATGTAAGTAAAGTTCAAAATTAAGCAGTCTAGGGCTGGTGTGGTAACTCCATGGTCCCTATATTGTTTATGTCTTGTCACTCTGCCATCCTCAATTTGTTACTTAAACTAATGATCAAAGGTGGCTGCTCAAACCGTGCATTAGTTATCTATTGAAGTGAAACAAAAACTGAACTACTTAAGACAGCATCCATTTATTATCTCACAGTTTCTGTAGATCAGGAGTCCTGGAATGACTTAGCTGGGTGTCTTTGCCTAAAAGTCTCACATAGGGCTACAATCAAAGAATCTTCCAGTGCTATATTCTCATCTCTCAATTAGGAAAGGATCTACTTCCAAGAGCAACCATTCTCTAAAGACATATCTCGTTATCATGAAAGGTAGAATGTGTTTGCAACTGAGTGGTCTTTTAGTATGCTCCCTGCCAATAGAATACAGGGGTCCAATGGCCTCATCATTTTGTACTATTTTTGTCTCTTTCATTCCAAACTGGCAGTGTCTTAGCAGAAATAAATCTCCTGAAAACTTCGTAGATCTTTTGTGAATTTCTGGAGTTCATGCCATTAGATAAAAGCCACACCTACAAAATCTCTACCTTGTGCTCCTGCAGAGACTGCTGAGGGACAAATTCTTAAATTTCTTTGAGGCCTTAGTATTTGATCAAAAGGATCTGTGAGACCTACTCTTAATTCTTTAAAAGGGCCAATTATGTGACTGAACAGTATTCCAAAGAACCACTTTTTATCTTGGAAGATATTAACAAACGAGTTTACAATTATACTCTTGGCTTCATCTTTAGATTTTCTCTCCTGGCAGTGCTCTGGATTTAAACTTTGTTCAAAATCATGTCTTAATTTTATCATCTTTTGCTGCCTAAAGAGGCTGAGAGTTTTCAAAATCATCAACTTAACATTTTTTCTCTCAACTTCTCTCTTTTCTTTCAAATCTTACTATAAGCAGCAAGACAGAACTGGGTTGCACCTTCAACACGTTGCTTGGAAATCTCCTTAGATAGATTATCAAATTCATTAAGCATATTCTCTGCTTTTCGCATAACTGCAGAAAATACTGTTGCTAAGATTTTTGCAACTGCATAACAAAGATCTCCATTCCTCCAAGGTTCCTCACTTCCTTTTGAGTCTTTACCAACAGCATCCTCAAAGTCCAGATTTCTACTAACAGTCTATTCAGGGAAATCTAGGTTTTTCTGTAACATTTCTTCTCAAAATCCTTCTAGCTTCCACCCACTGCTTGGTTCCAAAATCACGTCTACATTTTTAGGCATTTGTTATGGCAGCACTCCATTTCAGCACAAGGTTCAATCAGAGAAGAAATACTACACACACACACACACACACACACACACACACACACACGGGGTGAGGGGCAGGGGGGTGTTGATTGTCCTTAATTGTAGGAGCTAGTTAAACAGTATCTATGATTCTCTTGTCTTCACATCTGATGCTGGAGTTTTAAGTCCACAAGGCAGGCAGAATCAGAAAGAGATGATAAAGATCAAGAACAAATAAGAACCTATAAGCATGAGGTTGAAGACTGCTATGATTTGAATGTTTGCTCTCTCCACAACTCATGGTGAAATTTAGTTGCCATTGTGACAGTATCGTGAAGTGGGGCTTTTAAGAGATGTTTAGGTCATAAAAGCTCAACTCTCGTGAATAGACTAATGCTGTTATTGCAGGAGTGGGTTCATTATCACAGGAGTGGGTTTGCCTCCCTACTTTGCCCTTCTGCCATGGGAGGATGCAGCAACAAGGTATTCACAAGATGCCAGCCCCCTGATCTTAGACTTTCCAGCCTCCATAATTGTGAGCCAATAACTTTTTGTTCATTATAAATTACTTAGTCTGTAGTACTCTGTTTCAGGAGCACGAAAATGAACTAATAGCCCCGTGAGGACAGACTGAAACCTGTGCCAGTTATTAATGCCTCTAACCATGGTAGCATGAGTATCTTGCAGAAGCCAAGGCTCACTGTCACAGCCAAACACAATACACATGATCCAGGAGTCAGAAGCTGAAGGAAAATCCAGGAGAACATGGAGCAGTTGCTGCTTCACAGCACTGAGGTGAGTCAGCAGATCAGTGACAAGGTGTGAGAGCTACAAAAAGGCTGAAGTCCTCTACCTCTCCTACAAGAATCTTCCTGTGGCCTTCTCTCAGTGGAAACATACAGGAAAGAGAATTCTGGAAAAGGTGGCTCAGCCTGGCTAAATGGACGTGTCATCAAGTCATCACACACCATCATATTTGTAGTTCAACCAGTGGAAAGGAAGAAGGATATGAAGATCTCACCCTCTTCTAATTAAGGACACTTCATCAAAGGGATACCTGGCTCTTCTACTGTAACCCCATTGGCTGAAACTTAGTCAGTGAGTGACTACACTTAGCTGCGAAGGAGGTAGAAAATATAGTCTTCATTCCTGGGCCAGGAATTGTGTTCCTAGGGAAGGAAGAAGGATGGCTATTGGGAGATGACTTGCAGTCTCTGCCACAGTATACTTGGCTCTGCTCGGAATGTCGTTTCCTCCTTCTGCGTTTGGCAAACTCTAGTTCACCCCTATAGATCCAGCTCGATTATCATCCCTATGGCAAAACCTTCACTCTTTGTTTTTCCATTGGGTTTTATAAATCCCTGTACCTTGGCATTTTCTTGTTTATTCATTTACCAAGTTTTAAGTCCCTCCATATGTCCAGTATTGCTCTGGGAACTGGGGATTTAGCAGTGACAAAACAAAGTTCTTTCCTGTACAAAGCTTATTGCTTCATGATTATTTATGATCCTTTGTATTATAAGGTTGTCCCAAATTCAGAGAAAAGAAGAACAAGATTCATGGGTAATTTCAAGCAATTTTATTCCTGACTAAAAATGTAAATCTGTTATCTAGAATTACAGTTGAATAATTGATTAAGTCTTCAAAAGTACATCATATTCCTTCCTATTAATCACAAAGGTAATATTTGTGATTCATAAATCATGTCTATTTTAGGGAATCATGGACCTTGAAAAGATCTTGGAGATTATCTGATAAAACCACCTCAGTTTACATGAGAACTCTGAGTTTTGAGTCACTGAGATTATATGCCTAGGATTTTGTGCCAGGTTAGTGCCAGGGCAGGAAGTAGAACCTAAGAATATTAATTTGTATACAGATGCCCTCGATATTTTGTATTTTAATAAAACAAAAATAGAGTTTTAAAAAATTCAGTTGCATTTATAAAATTAGTCTTTCCAAAAATTATAGCTTCAAAATTCAGATGAAAAAAAATTTGTTATAAGAATAGGGGTATGTTGGGGCACATGTGTATGTGATAGTTTTAAGGACAGTTTCTAGTTCCAATGTGTGAAATATATAAATCATTTGAACATAAACATATTAAAGAGTGGTAATATGGATGTAAAATGTTACATTTTAAGTGTCACAGATGAAACCTTACATCAAGCTCTATGTAGCCCTTTTCTAAAATGTCGTGGACTCTGTTAGAGTTCTGCTTCATGTTAATTTGATATCTGTAATAGTACTCTCTCTCTCTCTTAAAAACTGAAAAATTAGAGCTTTAGTTGAAAATAGACATTAAAAAAGCCATTTGAGCAGCAGTTTTAAGCAGCCTCTGAATTCTAACACACATCTTTGCTCTTTGAACCTTTGCTCCCACACACCAACAGATGCTGTCTTAAACACACACCCCCGCATTCACACCTCCACGCTCAGCCTCTCATCCCCCTCACAGAGCTCTGACACATTTGTTCTACCTCCTTCATCTTGGGGAGACAGCGTGAAGGGTAAATGAAAGTCAGGAGCACAGATGCATAATGCATAAATGTGTGTACTACACAAACCTATGGAAAAAAACCTCCTGTGAAATAAATAGTATTAATTTATTTCACAAAAATCTAGTTTCAGTAGAATTAATGAAGATATAGCCACTTCTTTCAGGTGAAATTCATGAGATTAAAAGTGAAGATTATGACGCAGAGTTTAATTTGATCCATTTTTAATCACAATGTTTCTGAGAAAATACAATAAATCAACGATTTCTTTAAATAGGATATAAGACAGTGCTGTTGAATTAGCTCTAATAGTCCTACAAGAAGAAATAACAGTTTAATTTTTTTTTTGATGTTGCAGGAAGATTAAATTTAACTCACTAAATTTTGCCTTGGAGCTTAAAGTCTTTGATTCTGCACTATATTTAGATTTAGGAGGATACAATTAGATCAAAAGTTATATTTTTAATGTACATGAATATGAAAAGTCATCAATGCTAAAAATATATCAGCCAGGAACTGTGGGAAATCCAAAGTTACTGCGTAAGATAGGTGTTATAAAGTCTCTCTGAGGCAGCAGTCATTTACTATATGTTACTGTTGCTGACAAAGCACCTTGTATTTTATACGGTAAATTTTTGTTTATCAAGAATCTTGGAGGTTTTTAAAAGCAATAAACTTATGAAAAACAGGGTAGAACAATGTATACTTTCTCTACGAATGAGTAGAAGGAGCTCGCCTCTGACACAAGCTAAGACTCTAGGGGATGAATGGGATACTTTTGGTCATAAGTAGCAGAAAACCTGACCAAAACGATCTGAAAAGGAAATTTCATGGCACAAGTGACTGAAAAGCCTAATTGTAGGGCCCAGGCTTCAAGCATAACTGGACTCAAGCTAAACAATTCAACAGTAATTGGGTTCCTCTCCATCTTATAATTCCACCTTCTGTGTGTTTTCAGTATCAGGGTCAATGTGGTCATGCTCCAGTCCTTCCATTCTCTTAGGTTCGAGACCAATGAGCAGGAGCAAGTCAGCTTCCCCAGGAACTCAGAGTTACTGACTTAGCCTTGTACTTATCACTGAGCTAATTGCAGTGGCTAAGGGAATATGATGGACTGACTGGCTTATGCTTAAGGAATGTATTTTGCCTTTGAGTGGGGACAGAGGTGTAGTCTTAATCATATGGACTGAGAGTCAGGGAGAATGGGTGAGGAGTAAAACTCAGTACGAAAATCGAGGGCTGTTGCAGAGACAGAGAATGGATGGGATTGTGGAATACAAACCACATATGCCTACTATAGAAGGAATCTCAATTGTGGCCATAGAGAGATGGTTTTACTGGCTGTGTCAAAATCAGTAGCCCTAGATTAAAGGCACTGATAAAAATGCATAGTAAATCTATCATTTACAAGGCAGATGTGCCCCTGAATGATCAAGTGGTTGTATAATGACAATTATACCACTCACCATGCAGTGTTTTTGGTGAGCATTAATAAACTAATGCATGGATTAATAAACCAATGCAATAAAGGATTAATAAACCAATACAATGTCTGAATGTTTGTCCCCTCAAAATTCATATGTTGAAATTCTAACAACAAAAGTGATGGTATTAGGAGGTGGGCACTTTGAGAGGTGATTAGGTTATGAGGGTGGAGCTCTCGTGATTGGGATTAGTGCCCTTATAAAAGAGGTACCAGGGCCAGGTGCAGTGGCTCATGCCTGTAATCCCAGCACTTTGGGAGGCCAAGGCAGGCAGATCACCTGAGGTCAGGAGTTCGAGACCAGCCTGGCCAACCTGGTGAAATCTCCTCTCTACTAAAAATACAAAAATTAGCCAAGCGTGGTGGCATGGGCATGTGGTCCCAGCTACTTGGGAGGCTGAAGCACAAGAATCAAGGTGGCTCACACTGCAATTCCAGCACTGTGGAAGGCAAGGAGTTCAAGGCCAGCCTGGCCAACATAGTGTAACCCTTTCTCTAATGAAAATACAAAAAATTAGCCATGTGTGGTGGTGCACACCTGTGGTCCCAGGTATTTGGGAGGTTGAGGCATGAGAATTGCTTGAACCCAGGAAGTGGAGGTTGCAGTGAGCTGAGATTGCACTACTGCACTCCAGCCTGGGCAACACAACACTTAATCACAAAAAATAAAAAATAAAAATAAAGAGACACCAGAGACCCCTTAGTTCCTTCTGCCATGTGAAGACACAGTAAAATGACAGCCGTCTATGAACCAGAAAGTGAACCCTCATCAGAAACACCAAATTTGCCAGCACCTTGATCTTGGACTTCCCAGTCTCTAGAATTATGAGAAGCAAATTTCTGTTGTTAATAAGCCACCCAGTCTATGATATTTTCTTATAGTAGTCCAAACAGACTAAGACAGTGTGTGAACACATAGGTGTTTAATAAATGTCAATTATCTTCCCATTTCCCTTCCAGTCAAATTTTCCTTTCTAAGGTTGGGAGTTCTTCAGAATAGGAAGTATGTCTATGTCTAATTTATTATTTTTTTAATCTCTAGAATTGAGAACAGTATCTGAACAGTATCTAACACACAGTAGGAAGTTAATGCATGATGAACAAACAGGTGTTAGATATATTAGTTAGGTTATAAGTAAGCTGTTGCAACAAAAAGACTTCAAAATATATAATAATGGCTTAAACAAGGTAAGTGTTTCCTTCTCTTTCATGAAGCAGTCTGGAGCTTCTGGGCAGTGCTTGTTAGGAAGGCACTGTGCTTCCGTAGATCACACAGCTTCCTTTAGTCTTTTTATTCCAGCTTCTCCTTGTTTTCCTCGTGGGCATGATCGGAGCTCGCTGACCACCATCACAATTGCATTCCAGCCCAAAGGAAGCAGGAAGATATGCAGGGCAAGCAGCTTTCTCTTAAGAATGTGATGTTACACACTCCCTTCTATTTATATCCCCTTGGGGAAAACTTGGTCAACCGGCTGGCTACAAAAAGCTGCAAGGAATGCCTCTAACAAGGCAGTCACATGCAAGATAAAATTCCACTAACAAAAGAAAGATTAGGAGACTGGAAAGGTCCACTAAAAAAAGAAACATTAGGAGACTGGAGGTAGGGGGATCAATTAGCGGTCTCTGTCACATGCAGCCATGTGAAGGTCAAAGACATGGGAACCGTGGAGAAAACTTTGCCTCATTTTCTCTGCATCATTGTCAGTAAAAAACCAACATGGAAGTGACCCTGAATTATATTTAAGTGTTGTATGTAAATGAGCCCCTCCATGTTAAGGCTAAAGACAGAAGATTAATGAGACTGGATGACTAGTGGATTGACTAAGAAGGATCTTACATACATTCTAGAAAGCACCTATTTCCTTAATCTCGGCCCACCTAATTTTATGATGTCAGAACCATGAACTTAAATTTTATTTATTTGATTTCATTCTTAATGTTACTTCTCTGGGAATGATTCACCCTCATTCAAACATCTCTTCATATGAAAGTGCTAAAGAGTATAGGAAGCTTTATTTGAGCTAAGAATTATATTTTCAACCAAAGACATATAAAAGGATCTTAATTGATAAATATACTTACAATCTGTTCTATGTTGAAGGGAGTTGTCCCAATTCAGATATGACATGTTTAAGGCAGTTAGAGTCCCAGAAAATCTGGGGCAGTTCAATTTTAGATATCTGATATTGTCACTAATTCCTAAACATTTCTGAGCATGCATCACCAATATATGTGTATTTATTTATTAATATATATGTGTGTACTAGCATACATATGAGGTATTATATATGTTATTATAAAATATGTTCTGTTACATGTATTTTATAATATGTATAAAACATACACTAAAACTAAAATTTTAAAATGTGTGCATTATAAAACATACACCGAAACTGAAATTTTAAAAGGATAAGCCAAAGTCATTACAAATAGAAGTTCTAATATTTAACACCACATGCTTTTGGGGCTCATGCATACAAATATGAAAACCACTGTACTAGTTAATTATAGAATCAGAACCGGAACCTAGGTCTCCTGACTTCTAGTTCACTGGTCTTTCCTCTTAACCTTAATCTTTCCATTCATCTTTCTAATACCTCATTTTGAAGTATAGGGCAGGGTCCAGTACCAAATAAGATGGAGTAAATTCATCCCATTTTAATTTTCCTGTTAAACCAACAACTGCCCTTGACAAAATACATAACTCACTTACCAGAAGATCCTGAAAGGTGGATAAAAGAAATTGTATTGAGTATGAACTGTTTTTCTCTATACTCTCAACACTTCTGGTTACCAAAATGCGTAGTGCTTTTTTCTCACACCAACCAATTCTCTAGCACCTCTGGGTATCTTATAACTCAATTTAATCTGACACTACTACCTGGAGTTAGTGCAGACCCCACAGGGTAAGGGCTCAGTTCCCACAAGACTGCCCCCACTTCAGACACCAGTTAGAAGTCCAGGTTGTGACCTGTACTTCTGACCAACCAGCTATAAATCGGCTCTTGCAACAGCCTCCTTGGGTTCAGTCATTTGGTAAAATGGCTCACAGAACTCAGCGAAACACTTATGTATGTTTACCAGTTTATTATAAAGGATATTACAATGGACACAGATGAGCAGCCAGATGAAGAGGTACCTAGGGTAAGGACAGAAGAGCAGGAGCTTCTGTCCCTGTGGAATTAGGCTGTGCCACCCTCCCCTCATGTGGATGTGCTCACCAACCCAGAATCTCTGTAAGCCCCATAATTCAGGTATTGTTATGGTGGCTTCATTATATAGCGCATGATGGAGAGTGAGGCTGGGAAGTTTCAAGCCATGGCAAGGCTTCTCTGGCAACATCAAGTTGCCTCATTACAACAAAAGATGTTCCTATCACCAGGAAATTCCAAGGGGTTTGGGAGCTCTGTATCAGGAATCAGGGTTAAAGACAAAACAATAAAACAAAAGATGCTTCTACCACCTCTGTTGCTTAGGAAATAATAAAGGTTTTAAGAATTCAGTGTAAGACAACAAAAAAAGAAAATTTCAGGCCGATATCCCTGATGAACATTGATGCGAAAATCCTCAATAAAATACTGGCAAACCGAATCCAGCAGCACATCAAAAACCTTATCCACCACGATCAAGTCATCGTCATCCCTGGGATGCAAGGTTGGTTCAATATATGCAAATCAATAAACGTAATTCATCATATAAACAGAACCAATGACAAAAACCAAATGATTATCTCAATAGATGCAGAAAAGGCCTTTGATAAAATTCAACACCCCTTCATGCTAAAAACTCTCAATAAACTAGGTACTAATGGAACGTATCTCAAAATAATAAGAGCTAATTATGACAAACCCAAAGCCAATATCATACTGAATGGACAAAAGCTGGAAGCATTCCCTTTGAAAACCGTCACAAGACAAGGATGCCCTCTCTCACCACTCCTATTCAACATAGTATGAAAGTTCTGGCCAGGGCAATCAGGCAAGAGAAAGAAAGGGTATTCAAATAGGAAGAAAGTCAAATTGTCTCTGTTTGCAGATGACATGATTGTATACTTAGAAAACCCCATCGTCTCAGCTCAGAATCTCCTTAAGTTGATAAGCAACTTCAGAAAAGTCTCAGGATACAAAATCAATGTGCAAAAATCACAAGCATTCCTATACACCAATAACAGACAAACAGAGAGCCAAATCATGAGTGAACTCCATTCATAATTGCTACAAAGAGAATAAAATACCTAGGAATACAACTTACAAGGAACGTGAAGGACCTCTTCAAGGAGAACTACAAACCACTGCTCAAGGAAATAAGAGAGGACACAAACAAATGGAAAAACATTCCATGCTCATGGATAGGAAGAATCAATATCGTGAAAATGGCCATACTGCCCAAAGTAATTTATAGATTCATTGCTATCCCCATCAAGCTACCATTGACTTTCTTCACAGAATTAGAAAAAAAATGCTTTAAATTTCATATGGAACCAAAAAATAGCCCGTTAGCCAAGACACTCCTAAGCAAAGAGAACGAAGCTGGAGGTATCATGCTACTTGACTTCAACCTATACTACAAGGCTATAGTAACCAAAACAGCATGGTACTGGTACCAAAACAGATATATAGACCAATGGAACAGAACAAAGGCCTCAGAAATAATGCCACACATCTACAACCATCTGATCTTTGACAAACCTGACAAAAATAAGCAATGGGGAAAGGATTCCCTGCTTAATAAATGGTGTTGGGAAAACTGGCTAGCCATATGCAGAAAACTGAAACTGGGCCTCTTCCTTAAATCCTATACAAAAATTAACTCAAGATGGATTAAAGACTTAAACGTAAGATGTAAAACTGTAAAAATCCTACAATAAAACCTAGGTAATACCATTCAGGGCATAGGCATGGGCAAAGACTTTGTGACTAAAATACCAAAAGCAATGGCAACAAAAGTCAAAATTGACAAATGGGATCTAATTAAACTAAAGAGCTTCTGCAGAGCAAAAGAAACTATCACCAGAGTGAACAGGTAACCTACAGAATGAGAGAAAATTTTGGCAATCTATCCATCTGACTAAGGGCTAATATCCAGAATCTACAAGGGACTTAAAAAAAAATTTACAAGAAAAAAAGTATGAACAACCCCATCAAAAAGTGGGCAAAGGATATGGACAGACACTTCTCAAAAGAAGACTTTTATGCAGCCAACAAACATATGAAAAAAAGCTCATCATCACTGATCATTAGAGAAATGCAAATCAAAACCACAATGAGATACCGTCTCATGCCAGTTAGAATGGTGATCATTAAAAAGTCAGGAAACAACAGATGCTGAAGAGGATGTGGAGAAATAGGAATGCTTTTACACTGTTGGTGGGAGTGTAAATTAGTTCAACCATTGTGGAAGACAGTGTGATGATTCCTCAAGGATCTAGAACCAGAAATACCATGTTACCCAGCAATCCCGTTACTGGGTATATACCCAAAGGACTATAAATCATTCTATTACAAACACACATGCACATGTATGTTTTTTGCAGCACTATTTACAATAGCAAAGACTTGGAATCAACCCAAATGCCCATCTGGATAAAGAAATGCCCAGACTGGATAAAGAAAATGTGGCACATATACACCATGGAATATTATGCAGCCATAAAAAAGAGATGAGTTCATGTCCTTTGCAGGGACATGGATGAAGCTGAAAAGCATCATTCTCAGCAAGCTAACATAAGAACAGAAAACTGGGCCAGGTGTGGTGGTCACGCCTGTAATCCCAGCACTTTGGGAGGCCAAGATGGGCGGATCACGAGGTCAGGAGATCGAGACCATCTGGCTAACAAGGTGAAACCCCGTGTCTACTAAAAATACAAAAAAAGTAGCCAGGCATGGTGGCGGGTGCCTGTAGTCCCAGCTACTCGGGAGGCTGAGGCAGGAGAATGGTGTGAACCCAGGAGGTGAAGATTACAGTGAGCTGAGATCGTGCCACTGCACTCCGGCCTGGGTGACAGAGTGAGACTCCATCTCAGAAGAAAAGGAATTCAGTATCAGAAACCAGGGGCAGAGAGTATATATATAATATATATATATATGTGTGTGTGTATATATATGTATATATATGTGTGTGTATATATATTTATTATTATTTATTTATATATATTTATTTCTTATTATTTCACACCAGGTAACTAGGGACTTGAAGAGTCCCTATATTTTATATACTATATATATGTATATAGTATATATATAAAAAATACCAGAATATATATATATATATATATATAAATACCAGAATATACACACACACATATATATATAATGTATATATGTATATAACACCAGAACTGGGACCTGACGGTGAGTTTCTTGGTTTTTTTCTCACCTCCTAGATATCCAGGCCTGTATGTAAGAGATGCCTGCAAACTGGAAACAACAATGGGCACAGACAAAAAAAGCCCTCCCCCCATCCCCCTTAAATCCCTCTTTCTAGCCAGAATACTGGGAAAGGTATAGCCCAACAAGACAGAAATCTTTTAACTATATTTGGTAAGCAAAAGTTTAAGATGTCTCCTAAGATTTCCCATCACTGATGTACATGCCTCGACCTGGAATCGTGAATTTGGTGGAGTTTATTCCTGTGACTAGGTTACACTATATGGTATAGTTGACCTTAAGATAGGAAGATTATCCAGGTGGTCCTGGTCTAATTGCATGAGCCCTTTAAAAGCTGTTTTCTCTGGCTACTTGCAGAAGGGGAAGTCGGGAGATTCAAAACGAGAGAGATTAGACATGAAGAAGGTTTTCTTGAGCTAAGATAGAAGGGTCCATTTGGCAAGGGCCTGAAAGTGGCCTCTAAGAGAAGAGTGGTCCCCAGCTGACAGCTAGCAAGATAATGGGGATTTCAGTCTGTTAACTGAAAGGAAATGAATTCTGCCAACAATATGAGGGAATTTGGAAGGTAATTTGCCTGCTTTTGAGGCAAACACTGTGAAAAAAAGCCATTCCCCTCCCTCATTCCACTAGTACTATTGTAGTAGAGTTGGTTGGTGGGCTCTGGCTTTCACTCCTCTGTTAATTTCCTGTTGCTATTGTAACAAATTACCAAAAAGTTAGTGGCTTAAAAGAACAAAAATTTACTATTTTACAGTTCTGGAGATCCAAAGTTCAAAATGGGTCTTATGGGGCTAAAATCAAGGTGCACACAGAGCTGCATTTTTTCTGGAGGCTTGAAGGGATGATCCATTTTCTCGTCTGTTCCAGCTTCCAGAGTCTGCCTGTACTCCTTGGCCCATGGCCCCGTCCTCCATCTTCAAAGTACATCATTCCAACTGCTACTTCTGTAATCACATCTCACCTTTTCTATTGACTGCCTTACCTTTCTCTTATAATGACACTTGAGATCGCATTGGGCCCACCTGAATACCCTTCCCATATGAAGATCCTTATCTTAATCACATGTGCAAAGTCCCTTTTACCAGCAAGGTAACAGATCCTTAGGTTCTAGAGATTAAGATGTATACAACTCTAGGCTGAGGGGAATTATTTTGTCTATATAAACCCCTACAGAATGACACTGTAGAAGTTTTATAAACTAAATTAACATTTGAATCACAGCCCACAAAAGTCAGCTAGGATGTGCATTCTGAACAGAGTTAACTACTTTATAAAATACGAGATCCAAATAGGAGCTAGAGTCTTATAATACCCAGGATACAGTCAAAAATTGCTCACCATATCAGAAAAACCTCAAGTCAAATGAAAAATGATCAATAGATGCCAACACCAAGATGACACAGATGGACATTATTTAGATAATTATCAGACGGTGATTTTATTTTCTAAACTTACAAGTATTTTTATTTATACATGGTAACAACTATGCATTTTTTGTGTCAGAGCTATTTTTTGTATATGTTTAAGGTGTACAACATGATGTTTTGACATACTTACATGTAGTGAAATGGTTACTACAGTCACCATTTAGTATATACGTCATCTCACATAGCTACTCTCAGACAAGGATTGTAAACCAACTATCATAAAAATGCTCCAATAAGCACTTACAAACACTCTTACATCAAATGAAAAAGTAGAAAAATTTAGCAAAGAAATAGAAGATATCTTTATTCTTAGTTTTCCTTCATATTCATTCTTGTAAGATATTTTTACTGGATGTAGAATTCTGGGTTGACAGTTCTTTCCTTTTAGGACTTTCAAAATGTTTTGCCTCTTCCTTTTGTCCTTCACATTTCTGATTATAAATCTGCTGTCACTTAAATCATTTTTCATCAATTGATAATGTGTGGTTTCTCTCTTGCTGATTTTAAAAGTTTTTCTTTGTTTTTAGTTTTCAGAAGTTTGATTATGATGCGTTTGAGTGTGGGTTCTTTAAAGTTTATTCTGCTTGAGGAACACTCACTTTCTTGAATCTGTAAGTTTATGTCTTTCACCAAATTTGAGAAGGTTGGGCCATTATTTCTTCAATTATTTCTTCTACCCAGCATTCTTTTTACTCTCCTTCTGAAGGCAATAGCCTGTGAGACAATAACTGTGTTGACTCTAGTAACCATTTCACTACATGTAAGTATCTTGAGACATCATGTTGTATACCTTAAATATACACAAAAAATAACTCTGACACAAATAATGCACAATTGTTACCATATATAAATAAAACACTTGTAAGTTTAAAAAACCTAACACAGTTATTGTCTCACAGGTCCTTGGGGATTTGCTCATTTTTAAAAAATCTCCTTTCTCTCCATTATTCATATTGGTAATTTCTATTGCTCTGTCTTTGAAGTCACTGACTCTTCTTTCATCTTTATTTTGTTATTGAGCCCATTCTCACAGCCAAAGACTCTGTTCCCATCCTGTTTTGAGGTTAGAAAGAAAGAAAGGGCCAAGGCTGGTAAACCCAGTTTTTGGGCTACTGAGAGAAAGAATAGAGAGTTTATTTGGTGTGGATGACTTTGAGGATCCAGTTTGTATAGTGGGAAACCTTGGTGTTGTAGCTAATATCAACATTCAGAGTACAGCCTTCTGACTAGGATAGAATCCCGTGGAGCAGATCTTGGCACAGGAGTGGAGCACCAACTATTTTCTGTCTGTAAGAGGAGAGGTGGGTCAGGCAGGGCAGCCAAAACAAAAGTGATACAGTACCAAGTCTCTATTTGAGGGGCCAGAATAGAAAGACTTGGGCGATAAGGGCTGGGAGAAATGCCTCCTAACCCACTTAGGCCACATCAGGGGAAGCCATGGAGAAATAACACTCAGAAATTCGTACCCCCTGATATCTAAGTTCATTCATGACTGGAAGAAGGATACATATTCCTTCCTGATCCCCATTTACCCTGATCTCTTCTTGTGTTGAGATTGTGTTGGGTTGAAAGATATGTGTGGACCCCGAAACAGTGTTCCAGACCAAATTTAGGGAAGGCAGAGGGAAAAGAGTTACCCAACATGTATGCTCTCCAGAGATGATCTTGCACAGGACATGTTCCGAGACTTTAATAGGAATCTGACTTATGGAAAACTCTTGGAAATCTCCATTAGAGAACCAAATGACACCTTGGTTTATCTGTATGTCAGGTTTTATGTAGAAGCACACCCGAGAAAGAAGAAGGTAATATTCTCTTTGGTCCTTCATATATTCAACTTCCTTTCTTCTCTTCTTCCCTCCCTCTTTTCCGTTATTAACTTCACCATCATTCAATGATGGAAAAAGACAAAATAAAAAGAAACCAAAGAAGAGGAGAATGGATAAGAAAGTGAGAAAACTGAGATCTGGTTCCAGCGTTGTTAATGGCATATCTTGGGCTTATGCATGCATGCTTTTATTTATGACTGTTCAGAAGTGTCTCATAAACAAGCCAGCTCTATTGCTCTATAATCATAGGTGTATGATAACCCTCATTTACTGGGTACTGAAGAAGCACTAAAGGGTTGTTTTGAAGGTCACTCACTGTAATTCCTCCATGTCCAGCCAAAGATGGTGACATGACTCCCACTCTGTCACCTTTCAGCTGAGAACAGTAAACATTTATTATCTCACAGTATAGGACAGCAATTTAAGAGTAGCTTAACTGGGTGATTTTAGCTCAGGGTCTCTCATGAGTTTGCAGTCAAGATGCTGCCCAGGACTGCAGTCATCTGAAGGCTTTACTAGAGCTAAAGGGTCTACGTCCAAGAGGGCTGACTCAAATCGCTTTTGGCAGGAGGACTTAGTTCTTTTCTACATGAATCTCTCCCTAGGGTTGCTTGAATGTCCTCATCATATAATACGTGATTTCCTTCAGAGCATGTGATTCAAGAGAGAGCAAGGAAAGGAAGTTTCAATGTCTTAGAAAAACCACATCATTACTTCTGCAATATTTTATTAATTAGAAGCAAGTCACTATGCCCAACCCACCCTCAATAGAAGGGGAATTAAGCTCCACCTCTTGAAGAAAGAAGAATCAGAAATTTGTGTGCACATTTGAAAACCATCACACATGGTATCATCAGTATAGTGGATTACGGTGTTGATGTGCAGAGTATCCAGACTGTCCAAGTCCCTTTGGGTTATATTGTGACAGAGGGCACAAGAATTAGCCTGCTCAACGCTGTAAAAGTCTGTGTCATTCCTGTGCTTTTGTTTCTCTTTCTTTACAGGAAAAGAAATTAATACATTTGCCAGTGAATGCAAGGTACCTGAGGCCAGGTTAATCAGTTTGTTCTAGCAAAGATATATCTCGCATAACAAAAGCAATTGGGGCAACTATTTGGTTGAGTTTATTATCCACCAGGATCAGACCAATTTTTGCAAGGGCCTGACAGGTGAATTAAAAGAGGATGAGTGAGGGCCATCACCCTGCATCCTTTAGGTCTTAAAGAGAAGCACTAATCTCTGCCATTCTTCCCAGGATGCAATATCACTTTCTTATTTACTATCTTAGTAAGAAAGTGAATTTTGTTTCAGATATTTCTCTTGGTCTCCCCTACTAACCTAGCTTTTACCCCACAGTACAAGGAATCACTGCAGAGGTTCTGCCGGCTACCTAGGATATCTATTCCAATTACACATCAGGAAACCAGAGAAATGACCCTTTCCTACTTTATTTTTCTCCATAGCACTTGTCATTATCTAACCTGTTACACTATTCATTTTATTTATTATTTGTCTCCTCAATGAATATTCTCCATAAAGGAAGGCAGTTTTGTCCTTTCTTAACTGATTTTTTTTCCCATGATTACAAATTACCTAACACATCATTGCCATTTTATAGTTCTAGCACATAGCAGGTGTGCAATAAATATTTGCTGAATGAAAGAATGAATATGAATGTTGCTGTCATTGAATAATAATATGAATGTTGTTATTATTGTTCTAATTGTCCCTAAGATTTTTCCACCTCCCTCAGCAAATGTGAATCCAAGTGTGAAACATTCATTCTGGGGCAAATTAGGGAAAGGTTTCCACAAAGGATCACAGATTGCCATTGCACTTAAGTCTTTCATGGTGCACCAGCACGTGTGTCAAAGAGGTAGAAGGCAGACGAGGAGGGGCACCACTTCAAGGTTCTCAGCACCTTTTATATCTCTCTCTTCCCCCAATGTGGGTTAAAGTACGCATATTTAATCTCCCACATTTTTCACTGGTAATTATTGGTGTTTTGGGATCACACATACACACACACACCTGCCAAGGACATACATTAATTCTGAAAGACACTATGGTTTAAATCATAGATAGCAACTAGTTTGGCCTCCTAGAATCAAATTGCTTATTTTTAAAGTATTTGAATTAGTCATAAAATATTTAAATACTTTCAGGCTTCTTGTGAAAAAATAGAAAGATCTGGCTATTACCAGTTTTACTAGTTCCTAGAAGTGAATGCTCACTCTTGGATGGGCATGTGCTTTCCATTTTATTACAGTCCTCACCATTCATTATTGTCTCCTTCACACTGAGGCTGAATGACAGCTGTCATTCATCAATGTATGGGTGAGACCATTTTTCTTACAGTTAAGAAAGTGATACCATTTTTATATCTAAGTCCTTTTCAAAGTTGGAAAAATAAAATATAGACAAAGAGGAACATATATGTCAAGAGAAATGGAAAAAGAGTGTTTTGAGGATGTAAGGGGGAGCAAAGATCATGCCGAAGCATTTAATATATAACATGCAAATGAAGTATGACTGGGTCCATAGAGTGCAATTGAAGGTGTCAGGACCTTCGGTTTGCAATTCTTGCTCTAACTCAATAAAAATAAATAAATCATATAGTCTACTTACCTCATAATTTGCATGGTACTTCTTTCCCTTTTTAGGGAAAGATTACAGATTTTTAAATCTGTAATTCTCATTACTATGTAAAGCATTTTAGTTTCTTTTCTTCATATTAACTTCTTCCCCCGCCAACACACATATAGACCCATTCACCTCCCAAATTTTGTCCTTTGGGAATAGAAATACAGAACTCTGTATTTCTCTTCTGTGGTTTGGATGTTTCTACCCCTAAGCATCACGTTGAAATTTGATCCCCAGTGTTGGAAGGGGGGCCTATGGGAGAGGTTTGGGTCACCTCATGAATGGCTTGGTGCCTTCTCTTGGTAATAAGTGAGTTCTCACTCTATTCAAAGAGCCTTGCACCTCCCCAAACCCCTCTTCCTTCTCTGACCATGTGAGCTCTGCACAAGCTAGAATCCCCTTCTTCCACCAGGAGTCAAAGCCACTTGAAGTTTTCACCAGAAGCAGATGCTGGTTTCATGCTTCTTGTACATCCTGCAGAATCATGTGTCAAATAAACATCTTTTCCTTATAAATTACCCAGCCTCAGGTACTCCTTTATAGCAATCCAAATGGACTAAGATAGACTCATTGCTAGTTCATATGCTTTGTAACTGTTGAGTCCTTATTTATACAAAGAAAAGCTTTGCAATTCTGGCTCAGAAAAGATTTAATTAAAATCTTAGCTAAGGACCCTCATTCTCTTTACTTTCAATATGGAAAAAAGAAAGAGAAGTATTTATTTTTCCAGTAACTTTCAGTTGATAATTTTAGGATTTAATAACTAAATTATAACAGCACAAGTAAAATTTTATGTTGGTAATGTAATTTCTGGGATGCCCTTAGCTAGTAAACACACTTGGTGATTAGAAAAATGGAACACCAGGCTGGGTGCAGTGGCTTATGCCTGTAATCCCAACACTTTGGGAGGCCGAGGCAGGCGGATCACCTGAGGTCGGGAGTTCAAGACCAGCCTGGCCAACATGGTGAAACCCCGTCTCTACTAAAAATACAAAAATTAGCTGGGTGTGGTGGCACACACCTGTAATCCCAGCTATTCAGGAAGTTGAGGCAGAATTGCTCAGCTTCTGATCAATTTGAGAGATAATTGCTTGAATCTGGGAGGCAAAGTTTGCAGCAAGCTGAGGTCATGCCACTACACTCCAGCCTGGGTGACAGAGGGAGACTCTGTCTCACAAAAAAAAGGGAAGGGAAGGGAAGGGAAGGGAAGGGAAGGGAAGGGAAGGGAAGGGAAGGGAAGGGAA
>NC_045444.1:76810680-76843750 GCF_002776525.5 Piliocolobus tephrosceles
AAGGGAAGGGAAGGGAAGGGAAGGGAAGGGAAGGGAAGGGAAGGGAAAGAAAATGTAACATCAGGTAAAACTATCCAAGTGTTTTTTTTTTTTTTTTTTAAAGCCAAACACAAATCCATCACAATTCTGGCATTTACTTTAAATGATTGGGCCATATTTGTCAATCTCTTGTAAGGAAACCAGGGTGTTTTATATTTACCTGAATATGTCTTTCTACCTCCACCACCCTTTCCTTCTTCATTCAAGTCAATTATAAAAGTAAGGCAGTTACTGAGCCCAATATTCACTGATAACAAAGCAGGAAGCTTATGGGTATGAATCAGAGTGGGGATGACTCATCAAAAGCCAAATGTTTGTATGGAAAGCTCCCCTAAAACGGCACAAAAGCAAATATTTATAAATATGTTTAAAAAGCATTGTGGAACTCTTGGGAGGAGGGGTTAAAATATTGCCACACATTCCTAATTACACCATTACAATAAAACATTGCTTTGCTATCATGAAGTTTGACCCAGGCTCTAAACTCTTTAGAAATGGGGTTGCTATAATTGGCTATAATTAGGCCTGATCCTGACTCATAGTACTTCTTATTTTGAGATATCACTCTATTTTGATAACTTCAGTCTCTCTCTATTTTTCCTTTTTATTTATTTATTTATTTTTTTTGTTTTCTTGAGACAGAGTCTCGCTCTGTTGCCCAGGCTGGAGTGCAGTGGTGCAATCTTGGCTCACTGCAACCTCTGCCTCCCGGGTTCAAGCAATTCTCCTGCCTCAGCCTCCCGAGTAGCTGGGATTACACGCATATGCCACCATAACCGGCTAACTTCTGTTTTTTTAGTAGAGATGGGGTTTCGCCATGTTGGCCTGCCTGGTCTCAAACTCCTCACCTCAAGTGATCCGCTCGCCTTGGCCTCCCAAAGTGCTAGGATTACAGGCATGAGCCACCATGCCCGGCCTGTTTTTCTTTCATTTTTTGAAGACAAGGTCTTGTACTGTGGCCCAGGCTTGGGTTCAGTGGTGTGATCATAGCTCACTGCAGCCTCCAATTCCTGGCCTCAAGCAATCCTCCTGAGTCAGCCTCCCAAAGTGCTGGGATTATAGGTGTAAGCCACTGCACCCGGACTATCTCTATTTTGAATGCATCAAAAATCCATGTGCTACTTATGACAATTTTAAGTTTTCTGTAGATATTCCTCTTAATTGCAATCTGTACAGAAGACACAAGAAAAGGGCGATTAAAAATGAATATTTGTTTCTTGATGAGGAAATCTTTACTTCAAGTAATATAAGTATATATTTAAATTCTGCATCAGAATGTTGCCTATTTTTTTAAATGACTTTCTTTATCCTCCAAGTAAATATAGAATGGCTGTTTGCTTTAATTCTAACAGATACTTTTGGCACATTCCAGGTTCTTGCTTAGACTTCTCAGGTTTTCCTTTGAAAGAGTCCGTTATCCAGACTGATCTGGGGTCTATGGTAAGTCAGCTCCTGTTAGAAGCTGCCTTCAAATAGGAGGTGATGATGGAGGTGGTGGAAAGCTAGTGTTTCTCTCTCTGGTCCACATTTGAAAAGGCATCAGATATTCGGGAGGTAATTAGGCCAAGGGGCAAGCCCTCCTGCTAAACCAAGCTTTCTGTCCCTTTTCTGTGACTTCTACTGGGGATACAGAGTTTGCTGGCATATTTTAAAAAGGACATTGAGCCATGTAAGTATCTATGATTGAATTCATCATTGAAGTAGGAAGCAGTACTCTTTCAGAATTTCATCTTGTATACAAGAAACCAGTGGAAAGTACTTAGGATGATGGTTGTAAGAGATGCAAGTAAAAAGGCTAGTATCAAGGAAAGATAATGTCATCTTGGATCTGCATAGTTGGGGCTTGTGTTATCTATTTCTGTTGTAAAAACATGTGAGTCTATGCGGACCACGGTTACAGATACAACCCTGCTTCCTTCAGTCAAGATCATGAGAAAATTGGTTCTCTGGTAACTGGATTTCCCAGATTTCTGAAACTTTGCCTATTAAGCACAATAATGTAAATAAAATGACATAATAAAATAAAATAACCATAGAAAGTGGAAGAATCTCTGTGGAGTATGGCAGAAAGGGGTGGGGCAAAAGATTAGAAGCTTTAACTTCTGTATACTCTTCTGTATAAATACATTTTAATTTAACCAATGTGTATTACTTTTACTATTTTAAAAGTTTACTTGAAACCATTTTTATATAAGTAAGTGGGTTGCACACTTTTGCCTTTCTAAACAGAGCCACAATGGGATTTAATTTGATGATTCACCATCATCATTATAAAAGTCAATTCCTGCCTGTGCCATAAAGCAATGGCAGCCTCAAACCGTCCTGAAGTACATGGAATGGTTTATTCCTACGCTAACTCTCCTCAAATTTTTTCTTTGCTTCTCATAAATTTTCTGCTGTTTGCTTTGCTATGAGATGGTCAGCTGTCATTCCACATGGACAGAATTTGGCCTGTGTTTAGCAGCCTCCCTTAAGAAAAATTTTGCTTTAGAGACAGGATCTGGCTCTGTCACCCAGGCTGTATGTGGTTCAGTGATATGAGCATAGCTCACTGCAGGTTCAAACTCCTGGGTTTAGTAATCCTCCTACCTCAGCTTCTCAAGTAGCTGGGACTATATGCATGAGTCTCAGTGCCTGGCAAGAATTTTTTTGTTTTAATTTAATGCTCCAAATTAGCTAAGTGGTTGATAAGTCACATAAACTAACTTGTTAGAAGCGAACATAAAGTAAAATTAAATGGGCATATAGTGAATACCAAAGGGTCACTCTTGTGAGCAATGTACCAAGAATATAGCTTTCATGCATTCATTTGAAGGTCTCTCTTATTCTTTCCATCTGGATCTCAGCTATATTTTAGATATTATATGTCACCGGATAAAAGAGTTATAGATAAAGGAAGTGATGTTCTGCTGTCATTTAATAAAATGACTTCCAACATTTCTTCCCCACTTTGTGAAAGTATTCAGTGGCAGTCCAGGTAGATGCATGTGATGTTGAATTGAAGTTTTTCTCATTCTCCAGGCTAATTGAGATGATGGACCTGGATGTGCTGCCAGTTCTAGAATAATGTCTAAATCAGAAGTAATTGCCAGCATTTGGATAACCAATGATTCATTTATAGTAAATGTTCCCTGACTGTTATGCTCTCAGTACTCTTGAATATGTATCAGGTTTACCAAATTCATATGAAAAAAAAACATACATGTAGTCTCTAGTCTACTAGGTAGATCAGACAAGACCAACTGATTCACAGATACATGGAAATAGATCAAACACGTAGCATGTGTTTGAAAGGAACGCTTTAGTTAGACAGGGAGTGGGGATTTTTTGACAATCCTTCTGAACGTGAGTCAGAGTGTAGGTTTGCATGGGTGAGTGTGTGGGTGTATACATCTGTGGGTGTCAGAAAGAGACAGCCAGAGATAGATGGCTGCGGTTCCTAGCTAGTAAAATGACTGTAATAGTAAAATAAATTTAAAGGCATGGAGCTTTATGGAGCCCTTTAAAGTAGTTTTGATAAACAATGTCTACAGACTTATCTGAAATACCAATCGCTTCCTGCAAAGAATTTAAATTATCCCTCCTTATACAATACCAGGAATTTTCATTTACTACTTATTTGAAATTTGGTAATAATCACAAATGAAACCCTATCTTCCATTCCTAGCAGTCAAAATTTTTTTAAATGAGAAAATTGAGATAAATTGCCTGTGTTTCTCATCTAGAAAATGACCTTCAGCTATTTATAGGCCAAGACATGACAATAACTTGCCAAAGAAAAAAGAGCTAAAATGGGTAACAGGAGAAGCAGAATTTTATCTACAGTGATAACAAGTGATTTCTGATACACTTATCAGCATCTAGTAATTGGACAACACAAAAATATAAAAAGAGGGAATTGTCTATATTATTACTTGCCTGCTTTTACCTGGGAGAATAATGTGGATGACATGGAGTCTATGCATAGAAACTCCATTTAACAAGAAATTCCCAGATCCTCATTGTTTTTGACAATTCCATGATTGTATTGCTTGGCCCTGGCAAGTTTGAATTTAAGTGCAAGTTGAGAGCTTACAAAGCTACACAGAGTATCACCTGAAACGAAAGCAAATAACCCCAGAAAGAAAAAGATGATGGATCAATATGCACAGACTGGATCATTCAATATGCTGTTCTGAGCCCCTCTGGCACCCTCCCCATGTTTGTTTCTAGAATTCCAGCCCTGCACCTGTCCTCAGAAATCTCAGCCCTCGAATTAACAGTTAAAGAAGCTAATAGACACTGTTTGTGCTAAGTGCTATTACACAGATGTCAATGGAGGATGCAATTATTAATTCTTCACCTACCAATGGTGATTTTTTTTTCCAAAGCAGAACTATTTTTTCTAATTATAAAAATAATGCACGCTCATTACAAAAATTCAGATATGATAGAAAAGTATCATTTGCTCATGTAAGGAAAATTCACTTAAAGCCATTAGACACTAAAAGGAGAAAAGAATCAGGGCTTCCTTACATATTCCTCCTTTGTAAGCAAACCTCTCCACTCCTTGCCATACATCACTTTTCATTATTACCTGGAGGAGAAAAGGTGACACAATGTACTTGCCTAGTGGGCCAGAGACCTGGCTCAGTCTTTGTTGCTACTACCTTTATGGCTATGCACTATTATTAGTTTTCACATAATGTAAGCGAAATATAAATTTATTTTAGGAACTACTTTAGGCTTGGAAAAGTCCAAAACAATTGCATCTGCTTCTTGTGCGTTAGTAAGATCACTCCCGCGCTCATAAGAAGGAAGTTCTCGCCTCTATTCTAAACTTCTGATTCTTTCTCTCTCCTTCCCTGTCACAATTAGGAAGTCAAATCCTACTTAACTGGTATGTGGATGAGTAATGGCAGCCGTGAACCTTCACTAGGTTTGGGGCTCTTGATGTGGAGGATGAATAAGATGCAGAGCATGTGAGAGCCTTGTGCTAGTCAGAGCAGGATAGACTTATGTTATAGTTACCCAATTAATCTGAATCTACAGTAGCTTAACACAAGAAAGGTTTGTTTCTTGCTCGTGCTACATGTTCATCGTGGATGGGAGGGGCCCTCGCTCTAGGACTCAGGATGATGGAGGTTCTGCCGTTGTGCAGCTGCACCTGCTCCCTATTACCAGGCCCTCCTTTTTTTTTTTTTTTTTTTAACCATTAATTCCAATTTGAGTTGGCTGAAAATAGCAACATGCCTGGATTCGTCAGGCCAATTTCTGTAACAATTAGTTGTCTCTGGTTTTTAGAATTCTGGGTAATTTTTCTTTTGTTTTTCTCAATGTTATAGTTTGTCTATAATCTCAGGGGTTTAAGACAATAGGATTTAAGCCAGGTGTGGTGACTCATGCCTATAATCCCAGCACTTTGAGAAAGCTCAGGAATTCGAGACCAGCCTGGGCAACATAGTGAAACTCCCTCTCTACAAAAAATACAAAAATTAGCTCGGTGCGGGGGCCTGCGGTCCCAGCTACTTGGGAGGCTGAGGTGAGAGGATCACTTGAGCCTGGGATACAGAGGTTGCAGTAAACTGTGTTCACACCCCTGCACTCCAACCTGGGTGACAGAGTGAGACCCTGTATCAAAAACCAAAACAAGACAATAGAACTTATTAATTGCACATGTAATAGTTCAGTGTGGCTATTCGATGAGCTGCCTTGCATAAGGTGACTCGGGGACATGGGCTCCCCTTTCCTCTGCCATCCCCCAGGCCTTTAGAGTCCTCTGCTGGTTCCTCTATATCAGGCAGACAGACACAGAAGAAAAGGATCAGGGGCCAGGCTTGGAAGCAGCATATATCATTTCCACCCACATTCTGTTGGCCAGAATTCATGATCACACTTAACCTCAAGGGAGCCTGGGAGCTGTAGTCGTCTGTGTGCACAGGAAGAAAAGGAAGAGGTTTGGTGACAGTCTCAGAAGAGGAACTAAGGAATCTGACTGCAGTTAGATATGTCTGAGGAAAAGAACATTATTTCTATTGCATTGTTCTTATTTCCTTCATTTATACTTAGATATTGTTTCTCACATGTTTATTTCATTTTCTTTTAAAACCAGCTTTTAAAAATGTTAATATCCAGCTTTGTTGAAAGTGTACAAAGATGAACATAATAACACTTAGCTGGTTGGCATGTAAACTAACATAATCTTACTGAAGGGAAATTTGTGTATATGAATCAAAAACCTTTAAAGGACTCTAGTGACCAATTCTACTTCCAGAATTTCATCCTGGGGAAATAAGCAGGTAATAGAAACAGATGTATGGATTTATCATAGCATTGCTTATGGTGGTGAAACACTTCCATGACATAAATGTTCAACAATTGGAAGGAAAATAATAATGGTACTTTTAATAAATATCATGTGGCCATGAATGATACCATGGATATCTATTTAGTGAAATTGAATGATATTCCTTATATATTAAGAGAACATACAAGTTCACAATCTCTGTGTCTGGAATATTCCCATTCCAGTTTTTCAAAGGATGATTTTACATGTGATTTGCATGTAACTCACATGCCTACACAAAGTATCACAAGCCAGCTGCCTCTGCAGGTTTCCTACTCAGAGAAAAGAAAGAAAACCATTGTCAGAGTGAGGGAGGTGAGGAATGAACAGCAATATATATATATGTGTGTGTGTGTGTGTGGTGTGTGTGTGTGTGTGTGCATGATTTTTTACCTGATTATTTTTCTCTGGGCATTCTGAATCTGGGTGAGTTTCTTTTTTTCCTTTTTTGCTCACTTGTGTTTTCCATATAAACAGGTGACGTTGTCTAAAAAAAGAAATCTTTCTTATTTTAAAGCAAAAACCCCAAACCCTTAATATTTAAAACAAAAACACAGTTTTAACTCATAGGCATCTCAAAGAAAAAAACAAAACAAAATACCACCTACTTACCCACACTGGCTTGGATAAAGGCCAACAAACGTCTCTTCCAGATGGACCTTTCCTGAACACCTGGAGGAATCTAGATTGGGGTGTGGGGTGGGTGGGGGTGGGTTACGTGCCGTATTCTTGACCGGGCCCTTGTCTCTGCACCGGGCTTAAGCAGATTGTAGGGTCCGTGCATAGTTGCTGTTCATTCCTCACCTCCCTCACTCTGACAATGGTCTGCTTTCTTTTCTCTGAGTAGGAAACCTGCAGAGGCAGCTGGCTTGTGACACTTTGTGTAGGCATGTGAGTTACATGCAAATCACATGCAGAGTCACTCAGAATCCTTTCTCAGATGGTCCAAGTCAAGAATATTTGTCTTGAGTCTGCAGTATTACACCTAAAAACGGGCATGCACCTATGATATTTCTCTTAATATCTTCCAGAATAAGTCAAATTACTGTAAGAAGAGGTTTCAGCTTTTAAGTTCACTATTCTTTTTGGAGTTATCCAGGCATGCATGCTTACAAAAATTAAATTATTTTCAAAGACAGAATAATTTTTCCACACAGTTAAACTCAAAGTAAGTGAAGAGCTAGAACATGATAATTTCCTCTAAGAATAGACATTCTTTATAGTTCAAATTACTTGCAATATGGATTTATAATAGCTGAAAGATGGGACAAAATTTTAATCACTTTCAGTATTAAGAATAGTGATTTTATGAACTGTAGACTTCACTCAGCAAAATCACACATCTCTGTCACCTACACATTGTTTCTTTCTTACCTTTTTTTTTTTTTTTTTTTTTGAGACAGTGTCTCACTCTGTCGCCCAGGCTGGAGTGCAGTGGCGCGATCTTGGCTCACTGCAAGCTCTGCCTCCTGGGTTCAAACCATTTTCCTGCCTCAGCCTCCCAAGTAGCTGGGACTACAGGCACCCACCACCACTCCCGGCTAATTTTTTTGTACTTTTAGTAGAGAGGGGATTTCACCGTGTTAGCCAGGATGGTCTCGATCTCCTGACCTTGTGATCCGCCTGCCTCAGCCTCCCAAAGTGCTGGGATTACAGGCGTATGCCACTGCACCCGGCTACAAAGTTCACATCCATTAAAATTATATTCATTAACAAATTAATTCAAAGAAGTGTACTATTTATTTAGAGACAAAATCTCGCTCTGCCACCCAGGCTGGAGGGCAGCAGGGCAATCATGGCTCACTGCAGCCTCGACCTCTCAGGTTTAAGTGATCCTCCTACCTCAGCCTCCTAAGTAGCTGGGACTAAAGTGTGCATGCCACCATGCCTTGCAAAAGAAGTGTACTTTTTGAAAGACATTATCTACAATGAAAAATCAAAGCCAATCTTGGTTCTCTATTTAAAAATCAACTTGTATTACATCAGTATACTCCTCAGAAAATTATTATAAAACTAAGAAAAAACAGAACATACTAAAATATCCATTTGTTTGCACCATTTCAACACCCCATACTTGCCTAGGTTGCCTTTTGGTTTTTCAAACAGGATGAAAAACAGGAAATGCTGATAATTATATGCATCTCTTGATGATTTTATTGATTAGCAGTAAGTTGAGAATTTTATTTTTAAGATAAGATATTAAGGAAGATAAGATGTTAACTCTCATAATCACTTAAGATTGTTTTATTTTTTTTTTAGAAATGAGCCCTCTGTGTTACCCAGGATGGCCTCAAACCCCTGGGCTCAAGGAATCCTCCCACCTTGGCTTCCCAAGTAGCTGGGACTATAGGTGCTGGCGACTACACCTGACTCACTCAGAATTTTTACAGTAGGTAGGAGAAAATTAGTCCCTGAGGGGAGGGCAAATAAAGTGCTAGTGTTGGGGTGAAAGGTCTAGGAAAGAGACTAGTGGTGGACCCATTGCCTCCTTCATTTCCCTGGTAGGCTCTGGCTGTATGTTTCTATAAGCTACTGTCTTGCTAAGATGCCTTTGCCACCATGAAGGATGCTGGGATCAACTAAAGGTGTCTTCTGGGGATAGCCTTGAGCTCAGTCCTGAATGTTATTCTCCTTTCTGAGACTATGTCTCCTCATCATTGGCTACTACCCTTGAGTGCCAACTCTAAGTGCTCATCCTCTGCTCCTGATTCACCATTCCCAGCGTTTCACTTCCTCAGTTCCATCATCAACCATCAGTAAAAGACCTTGGTTATTCTGGGACTTTCATCCTCAACCACTGCCTGGGGCTGGCTGCCCAGAGGACACGGTGCTTTTCCACGGCTGAAAATAGATGCGTGGGGCAGGTTTGCTGTAACCAGCAGAAAGCAGAGAGAGAAAGCAGCTTGCTGATCTCACCTGAGAATGACCCTACAACCATGTAGGGATCAGTGGGAGGGGCTAACACAAGTATAAAGGTACCTGAGTATACAATTTGCTCTCTGATAGCCAGAGATCAAACAGTAATGGGCAAGAGAAAAGAGTAAAACTTGGGAACTCAAACTTATTTTGTTTTGAATCTATTTGACAAATAAGCTGTCTAATGTTTTCTTATACACCCACTCATGTTCTCACTAGCCCTCAGCCATCTTCCAATCCCACTCTTCCATACAATTCTGCCTCCAGCACATATCTTTTGGCTCACTACCCTGATTCTCCCACCTGCCAATCAGTGAACCCATTTCCATACTTTTGAACTCTTCACTGTTACCCCACAGATAAGCATGATGCATGATGTGCATGATGCTTATCTATGGAATGTCCCTCGAGCATGCAGGCATTGTTGCATCTGGAACAGGCTTTTCTATAGGTGAGCAGGTTCTTCAGTTAACCTGTGTGGCTATACTGTTACACTGTGGAATGTGTAAGTGTGTGCACCTCTACTGTGTGGACAGTTGAATCCTGATGGTGCTTTAACTCAGTCATTTTATATACACACTGCAGATTGCTTGTATGTAGAGATGAACATGCCAAGAGGTGTGCTGATCTGGGTATCTCTGCTTTAGGGACCTGGGTGGTGTTCGTGTGTGAGTCTGCATACGTGCACACCTGGATGTGTGTCTCAAGGCCCTGCTGATCGCTTCCTACAAAGTTTGACTGTATGCTTCCAAATCGTTCCACTTCATTAACATTACTCTTTTTTTCTTTCTGAACAATTTTATTGTGGCAAAATATGTATAACATGAAGTTTGTCATTTTAACCAATTTTTTCTTTTCTTTAATTTTTTATTTTATTTTATTTTATTCATTTATTTATTTAGAGACAAGGTATTACTATGTTGCCCAGGCTGGTCTTGAACTCCTGGGCTAAACTGCTCCTCCTGCCTCAGCTTCCCAAGTGCTGGGAGTACAGGCATGAACCACCATGCATGGCTATTTTAACAAATTTTAAGTGTATGACTTAGTAGCATTAATTACATTCACAGTGTTGGACAAACAATAACTGTTCCCCATCCAAACAGAAATTCTGAAACCATTGAGCAATAACTCCCTCTCCTTCTCTCCCCCAAGTCCCTGATAACTTCTACTCTAATCCACTCTCCATCTCTATGAATTCACCCATTCTAGATATATCATATAAGTGGAATCATGCAATATTTATCCTCTTGTTTATGGTTTATTTCATTTAGCATAATATTTTCAAGGTTCATTCATGTCATAGCATGTACATAACTTCATTTCTTTGGCTGAATAACGTTCCACTGTGTATATATATCACATTCGATTTTTTCATTCATCTGGTCACAGACAGTTGGGTTGTTTCCATCTTTTGGCTATTGTAAATAATGCTGCTATGAACACTGGCATTCAAGTATCTGTTCAATCCCTGTTTTTAATTCTTTCGGGTATATACCTAAGAATGGAATTGCTGGGAAAGGGAGTAATTCTAGGCTTAGCTTTTTAAGGAACCACAACACTGTTTCAACAGTGGTTGCACCATTTTACATTGCCATTAGTAATGTATGAGGGTTCCGGTTTCTCCACATTCTCACAATACTTCTTTTATTTTCTTTTTATTTTATTATAGCTACTCTAGTAAGTTCAAACAGGTATCTCATTGTGATTTGGATTCACATTTCCCTAAGGATTATTGTTATAGAACATTTTTATGTGCTTATTGGCTATTTTTATATTTTCTTTGGAGAAATGTCTATTCAAATCCTTTGCCCATTTTAAAATTGGGTGGCTTGTCTTTTTGTTATTAAGTTCTTTATATATGCTGGATATTTACCCATTTTCAGATATTTTTATTTATAAACATTTTCTCTAATTCTGTAAGTTGTCTTTTTACTTTCTTCATATCATCCTTTAATACAAGAAACATTTTAGTTTTGTCCAACTTATCTATTTCTTCTTTTGTTGCTCATACATTCAGTGTTATATCCAAATCAAAAGTCATGAAGATTTATCCCCATGTTGTCTTCTAAGACTTTTGTGGTTTCAGTCCTTATATTTTTAGATCATTGATACAATTCAAGTTAATGTTTTTACACGATGTGAGGTTGGGTTCAAGCTTCATTCTTTCACACGTGAAAATCCAACTCTCCCAACATCATTTGCTGAAAAGACTGCTCTTTTTCCATTGACTGGACTTGGCACCCCTGTCAAAAATCATTTGGCCACGGAAATATAGGTTTATACTTGGACCGTAAACTCTAGTCCATTGGTCTACGTATGTCTATCTTTATGCCAGTACCACATTGTTTTGATTACTGTAGCTTTATAGTAACTTTTGAAATCAGGAGTGTGAGCCCCTGACTTTGTTATTTATTTTCAAGATTGTTTTGCCTATCGAGGGTTCCTTGTAATTCCATATGTATCTGCTTTTCCATATCTGCAAAGGCAACTGTTGAAATTTTTACAGAGATTGTGCTGGATCTGTAGATTGCTTTGGTAGTATTGGCATCTTAACAGTGTTAAGTTGGCCTACCCAGGAATATGGGATACCTTTCCATTCATTTAGGTCTGCTTTAATTTCTTTCAGCAATGTTTTGTAGTTTTCAGCATACAAGTCTTTTACCTCCTTGATTAAATTTTTGTTTTGTTTTGCTTTATAGCACTTTTTTGTCTTGTTTTTAATCGACAAATAAAAATCATATATATTTACAGTGTACAACATGATATTTTGAAATATGCGTCTTGTGGAATGACTAAACCTAGCTAATTAACATATGTATTACCTCACTTATTTATAATTTTTTTGTAACAAGAAATCTTAAAATCTACTCTTTTGTGATTTTCAAGTAAACAAAACATTGTTATTAAGTATAGTTTTCATATTGCACTTCTCCTTGGTTAAATTTCTTCCTAGGTATTTTACTCATCTTCTCCTTTGAGTTGACTTGAAATCCTCCCCACTGTGCTTTACTACACTATAAGGCGTCCATAGCACATAGAATAGTGCCTAGCACATAGCAGACACTGAACAAAGGCTAACTGAACATAAGAATCTCCAAAATGATAGGATCTTAGAACTTTACAAAAACAGTCATACAAATTCCATTCTTCTATAGACAAGGAAATGATGTTCAGAGAGATTAAGTTGCTTCCCCAAATAGCACTGCTAGCTAGGGGTAGAGCGAGACGTTCATATCTCCCAAGAGTTTTCTGTGGATCAAAATGTAATCATTATATGCCACGATTCTGTCTGCTAGAGTAAATAAATGGGTGTGTTTATAAACTTGACTGCTTGTCTCTGAGGATGGAGATTTTTAAGTGTCTGTTTCTTTATTTTCTGAAATGGATCTTAAAGGGTTGGTGTACCTACAAAACTACAAAACTAGTTTGCAGTAAAAACAAAGTATCGTATACATATTTCAGCCAATGAGCTTACCCAGTTGGACACATAGCTGAGTTAACAATTATCTGGAGATAGATATATATCAATGAGGGTATCATATATAGAAGTCTCTATAGGTGTGTGTATGTGTGTGTGTGTGTGTGTGTGTGTGTGTGTGTGTGTAGTAGGTAAGATGGCTGAGTGTTTTGGGAATGAATTAACACACTAGAGTTTTCCATGGTGAGAGCAGATGATCTTCCACAAGGCTTTAACTCCTAAAGAATTTGTTTCATTATAGAATTATTTCCATTTAGAGAAAGAAGGGAAAAGAGAAGAACTGTGTCCCAGTTTACAAACTGGTGAATTCTTAATATGCTGCTTTAAAAAAACATATTTATTATAGCTTTTTGGCTGTCTCCCAAGGTAAGGGCAAATCAACCTGGGGCAGTATTTAGCCTTGCTTTTTTTCCATCCTTTTCCAAGCAGCTGGTCAGTCTCCAGTAATTCTCTTAACTGTCGTGACGCAGACTTCTCTCAGAACCTCCCAAAGGTGTTTGGTAATCATTGGTCTGGATATTGTCTCTGAGCCAACAATGTGAGACCAGAAACTCTCAGTTCCTGGACTTGGAGAGTGGCAGAGGAGAATTTCTAGTGCCTATCCAATGTTCTTTTTTCTCCTATCCTTACTAATAGCTCCTCCATTTTGTGTGTGTGTGTGGTTGTGGGGGGCAATAATGTGCTCAGGAAAAACAAGTCAACTACTACAAATCAAACAAACAAAAACTACATTTCTAATTCTCTTTTGCAGCTACAGATTGTCATTGAACCCAGGTATAAGCAAAAGTTTTTGGATGGGGCTTTCAGGAAAGACCTTTAAAGTGGAGCTGACAGTTAACAAGTGCCTTTTGCCCTTTGTACTCTGCCCTTCCTCCTGACTGGATTATAGCCGTGACACTCTGGAGGTAGAGCAGCCCGCCTGTAACCACGGGCACCTGTGAGGGAGAGGTTAAGATGTCACGGAGATATCAACGTAGTCTCTCTTCACTGCTGAGCCAGTGCCCGCTACCACCTACCTCTGACATTGTTGTTACACAAGAAAAGCTCCAGATTTGTTTAGAGGAATCTCCTTCACCAGTAGCTCAATTCAATTCCTAACTAATGTAAGAGCTTAAAGAGCTCCCTGAGATAATTTGAGTCAATGAACTCCTACATATCTTATTGGCAAATTGGACAAATTTAGAGTAAATGTTATCGAAGAATTCTGAGAAGCCAAGAAAATGGTGGTGATATAAATCTGAGTTTGAACATACCCTCTCCCAAAACAATAAAGAAGATCAAATGAAACTACATAAAACCCACGTCTTCTACATAACTAGAAGACATACAATGTCCAAATTTCAAATTAACTGTAAATAGAAAAATAAACACCAAATCCCAGCAAGTTGCCTCCTCCACTCCTAATACAAGCCTTTCAGGGAACCAACAAAGGCAGCTGGAGAAAACCTATGCAGAGTAGACAAGAGGGAAGCCGGTAGTGGACCTTAGATTGATCTGAAACAACCACCAGAGAGAGAACGTCGGCGCTAAGTTCGAAAATACTGAAAAGCACACTGGTAGATCAGGCTACTTACTACTGGGAAGGGACTTAACCATATGTGCTGCATGTGAGAAGATGGTCTTGTCTCACTTTTTGTGAGAGGAGATGGTCTTGGAAGGAAAAGGCATCCTGGTAAAAAGGGTCAAAGGGACCCTCTTTTAGAGGAGAGCTCTGGAAATCTTGCAGTGAGAGGGAAATTGAAGAACCTGCAAGAATCTCTTCCCTTGCCAAATTGAAGGTAACCCAGCCCCTTCTCCCATCACTCCCCTTCCAAATAATAATAATAACAATAAATAGTAAGTTCAATTTTTGAAAAGAAAGAAAAAGAAATTCTACTTTGGCACACTAACAGAAGAGGGCGCTCTTGACCTAGGAATTTTGCAACCACGCCACCCCTCCAGCCCTGCCCACAGAAAGGCAGATCAGCCTTCATCTGAGCAAAATCACCAGAATAAAAAGAACCCAAACAATTCAACTGAAAAAATTCCTCCTCCAAATAATGGCGAAGTGGAAGAAAACTCTAACACAACACTCTGAACTGAATTCAACGTCCTCAAACAAGCACTTGAGAACATGGAAAAACACTTCAAATTACACATTGGGAAACTAGGTACAGAAACAGACATAAAAAAAGAAAGAAGAAATAAAATAAAAGTTGGTTGAACTCAGGAAAGAAATAGAAGAAAGAATAGAAAAACCATTGTAAGCATTACCTATAAGATTTTAGATAAACTGAACTAAGACATTTTACACACACACGCACACACACACACCACACATGCACACCATCCTTCAAGGTACATTTGAACAATTTCTTCACCATGTAGCTTTTGGGGGTTCATCCAGTTGGATATTTTGAGACATGCAATAAATGGTTCTGCTATTACTGCTATAATCACCATTATAGGTAATCGATTGGATGAGGACAGCAAGCGAGGAGAGGTAGTCGCAAGTAAAATGTCTGAAGCCAGATGGTAGTTTGTCCAACTCTAGCATTCACCTAGGCCAACGACTTTACAGATGAGATTCAGGGAGGTTACATGATGACCCAACGTTCCCCAGAGCCAGTTTGTGACAGCAAGCACAAGGCAGAAAGCCTCCCTCTCCTTCTGTCTCCCCTTTTCCTCCTCTGACTTTAGAGAACAATGAGTGCCTCCTCCATCCTCCAGCACCCTCAGACCCTGCACCTCACCCCTCAGCAGCATTCCCTCTTTTATATTCACTCTCCCCTTTTCTCCAGACAGATACTCTCTAAGTCACCCTCATCCTATGAAGCAAATACTCCAAACCATCCTCCCTTGATTCTGTCACTGCTGATTTTTCTCTTATGCTTAAACTTTTTTTTTCTTTTTTTTTTTTTTGAGATGGAGTCTCACTCTGTCACCCAGGCTGGAGTGCAGTGGCGTGATCTCGGCTCACTGCAAGCTCTGCTTCCCGGGTTCACACCATTCTCCTGCCTCTGCCTCCTGAGTAACTGGGACTGCAGGCGCCTGCCACCTCCCTCACCCAGCTAATTTTTTATTTTTTATTTTTTTGTATTTTTAGCAGAGACGGTGTTTCACCGTGTTAGCCAGGATGGTCTCGATCTCCTGACTTCGTGATCTGCCCGCCTCAGCCTCCCAAAGTGCTGAGATTACAGGCGTGAGCCACCGCGCCCAGCCATCCTTAAACTTTTAAAAGAACTTGACACGAACTGTCGGCTCTCCCTCTCAACTGACTCCTAAAATTCTTGAAATCTGTTTTCCCCCATTCTCTCCTGAGGCCACGTGCTCAAAAACTGCTGATCACTAACTTCTAGACATTCCTATCCCTGTGTTCTTGTACGCACAGCCCATTTTCTCTAGTCAATTGCACAGCTACTCATTTTCTTCCTCTTAAGTGTCTGCATTCCCTAAAGCTCTCCACTGCCTTTTCTTTCTGCTTGCACAGCTGCAGACTGCAAATATACATTTCCATACCTGTCTGTTTCTTGGGTGTCTTTCCCTTATTGTCTTCTAGATATCATCCCTGAAATCCAGGAGGCTACCTGGAGCTCAACATGTCTAAAACTGAACTCCGCACCCTCTATTCAGTTCTGTACTCCCTCTTGACCTCCAACTCAATAGATCAAGAGTCCTTGATCTATTCTTTTGTGTTCTGTACCAAGTCACCTATAAATTCTACTCAAAGCGTTTATTGAGTATCTAATATGTGCGGGCACTGGACATGGGCCTGGGGGTATGAGATGAGTAAGACTTGTACTTACAGACTCAGTGGAAAGTCCTGTGCAATCAACACATACAACTTTCTTTCCACCTTCACTGTCATCATTTTCATTTCCATGGTCACCCTCCTAGAGCAAGCCAGCATTACCTCTGTCCTCGACTGATAAAGCAGCCCCTTAAGAGATTTCTCTGGAACCGGCCTGGTTGAATGGAGTTGATCTCTGCTCTCATGCATTTTGTAGTTTAATACATCTACTTCTGTTTCTATTTTTCCATCTACTTGGAATATCCTCCACTGATCTTCCCATGTTACATCTTATCTGTCTTTCAATGTCCATCCCAAATTCCAGGCCTGCATTGATATTTTGCCTGGTTTCCTGAGCTGGGAGCTGCAACTTCTCTCTCGGAACTCATGCAGACTTGTCTTCTGCACCTGTGCTTTACCGGCGGTCCCTCTTGTTCAAGCTCATGGTCCCATCAATTAGGATTAGAATGTAAAAACCAGTTTTATATGATTAAAAAAAAAAAATCCATGATCAACTTCAAGAGAAATTATTTGTTCATTATCTTACTATTTGTGTTATACCTTTTTATACCTTTTCTCTTGGAGGTTTGATAAACTAAACTACCAGAGAAGCTGAATATTCTAGCGATACTAGATTTAGCTTAGCACAAATAATGTGATTTCAAGAACTTCACATGAGCTCTTTTCAGCTTCATTATCTAGAAAACAGAAAAGTTGTATTAAATGAACTTCACATCCTCTTTCAGATCTAACACTCTATAATTAAGGTGTCTCAAGGATTTGACTGTGTGGCAAACTCTGTTGATAGACTAATTTAACACCCATTCCCAGCTCCTCACCTGTCCTCAGCTTTACTACAAAAGTTGGGAAAGTTGAATATTCATTTTACTAGGCTTCTTTGCAGCCAGTGGCGGCCATGTAATCTCATGTATCTCATTCTGGCCAATAGGATATAAGCAGAACTCTGTAAAGGAGAATTCTGGGAAGCTGTCATCACTCCTGTATTGGCAGAATTCTAAGATGGCCCCCGGGTATGTGTGTCCTGTATAATCCCCTTCCCTTGAGTATGGCAGAACCATGGGATATCACCCCCATCATTAGGTTACTAATCAGTTGACTTTGAGTCATTCTAAAGGGAAATATCCTGGGTGGGCCTAACAGAATTGGGTGAGCCTTTCAAAAGAGAGATGATTTTCTATTGGCCTCCAGGAAGAAAGCAAGGGGCTATCTTTCCAATTGCTTTGGAGCAACCTTTAGGAGCTCAGGGTCTTAGCCCTAGGAACTGAATTCTACCAACCACTGGTGAGCTTGAAAGAGGACCCTGAAGGCCGGGCACGGTGGCTCACTCCTGTAATCCCAGTACTTTGGGAGGCCGAGGTGGACAGATCACAAGGTCAGGAGATCGAGACCATCCTGGCTAACACGGTGAAACCCTGTCTCTACTAAAAATACAAAAAATTAGCCGGGCAGGGTGTAGGGTGCCTGTAGTCCCTGCTGTTTAGGAGGCTGAGGCAGGAGAATGGCGTGAACATGGGAAGCGGAGCTTGCAGTGAACCGAGATCACGCCACTGTACTCCAGCCTGGGTGACAGAGTGAGACTCTGTCTCAAAAAAAAAAAAAAAAAGAAAAAAGAAAAGAAACAAAAGAAAAAGAAAGAAGACCCTGAGCCTCACATGACGTGCAGCTCCTGCTGACACCTTGATTGCAGCCTGGTGATTTCTTGTAGAGAACTCAGCCAAGCATTGTCCAGACTCCTGACTCATAGAACTGTGAGGTAGTAAATTCAAGTTATTTTACACTGCTATATTTTGTGGCAGTCTACTATGCAGCAGTAGAGAACCAAGGCAACTAACACAACTCCTTTCCACCTAATCTCAAAAGTCAGGTGCTTAAAAAACTACCTTATAAACATAAAGTAAAGGCCAAGTGAATCATAAAGCCACTGGCCCTGACCTCTTGCACCTTTAAAACTAAGGTGCAAGTCATCATGCAACCTCTCTGAATCTCATCTGTGAAGTCATTGGCCTAGGTGAACAGTAGAGTTTGATAAAACTTTTTTTTTTTTAGGCCAGGAAAAGAAATGTCTGCCTGTATAAGCCAATATGAAGTTAGCAAATGTTTCCTTTACTTGCAGTTAAAATGATTTCCAACTGATAAAGCAGACTTCCAAAAGCAGCATGAGCAAATTCTTATTTATTCATTGGCAAACATTTATAAAGAATACATAATGTTCCGGATAGGGGGGAAAGATCTCCCAAAAATAAAAAAATATATATATTGCTTTCTGTAGACTCATAGCCGCATGTAGCACAGAGCATGGGAAAGGGAAAAGGCAGAGAAATCAAGATACAACTAAAATATAGGGTGGTTAGGCTATGACAGTTCTGAACAGAAGGTCTTAGGGAAGCTCAAAGCAGGGATACCTAGCACAGACATTCCGGGTGGTAGGGAGGAAAGGGCTGAATTGGGAGGTTTAGGGTATGGAGCAAAATTATGAGAGAGGAGTATGAGTTACTTGGAAGAAGCAGAGGAAAGGGTTTCTAGGCACAGAGAAGAGTAGAGGCCAATCAATAATCAAATAACCAACAACCATCAAGCACCTGGTGTGAGGCAGGGGCACATGCCAGATGCTACAGGGAGACGGAGATGTAAAGAACTTCGTCCTTGCCACGGGTTTTTATAATCATGCTGCAGCAGATGCTTCCCTTCCTCCACCCCAACCCCCGCCCCACCTTCCCCCTCCCGCACCGGGGACAGAGCAGCCTGAGTGCTCTCTCTTGTCAACTAAGGACATTGCAAAAGGCACATACCACCCTGGCTGCCTTGCTCCCCAGATCACGCCCTTGGCAGCTGCCTCAGATGTGACTGCTTCCAGAAAGTGGCTTACCAACTACGGTGGGAGGTAATCTAGGTCAAGGTCCTTCAGGAATGTGCTGTGCCCAGGCAATTCAAGAAAAGAGAAGTGGATTTGACAGGGAAGACAAGTCCTGCAGCTTTTGAAGTAAAATCTTGGAGGCTTGCAGGCTTGGTCAAACCATGCTATCTCTCTTATCACATTATCATTCTTACAGCCTAGGAATTCACTTGGAAATTATAGAAGGTCACTGTAAATCTTCTTTGAACAAGTAAAGGAACAAACGTTGAAATAATAAAATGTGAATTCTGAAATAGGGCCTAGGGAAAAATACTGGAGGTAAAAAAGACTAAGGCAGATATTATTGCAGGAAGTTGAAAGCAGCAACAAAATGAATCATATTTTGCCCATTTGGCTTGTCGAATCATATCTGAGGAGCAGGGAGGGTTTATAATGGCTAAAAAGAAGGCACTGAGAGGCGGGAAGAACCAGATGCCATTCTTATCTCAGAGGGCATCTTACTCAACCTCACCTGATCTTCCCAGGCTGCTGGGGGAAAGAAACTTCCCTGTGGTGGCAGTTCAGAAGCTTGCCGAAGGGCTGAGCAGTTTTATTTTGCTTTGTTTTGTTTTCTTCTTCTTCTTTTTTTTTTTTTTTTAATGTCATAGGTCAGATGCAGTGGCTCACACCTGTAATCCCAGCACTTTGGGAGGCTGAGGCAGGTGGATCACCTGAGGTCTGGAGTTTGAGGCCAGCCTGGCCAACATGGTGAAACCCCGTCTCTACTAAAAATATAAAAATTAGCTGGGCATGGTGACGCATGCCTGTAATCTCAGCTACTTAGGAGGCTGAGGCAGGAGAATCGCTTGAATCTGGAAGGCGGAGGTTGCAGTGAGCTGAGATTGTGCCACTGCACTCCAGCCTGGGAGATGGAGAGAGACTTTTGTCTCAAAAAAACTTAAAAAAAAAGTCAGATTTACTGAAGTTATATATATATATATACACACACACATATATGTATACATATATATACACACACATACATACAGCAAATTTACCCCTTTTCAGTCTACAGTTTGATAAGGTTTGACATATGCATACAGTCACGTAACCACCACCACAAGTAAGGCAAAGAATATTTCCACCACTCCAAAAAGCTGCCTTGTGCCTTTTTGTAGTCAACTCCTTTTCCTGCCTTCTGCAAACCACTGATATGATTTCTGTCTCTATAGTTCCACCTTTTCCAGAATGTCACATAAATGGAATCATATGGTAGATTGCCTTTTGTGTCTGGCCTCTTGCACTTCGCATAATGCAAGGCCAATTTTTAAAAGCTTCCGTATAAATGTTCTCTGCCAAGGTCATCTTTCCTTCAAATCTAAGGCAAAGTGGGTGAGCACCAATGTTCATGCTTGTCTTAACAAATTCACTGAAGTATGACTATAGGCCCTGAATCAAACCTGTGAAATACCGAGCAGTTTCTCTTTGTAATCTATTCTGATCTGTTGGCTCAAGCTACATTTGTACAGTGCAAATGATAATAGAAGTCACAGCAAATGTATAAATGAATATTGTTCTACTTATTAACATTTAGAAATACATAATTTCATTTTAATCAATCAAATGTACTTATAGGCCTATAGTATTGTGCTTAAGGAACTTGCAAACATAATTACGAAGACAGTATATAATTAAATCATAGTATTTTATTGCTGAAAGGGGTTTTAATGATGATTTAGTCATCACGTCATAGAATTTCACAGTGGCAATGGCCTTCAAGACTATCCAGACCTGCTCAACATCTTAGATTTGAATTTCCTTGGTGGTGGCAAACTCCAGAGCAGACACACTAGATAAATGTGAAAAGCTGGCCAGTGGAAAGTGATGGGACCAGGGGCAAACTGGAGACAGTATGACAGTGCCTATGGGCACTCAAACTCAATTTAAAGACAAATGCTGTGAAAAATCAATAAATACGTATATTTGGGCTTGATTCAATCCTTGAGTCATCATAGCAAAATCTCTTTCTATGTTAGTCCTCCCAGGTTTTGAGCTAGTGTTAGTGAACCCTAGAATCTAGGTTTGTGTACCCGATGTACAGTAAGCCTAACATCGACACATCAGCATTTAGGAGGAGAGAGAAAGTTTTATTCAATTTAGCCAAAGCGAGAGGGCAGCAGAGGCAGTCTCTCAAATCTGACCTGCCTTGAACATAACTGAGGTCTTTTATGAATAAGGTTGGTAGGTGGGAGGTGAAATCTCTGATGATCAAAGCTGTCTGCATTTGATCGGGCCAAGGACACCATGAAAGAGGTCTGCATAACCTAAGGATTATTTTTCTTTTTAAAAGAGAAACAGGCTGGGCACCGTGGCTCACACCTGTAATTCCAGCACTATAGGAGGCCAACACAGAAGAATCACTTGAGTTTGGGAGTTTGAGACCAGCCTGGGCAACATGATGAGACTCCCCATCTCTACAAAAAATACAAAAATTAGCCAGGCGTGGTGGTGCATGTCTGTGGTCCCAGCTACTCAGAAGGCTGAGATTGGAGGATCACTTGGGCCTGGGAGTTTGAGTCTGCAGTGAGCTGTGATTGCTCCACTGCACTGCAGCCTGGGCAACAGAGCAAAGCCGTCACAAAAAAAAAGAAAGAAAGAAAGAAAGAAAAAGACAAAAACAAACTCATCAATCTCATGGGCAGCCCTGGGGTTAGCATAGGAAGTTAATCAATTACTAGTGACTACCCTCTACCAAAGTGACTGCGTACAAGCAAGCATTCATGGAGGAAGAAAAGGAAAAAGGAGATAGGAAATAAGTAAAACAAACATCTTACGATCTTTATAATAAAAGCTCAGCTACACTAGTATAACAGGTGCTCCTGAGACCCTGGCCCATGTCTTTCCACTCTCACCAGTTCAGAGGGTACCAACCTGGCTTCTAACTGCCAGCAGCGTAGTTCTTCTTTGCTGTAGGATTTCTTGAACACTCAGCTCCTGCTTCAGCGCACTCTCACTGGGCAGGCAGGAAGTGTCAGGGGATTAAAACGGCCCTCCTAGAGCAGCTTTCCTCAACTGATGGAAATTTGTGTATAAATATTCCAGCTCCCTCCGCCCACAGGGAGAGGACTGTATTTTACACCGGCCCCCAGAATTCTCAAGTGGGATCAGGGTTCCTGTTACCACAGTGGACTCTCTTTTGACCATATATCTTGTACTCCTGGGATCCTTTCCTTATCTCGCTTCCCATTTCCTGCAGCCTTTCCTGAAATCAGCTGCCAGATGATCTATTTGTATGTGAATCTTCATCTCAGGGGCTGCTTCTGCAAGATCTCAAATTCATGTAGCTGTGAACACCCCCAAAAATGAGGGATTTATTGCATCCCAACACCCTTAGATATCTCTGACCCATAGAAATATCTTCCCCTTAACTGCAATGAAGTGTCTTTCTGCAACTGGCATCTAGAGGTCCTCTTTATGGGATGATGTACTTTGTGTAAATTTGTCTAGAAATCTCCCTCTTTAGAAAAGAGTCACTCAAACCCATTCTTAAACTCCTTAAGTTTTCTGAAATATGTTCTACATTTTACACACTCATCTGTGAAAAAAATAAAGTTAACTGTTACACAAAGCCAGGAGTAAGAATCTAGTATGAAACATGCCCAAGGGAAGGAAAACCTCCAGAAATCTGGGGATTGGAGGAAAATGCTGGACTTTTCTCATTAAGCAAGATGTATTATTCTAAGTAAATCTATTAAGTAGATTTACTACCACTATTAGTTTTTAGTTAAATGCTAAGGGAAAGGTCAACCAAGAGGGCTGCAGAAGATGGGATCATTTTATTTACATAGATAATACACGCATCATTGTATATAATTTATGATCCTAGTTTTCACATGGGGAAGGATTGTAAAAAATGTGCTGTCTTCATTTTCAACCTGACAGTTTTCAGGCTTGTGTGTTTCTAGTCAAGTGTTTATGCTTGTTCTTTATGTGCTATCTACGAGGGTATCAAATGCTTTGTAGAGGTGCTGATATGGTATTACATTCTCAGCTTCTTTCCAACAGGCATCCTCTGGGCCTCTTTAAGAGGCAAGAAAAGTTCTCAATTGTCTGAGCAGTATTCCGAGAGCATCTCCTACCTACTCCTTCTCATCTTGAGAGAAAGGGGAGTTTCAGGAGACCCGAGACCTGAGTAAAATGAAGTGCAAAATACTGGAACAAGTAGATTTCAGAGCCCTTGTGAACATCGTTTCTGACATGATGTTTGAAGCAAAGTACTTGACAGTTAAATGAACTAGTTTCTACATTTTGAGAGTCTTTGTAGGATATTCATGGCCATTTTTTTTTTCACAACCTATTTCTGGGACATACACTGAAAGGACTGATTGCTTGCTAATATATCTTTTCTTATACAAAACCACTCTGTGAATATGTGTTCCTATAGTATTTATAAACAGTTTTTTTATTTGAAAGAGAGATAAACAAGTGATTATTAAATTCAAAGCTACACCTATTCCTCCCACTTCTTCTGCATCTGATATAATTACAACAAATCTGGGTTATGCATATGCGAACATCTTCTGGTTTTGATTGTCAAGCAATCAAATAACATTTCTTGCCCACACTCAGACCCATAATTTACATGCTCCTCTGCAGTGACACTAGAGGCAGTTTAATTATAATGCTCTTCAATCCAGAAAGCTATTTAAAGGATGATGGAAACTGTGCATTTTCAGTTCTTTCTCTCACAAACGATCCAGGTATTTGTACCTGTAGCTAATCCCAAATTGGAACTTGATAACTTGCACATGACTTTTAACAGCAATAATTTTTCCTTTATAGAATAACTGATATTTTAAAATATGTATTTCTTTCTAAGAAAGCACGTCCTGCATGGTTTTCCATTTTGAATCTGTTTTTCCCCACACCATTAGAAGAAAGCATGGAAAATTTCACAATCATCTGCATTCTGTTTACAGCAAATATTTTTTCATTTCAGAGTGAAATTCTCAAGCCCCAAATGGGTAGGTGTTTTAATTCAGCATGGAAATAAAGAGCTGCTTTTTCTGGACATATTCCCTTCCTTTCCCTGGCAGTTACTGGTACCAACTTGCTCTTAATTATCTCCCATTCAATGCTAGTCATAACCACCCGCCCACTTCACACTTAGGCAGTCCTGCCCACAGCACTCACCCCAGCCCCCTCAGGCTGAATCATCAGCTCCCACCCCCGTCCTTCCTTTCCCACTGCCATTTCCTTTTTCACTTCAGTGCCCTTTATAGAGGGACATTCTTGCTTTTCCAAAGCTTTTTTCCTCATTCCGTATTACATCCCCTTTAAATTTTAGAAAACCGTAATTCTTATGGAATTTAATTTTCTTCTCATCACTGAGGACGATTTGTGCTTGAAGCACCATAGAATCTGTGTTCATTAGTTACCCATTAATTCTTGCGTACTTTAGGGGGAAAGTAGAATTTGAGAAACTGGAAATCTGTCACTTTCACTAAAACATACATAAGATGAAACTGAGTCACTTTTGGAAGTTTCCACCATGGCAGAGACGAAGGAAGTCCCAGGCCTGGGCAATGTAAACAATCATTACATTTTACAGTTTGACATTTCTGCTTTCAACATTCCACTCTCCCTGATTATTTTTAATGTTATAATTAAGTCCTTTCAGATTGCTAACCCTAGAGCCTCTCTTTTTTCTTTTTTTGTCTTTTTTTTTTTTTTTTTTCCTTTTTGTGGAGAACGGGGTCTCGCTGTATTACCCAGGCAGGTCTCGAACTCCTGGGCTCAAGCTATCCTCCCGCCTCTGCCTCCCTGAGAGCTGGGATTACAGGCGTGAACCACTGCACCCGGCCTAGCCTCTCTTTTTTCTTAGGCATACCTGCTTACCAAAGGCTCCCACGAAGTATGGAAAGCTGAGGGCTCTAGAATTTGACACCTGTAGGTATCCTAGCTCTGATCAACCCACAGATATGTTGTACTGATACCAGCTCAGGCCATGAAGACACCATTAAACATTCCACTCCTATGTGGTTTTTACTTAAAGTACTCTAATATTGTCAGGAGGTATCCATGTATGAAGACACATTTCTCCCCATGTTCAGGACAAGTCATTCCTTATTATCTCATGAAGATTCTGCATACAGGTCTCACAGCTACCCCCAATACGCAAATAAAGAAAAGAAGACATCAAGTTCAAATGATCACTGATGGGGTTTCCTTTTGTTATGAAGCTTAGAGTTAAAAGAGATACACTTGGGCCAGGAACGGTGGCTCAATGCCTGTAGTCCCAGCAGTTTGGGAGGCCGAGACAGGTGGATCGTTTGAGGCCAGGAGTTTGAGACCAGCCTGGCCAACATGGTGAAACCCCATCTCTACTAAAAATACACAAACTAGCTGGGCGTGGTGGTGCCCACCTGTAATCCCAGCTACTTGGGAGGCTGAGGCAGGAGAATAGCTTGAATCCGGGAGGCAGAGGTTACAGTGAGCAAGATCACACCACTGCACTCCAGCCTGGGCAACAGTGTGAGACTCTGTCTCAAAAAAAAAAAAAAGAGAGAGAGAGATACACTAGGCCCAAATCCTCATTTTATGTGAGAAAGATGAGCTCCAAAGTCCTGATGTGGACGTTAGGAAATTAGTTAAAAAAAAAAAGAGGTAGGAGTAGAATCCAGGTATTTCCATTAGAGGAAAGGAAACCTGTCTTTGTGAAGTGTCCAGCACCCTGCCCTTCCTGCTTATCATTTCACCAAGTCCTTACAACCACACAGAAAGGAATTATTATGCCAGTTTGGCAGATAGGAAAACTGAGGTTCATAAAGTTAAGAAACCATCCCAAATTCCCATCCCTGGAAATTGATGCTACCAAATGGAATTACTTGCCAATGCTTACAGCCAACATCTCACAGTTTGGTGAACATTCACAAAGTGCTGGGCATTGAAGTAATCTCTTTACTATATCATCCGACTGAAGTTTCACAGCAACCCCATGTGTTGCATTTTTTTTCCTTTTTTTTAAAGAGACAGGGTCTCCCTCTGTGGCCTAAGTTGGAGGGCAAGGGTGCAATCATAGCTCCCTACAGTCGTGACTTGCCAGGCTCAAGCAATCCTCCCATCTTAATCTCCCAAGTAGCTGGGATTACAGGCGCATGCTGTCATGTCTGGTTATTTATTTACATATTTATTTATTTATTTATTTATTTATTTATTTATTTATTTATTTATTGAGATGGGGTCTCACTATTGTCCAGGCTGGTCTCACCCCTGCTCAAGTGACCCTCTGCCTCGGCCTCTCACAGTGCTGGGATTACAGGAGTGGGCCACTGTGCCTGACCTATGTTGCTAATATTTTGTTGATAATATTACCATAATTTTATCTGTTATGAGAAACGTGAAAGTTTAGGCTTCCTTTGTGTCTTTTCTGCTGTTTTTTGTTTGTTTTATTTTGTTTGTCCCTATAGATGCAAAAGCCAGCCAGAAAACTCATCCAATAGGCCATTTCACATATTATTTTCTGGAGTCCAAATTGTCAATAGGTATCAGGACACCAGAGAGTAATATCATACTCTTACAACCCTTAGCATTTTTCCATTATAGAGTAGATGAAAAGCATATCGGAGGGAAGATGGATAAAGGAAGAAAGACAGCAGCCCCACCTATCTTTGGGAATTTGTCAGGGAAAATTAATTGTAAGGTGATGTTCAACATCTTTGCTCTGACTCAAGGCTTGTTGGGTGGGATCACTGAGATAAGAAGGGAAATTTGCTTCTACTATTTTAACGTATCTGCAGTTACCATAGACGCGGATACACATGCAGCCGAATTCTAACTGCTTTACGCAGAAAATAAAGAAATCTACCAAATAAACCTGCAGAAAACCAAATACTGCATGTTCTCACTTATAAGTGAGGGCAAAAGGATAAGAACCTATGAACACAAAGAAGGAAACAACAGACACTGGGGTCTACTTGACAGTGGGAGGTGGGAGGAGGGAGAGGAGCAGAAAAGATAACTATTAGGTACTGGGCTTAATACCTGGGTGATGTAATAATATATATGACAAACCCCTGTGACATGTATTTATCTATGTTACAAGCCTTCACAGGTATCCCCAACCTAAAATTAAAGTTTTTAAAAAGTTAGGCAGGGTAAGTAGAAAGAAATATGAAATTAAAATAATAAAATGTATTGGATAGTTATTTTGAAGAATTGTGAACAGACCTTTTTTAACATGCACACACCAGCTCAGTGCTCTACTCAGCCATCCACCCGTCTCCAAACCTCAGACGCCCCACCCAGTGTCTGCGGCATGTTCCCCCTCTCAGTTCCATGAGCTCATGCCTTTTCAATTGTTCAATCATCCTCTAAAATTACTACCTTTCAACATGCCTTTTTGTTCTAATTAGGAGAGCAGTGGTGATTTCCTCTGGTATATCTGCCTGAAACAACCTTTTCAGGCTGCATTTTTTTCACTTGTAAAATGAAAGTCTGGATTAGATCATCATTAAGGTGGTTTCCAGGTCTTAAATTTTATGAGTTTCGAGGCCGGGCGCGGTGGCTCAAGACTGTAATCCCAGCACTTTGGGAGGCCGAGACGGGCGGGTCACGAGGTCAGGAGATCAAGACCATCCTGGCTAACACGGTGAAACCCTGTCTCTACTAAAAACTACAAAAAACTAGCCGGGCGAGGTGGCAGGCGCCTGTAGTCCCAGCTACTCGGGAGGCTGAGGCAGGCGCCTGTAGTCCCAGCTACTCGGGAGGCTGAGGCAGGAGAATGGCGTGAGCCCGGGAGGCGGAGCTTGCAGTGAGCTGAGATCCAGCCAGTGCACTCCAGCCTGGGCGACAGAGCGAGACTCTGTCTCAAAAAAAAAAAAAAAAAAAAATTTATGAGTTTCTAAGTGTAATGTTTGAAATCTGCAAGCATGTATTGAGCACCTATTAAATGTGAGGTTCTGGGCCAGAAATTGGGAGGACCAGAGTGCAGGCTTTCCCTCTACCACCTCATTCTAAAAGTCTCAGAGAGGGCTAATTATCATTCAATATGAAAAACGAAAAGATCAAGGTTTGTGTGCAGGGCTGGAGTGATTAATTCTGCCTGGGTAGTTGGTAAAGTAGAACACAGAGAAGATGACATTTGAACTGAAACTTAAGGGATGAGTTAATAGGCCTAGACAAGGAGAAAAATAATTTTCCAGATAGAATGAACAGGATCAGCAACAGCACAAGAACATGTGACTTTCTGCAAAGTGAGCGTGGATAAGAGTAGTAGTGGAGAATTAGGACTGAGTCCATATCCTCTGAGAAGTCATTTGTCCAGTGTATTAGTCAGCTAGGACTGCATAACAAAACATCTTAGATGTGGGGGGCTTAACCAATAGGGATTTATTTTCTTACAGTTCTGAATGCTAGAAGCCCAAGATCAGGGTGTCAGCAGGTTTGGATTCCTCCCAAAGCCTCTCTTCTTGGCTTATAAGTGGCTGCCTTCTTGCTGTGCCCTGCAAGGCCTTTCCTCTGTGCACTCTGACTCCTCTAATGAGGACACTAGTCCTTTGGGATTAGGACCTCAACCATATGACCTCATTTAAGCTTAATTACTCCTTAAAGGCTCTATCTCCAAATACAGTGAAGTTGTACATATATTAATGGCTGGGGTCTGGAACATCGGGGACAGGACAAGCCATTTCCATAATGTGTTTCACTCACCTCTCTGGTGCCTGGGCTGAAATTGCTAAAGGCAATTTCAATATATAAATTCAATATATAAATTCAGGGGAACACAATTCAGTCCCTAACATCCAGCCACCTATTTTATTTGGAAAAGAGTGAGTAAAAGCCTCAGGGAGCCGCAATGGCCACCATAAGCTCTCTGCCTTAAAACTCAGTCACCTCCTTCACAAGAAAATCCTTAGGCTTCACCTAAATGACTGTACATTCTGGTTTTACATTCAATTTTTGGAGGCTAGTGTATTTGTGCTGCTATTTTAAAACAAAAACTGTACCTTAAGTGTGTGGGAAGCTTAGTGGAGGCAGACAGGTCAATAGCAATAACAAATGGTTGCTGACATTTGTGTTTTCCAAAGATGGTCGCAATAATATCTCCCACCCCACAATGCTCTTCCCCAGTATAACCGTATCACTTCCCCAGCAAGAAGTGGAGTCTAAATCTTGCCCCCTTGAATCTATGACTGACCTTATGATTTGCTTGTTACTAACAGAATGGTGCCGTATGATTTCTGATGTCACAAGAAAAGGCCTTGAAGCTTCCACCTATTACTCTTGGAACACTTGCCTTTGGAAAGCCCCTCTTGGGGATTTTCATCTTGGACCTTAGTCATCATGCTGTGAAAATTCGAAGCCACATGAAGAGGCCATGTGTAGGTATTCTGGTTGATAGTTCCAGCTGAGCCCAGCCTTTAGCAGTTTCAGCCCAGGCACCAGACAGGTGAGTGAAACACATCGTGGAAGGGGCTCGTCCTGTCCCAGATGTTCCAGACCCCAGCCATTAAAGTCACTCTCAGCTATCTGTCTTCCTAGCTGAAGTACCAGACATCACGGAGCGGAGAAGAGCTGTCCCCATGTGTTCTTTCCTGATCCACAGAACCTGAGAGTATAATACAATTTTTAAAATTCCACTAAGTTTGGAGTGGTTTGTTATACAGTAAATGACTCAGACAGTTAAACCATTAAGGGAACAAGATTTTGAAAATACTTATAATAAATAAGCAGATAAGCCAAAAATACACATATATAGTCTAGGTTATTTGGTATGGAAAAATAGCCCTGCACACTTCAATATTGTTCCTGAAAAGTTTTGTATTTTTAATACAGCATACTATTTGATGCTCACAATGATGTTCTAGTATCATTAAGAAAATGTTAAATTTGATTCAAGATAGGCAGGGAAAATAGATCACACATTTTAGAAAGATACACTTCAAATTGGTTAATATTTAAATTGCTTAGATACTTTAAAAGGAATACAAGTTTCCATGATCAGAAAAATGAAAAGATATTAACATTTTTGTTCTTCGATAATATTGGATAAATTAGGCTTCACTATAATTTTTAATTGAATATATTTCATAATTATTAATTTTTGTGTTATTAAGAGGAAATCTTGGGACCTAGCATGTTATTATTCATGTATATACTTTGTCTTTTTCAAAACAGGATTTGATGCTCTGATGTTTGTTTAACCAACTTTCTATCCCATAAAGCATATCACATATCATAGAATCATTAAGAAATACACTTTGACAACAGTAACAATGCTAAATCACAACCTCCTTAAAGACCAGAAGCCATGCCCTATTACTCATTTGTGTACTCCCAATGTTGCCTAGCTCCATGCTTTGTATGTAATAGAAGCTCATAAAAGATTTGGTGAATTGAATTGACCAAATTGTGATCAGACCTTTAAATGCCTTAATTTTATGTCTAAAATTTCTCTCCAGAACACTATTGAGAAATCAGAAAAAAAAAACTCAAGCAATCATTATCCTTAAGTAATACAAAGAAGTCACATACAAAACACCCACTTCTAAAATGGGTATACTTATGCATTACAATAAATGCACCACATTACAGGCTTTTCTAGTTTTATGTCCATTCAGTTTCACACTATTAAAGCGGTATTATAAAGAGCCCAATTATAGTTCAGGTCAGAACTAACACTGAATGAAGAAGATTGTGAGATTGTGTGTGTGGTTGTGTGTGCATATGTGTGTGTGTGAGCCTGTTTAGAAGGGAAGATTTACCCCCAAATGTAGTACTCATAACCAAAACTTCAGGGCCCAAAATCCCATCATAAACAAATATCCTTTGGAAACAGCAGACAGGGACTAGGGAAAGAGGAATATGATGGCCGGCTCTAAGACATAAGATCTCAGTAACTGTCCTGTGTGTCCGTGTGAAGAGACCACCAAACAGGCTTTGTGTGAGCAACATGGCTGTTTATTTCACCTGGGTGCAGGTGGGCTGAGTCCAAAAAGAGAGTTAGCAAAGGGAGACAAGGGTGGGGCCGTTTTATAGGATTTCGGTAGGTAAAGGAAAATTACAGTCAAAGGGGGGTTGTTCTCTGGTGGGCAGGAGTGGGGGTCACAAGGTGCTCAGTTGGGGAGCTTTTTGAGCCAGGATGAGCCAGGAAAAGGAATTTCACAAGATAATATCATCGCTTAAGGCAAGGACCAGCCATTTTCACTTCTTTTGTGGTGGAATGTCATGGGTTAAGGTGAGGCAGGGCATTTGCACTTCTTTTGTTTTTTGTTTTTTGTTTTTTTTTTTTTGAGACGGAGTCTCGCTCTGTTGCCCAGGCTGGAGTGCAGTGGCCGGATCTCAGCTTACTGCAAGCTCTGCCTCCCGGGTCTAAGCCATTCTCCTGCCTCGACCTCCCGAGTAGTTGGGACTACAGGCGCCTGCCACCTCGCCCGGCTAGTTTTTTGTATTTTTTAGTAGAGATGGGGTTTCACCATGTTAGCCAGGATGGTCTCGATCTCCTGACCTTGTGATCCGCCTGTCTTGGCCTCCCAAAGTGCTGGAATTACAGGCTTGAGCCACCGCGCCCGGCTGCACTTCTTTTGTGATTCTTCAGTTACTTCAGGCCATCTGGGCATATACGTGCAAGTCACAGGGGATGCGATGGCTTGGCTTGGGCTCAAAGGCCTGACAGTCACCACATTGACAAAGGAGTCCCAGCTACCCCTTTCCTCCCAGAGACCATGGTAACCAACGTCTTCATTCCACCCCTTGAAGGCTGTCACCCTGAAGCTGCTGCAGCTCCATAGAGCGTGCACACTAGCATTCACCCTAGGATGGCTAGGGCCCCAACTAGAGACAGGTCAAGCAGAGCTTCCCTCCCTGATTTTCAGTTGTACAACTCAGTGGCATGTCTGCATTGCAAGGATGAACTGTTGACTTAAATTTTATCTTTGCAGATAATGTAACCATCTGCAGACAATGTAATCACAGCTGGGGATTTGACTATATAAAATAATATGGACCTTACCCACCAGAATATATAATCCAGTGGGAAAGACAGGCTCAGACATTTCTCTCCATAGTCATTTCTGACTATTGAAGTCAGACGGTAATCCCTAAGTGTGAATAAAGTGCTGAGTGGGAAGTCTGAGGAGGGGGGCAATGACTTCTGATATTGTGGAGAAAGAGACAGATCTCAATTGAATCTCACTTTTGACAGATGGTTCCCCTCTGAATTTGTGAAATAAATAACTGTATTTATTGAATATATACAATGTCCAAAGTGCTAGTGGTATGCTGTGTCCCAAACTGCATTATCTCATTTTATTCTTAATGGAACCCTAGATGTAGGTATTACTATTATTATTCTTGTTTTAGAGAAAAGAAACTGAAGTTTAGAGAATTGACTTACTGGCCGGGCACGGTGGCTCAACCCTGTAATCCCAGCACTTTGGGAGGCCGAGACGGGCGGATCACGAGGTCAGGAGACCAAGACCATCCTGGCTAACTCGGTGAAACCCTATCTCTACTAAAAAAATACAAAAAACTAGCCGGGCAAGGTGGCGGGTGCCTGTAGTCCCAGCTACTCGGGAGGCTGAGGCAGGAGAATGGCGTGAACCCAGGAGGCGGAGCTTGCAGTGAGCTGAGATCCGGCCACTGCACTCCAGCCTGGGAGACAGAGTCTTGCTCTGTCGCCCAGGCTGG
>NC_045444.1:76843850-76879701 GCF_002776525.5 Piliocolobus tephrosceles
AAAAAAAAAAAAAAAAAAAAAAAAGAGACAATTGACTTAAACTTAAGGTTTGACAGCTAGAAAATGGCAGAGCCAGGACAGCAGCCCACACCTGTTTGACTCCAGAGCTCAAGATTTAATATCTTGGGAGGCCGAGGTGGGTGGATCATGAGGTCAAGAGATTGAGACCAGCCTGGCCAGCATGGTAAAACCCCGTCTCTCCTAAAAATACAAAAATTAGCTGAGTGTGGTGGCGCACACCTGTAGTCCCAGCTACTTGGGAGGCTGAGGCAGGAGAATCGCTGGAACCAGGGAGGCGGAGGTTGCAGTGAGCCGAGATCGCACCACTGCACTCCAGCCTGGCAACAGAGTGAGACTCAGTCTAAAAAAAGAAAAGAAAGAGAAAGAAAGAAAGAAAGAAAGAAAGAAAGAAAGAAAGAAAGAGAGAGAGAGAGAGAGAGAGAGAGAGAAAGAAAGAAAGAAAGAAAGAAAAGAAAGAAATATGCATATATCCCTGTATGTGTGTATGTGTAAAAAGAAAGCAAGAAATATGCATATATCCCTGTGTGTGTGTGTGTGTAAGATTTAATCACTATGAAAAATGCATATATCTCGTGTGTGTGTATGTGGATTCTATTTTATAGGTGAAGAAAATGGTATCAACAAAAGTCAAATGACTTCTCTACTTCTCTATCATTAGGATTTTTGACAAAGAAAGTAAAAAGACAAAAAATAAAATAAAATAAAATAAAACAAACCTTAGAACATTATCTTTACAAAAGGTATCCACAAAGTTCAGAGTATTTCAAATCGAATTTTGCTTGCATGTCCAATGTCAGGAAAATGTCTATGTTCCTTGCCTCCACAATATATAATTCTGATGTTTAAAAATATTTCTGTGTTCTGATTTCCCCGTACCCTCAAGGAAGAAAAGAAATTTAACACAAGACTTAATTTGTAACTCAAGATTTATCTGCGTTTTTCTGTGCAACAGAGTATTAGGTGTCTAGCAGCCTTTCTAGTTAATTGCTAATTAATTATATATTTCAAGTTGCTTGTAATATGTTTCTTTAAAAAGGGTGGGGAGCTTTATTGGTAGGTTACAGTTATAAGATTACACAGTTTCCACCACTGATTTAAAGATAATTAATGAAAGCTTAAGTTTCAGAATGGCAAGGACGCTCTTTCAAAAATGTTAACTTTGGGCTCATTACGGGCAGTAAGAACCCTTTCAAATATTTTCTCTTCAAAAGCATCAAAATTTCCTCTACCTAAAAACACAGGTTACAATTTTTGAACAAGATTTCTATGCACCCTAGTGGCACAATGAGTTACATCCCATCCCATCCCATTCCATTCCATACCAACTGTTCTACCCACCTGGGGTTAAGAGCAGGGAAACTTCTGTGGCTTGTATTATTCCCTTTGAAGGTCAGAAGAAAATAACCTCTCTCCACTTGAGAACAGAATCACAATTGTCATCTAGAAGGTTAGTGTATCAACTGATCACTGGCTTTCAAATCAACTGAAAAGTATACAAGTAGGGCACAAAGCCAAAGAAAATTTACAGATGGACATTTGATATCGCAGATTAGACTAAGCAAAGAGCAAACTAAGTATGTGCTTAGGGCATCACCAAAAAACCACCTGAGTAGCTATAAGAGGGAAAAGCAGACTTTAATGAACAATATTGCACTTATTTTATAGTTCAGGGTTTCTGTTTTGTTTTGTTTTCTGAGATAGGGTCTCACTCTATTGCCCAGGCTGTAGTGCCATGTGCAACAGTCTTGACCTCCTGGGCTCAAGCGATCCTCCCACTTTGGCCTCCCAAAGTGCTGGGACTACAGGAGTGAGCCCCATGCCTGGCTAATTTTTTGTTGCTCTTGGTAGAGACGGGGGTCTTTTTATGTTGACCAGGCTGGTATCAAACTCCTGGGCTCAAGCAATCCTCCTTACCTTGGCCTCTCATAGTGCTGGGATTACAGGCATGAGCCACCACACCCAGCCTTATAATTCAGATTATAAAACTCGTTTTTAAATATATATGAGAGGTTGCTGGGGAGGCATCAACCTTTTCAGTGGTTAAGGCTTCCAAAGGCAATCAACCCTTCTTTATATCTCAGAATAGAACAAGTTGACATAGCATTTAATTAATCAACCACAATCCCTAAACAAGTCTTTATTTGGATACTGAAAACTTTTAATTCAGTTTGTAAAATGGTTTTAGTCAAAAATAGGGCCTGTTTTCAAAGTAATTGTCCTCACATGACTCAGTATTTCAACAATGGGTTGACAAATGTCCATCAGTGACAGACTGGATTAAGAAAATGTGGCACATATACACCATGGAATACTATGCAGCCATAAAAAAGGTTGAGTTTGCGTCCTTTGTAGGGACATGGATGCAGCTGGAAACCATCATTCTTAGCAAACTATCACAAGAACAGAAAACCAAACACCGCATGTTCTCACTCATAGGTGGGAACTGAACATTGAGATCACTTGGACTCGGGAAGGGGAACATCACACACCGGGGCCTATCATGGGGAGGGTGGAGGGGGGAGGGATTGCATCGGGAGTTATACCTGATATAAATGATAAATTGATGGGTGCTGATGAGTTGATGGGTGCAGCACACCAACATGGCACAAGTATACATATGTAACAAACCTGCAAGTTATGCACATGTACCCTAGAACTTAAAGTATAATAATAAAAACAAAAACAAACAAACAAACAAACAAAAAACAATGGGTTGAATGGACTGCAGTTTTAACAGGAGAAATTGTGAGCTAACACTTCAGTGGATGTTCATTCAATGAATGGACTAGAAGCAATACACCTGAATTCAAATCCAGTTTTTTTTTTTTTTTCATTTCTAATCTGTGAACTTGAATTACTTACCTTGAATTTAGGTTTCTATATGTATAAAATGGAAATTATGTGATAAACTTTAGGAGTTGTTGTGATTATTAAATGAGATAATGTGAGATTATCTCAGTAGGGTGACTGAATCTCTTATTTGGATGTTAGGAGGATTAGAAACGAGACATTTATTTGAAGGAGTTTATTAAAATTCTTCACAACCTCCCTGTAGTGACCTATTGCTCTTCTATTACTACAACATATGCTTCTACTAAATCACACCACTCATAGATCCATGGATTGATGAGCAGTTGATAACATTTATTTGGATCTTATGTTAAAAAATACTCTGAAGCAACAGTTGGTGTAGAGTTGCTTTTTTAACCATCATACTCTGCTTAATTTTATGAGCACTGCAGATCCTTAAAAGTCCTAGCATAGCAGTTCTCAAACCTGGCTGGAAAAAGACCTATGCCAGGGACCCACCCTAGGCCAGTACTGTTATTTTAAAATCAGAGATTGAGCCGGGCGCGGTGGCTCAAGCCTGTAATCCCAGCACTTTGAGAGGCCGAGATGGGCGGATCACGAGGTCAGGAGATCGCGACCATCCTGGCTAACACGGTGAAACCCCATCTCCACTAAAAATACAAAAAATTAGCCGGGTGCTGTGGCGGGTGCCTGTAGTCCCAGCTACTTGGGAGGCCGAGGCAGAAGAATGGCACGAACCCGGGAGGCGGAGCTTGCAATGAGCTGAGATCCTGGCCATTGCACTCCAGCCTGGGCGACAGAGTGAGTCTCCGTCTCAAAAAAATAAATAAATAAATAAATCAGAGATTGATATTTAAAAAATATCCCTAAATGATTCTAATTGCAGCCAGGATTGAGAATCGCTGCCCTTAATTTTTTAATTAATTAATTTTTAAAAATTAAAATTATTTTAATTTTATTCACTAATTCTTATCCATTTTCCAATCCTTTGTCCACACCCCCTAGTTTCTCCCTAACACCCCATTCCATGATTGACTAGCAGTCACAAAGAACACACAGTTCCTCATTTAGGTTTTCTTAATGACCAGTGGGAACTTTCTAAATTAGTGAAGTTCAATGATGACAACACTGAATTTACATTAAATACAAAAGGCATTATCCCTCACTGGGAACAAAACACTATTGCATTAATTTAGACAATAGGTTTTCATAGAAATCACATGATCAGCAAGAAGCATATAATTATTCTTCAGCCACCTGAGAAATCTTTACCTATAGATTCATGTGCTCTGTGGTCAAAATCTCCAAGAAGTATTTCCTACTTTTATTATTCGTAGCCATATTGTTAAGAATGTTCTTTTGTTTAACCAATTTAAGCTGCTGTCTTCAGTGGAAATGGAGAACAATACATGAATTGCTTGCTTACTGATCTTTTGTTTAGTTGTAGAGACTCACAAATTCACAATTAAGCCTTCTTTTCATCAGGTTAATAATAAATAAGTTGTCATTATAACTTACATCTCATAACCATTTGCTGTATATTTGTCATTCTTCTCTGAACACAATTAGACCACTGTATGATAGAATAGTTATTTGCCTTTGCTTTAACATGTTATCTAAAGATAAAAGTGCATTGCTTATGATTGAGTTCATCATTTTAAAGCATTACGTTCACATGCAAGCACTTTCTATTTTTTCCTTACTTTATAATTTTAAGATATAAAATGTAGTCACTGGGTTATTAAATATAATTACCTTGCCTTATATCTGAAAGCAGAATGCAAACATAAAGCTTTCTTGCTTTGGTAATTTCCATAATTTCACACACATCATTAATAAGGTCCTGGGTATAATTCAGATGTACAGATTGCACCCACAATACCATAAACATAAGCTTTTCTCAGAGCAATCGTCACTGAAGCACCAATTCAGATAACAGAATTAGTCATTAACTCTTCAGGCAGCCTTTATATTTTCTTTATGTAGTATTTTCTATACTCGTCGTAATATTGTGCCATTTTTACTAGCTAGTTAAGATTTCACTGTATAAACAGGAGCTGAATATATTCATGTCAAAGATAATCATTTCTTTTAAAGGTTTCTTTGTCAGGTATTCATTAAAGTAGGTTTCACATCAAAATGATAGTCACTAATATAGGGCAAACATCTTATCCATTTGGCAGGTTTCAAAAAAATTTAAATTTTATGAGTACTATATTAAGTCCTCGGCCTATATTGTGTCTCCTTAATAGTATAAAGATCTGTTTTATGAATGCAGACATTGGTGGGCTTACAAAGTAGGATAACGGGTGTGTTATACACAAAGATAGGAGACTACAGTAGAGATGATGTTCATGCATGCACTGGAAACTACCTATTGGAAATACCTGCTTGTATGCTATAGTTTCTCAACCGTGCTTCCACTTTCTCAATATTAGTCTTCAGAAAGCCATTTTGTGATAAATTCCCTAAATAGAGGCTTCTCCCCAGTTGATGTTTACCACTCCATGCTGCATGAAGCACTGGCATTTTGCTTCAAGACAGGAGGTAACAGGAATAAAAACAGCGCCAGCTACATTTCCTACGGATCAAATATGTGAATGTTGTGAGCATTGTAATGGGTAGCGTGGGTGACACAGAATTTCACAAAAGCGCCTACACAAAGAGCAGCCCTTCGGAAGGCAAAGCAGACACCATTTTATCTCATTTTAAAGCAGCTCATCACCATCTCCAGGATTTCTATGTAAGCTTTCAGACACAAAGTTTTTTACCTAACCTGATGGGATATGATGAATTTTTAGGAGGGCAGTTTGATTGCTAGGCAGTGGGAAGGAAAATAGAAACGGGCAAGAATTGAGATCATAGCTGTACATATCTCCTCTGAAGGAGTAAAGTGAGAACAATAGCCTTTATGTATAGTGACATAGACATAGACACTGAGAGTCGTTAAATTAATGCAAGTATAAAAATGAATCCCCAGGCCGGGCGCGGTGGCTCACGCCTGTAATCCCAGCACTTTGGGAGGCCGAGGTGGGTGAACCACGAAGTCAGGAAATCGAGACCATCCTGGCTAACACGGTGAAACCCTGTCTCTATTAAAAATACAAAAAATTAGCTGGGCACTGTGGCGGGCGCCTGTAGCCCCAGTTACTCGGGAGGCTGAGGCAGGAGAATGGTGTGAACCCGGGAGGCGGAGCTTGCAGTGAGCTGAGATCCGGCCACTGCACTCCAGCCTGGGCCACAGAGCGAGACTCTGTCTCAAATAAATAAATAAATAAATAAATAAAATTTAAATATAAAAATAATTTGAAAAATGAATCCCCAGCCTTAGATTATTCATAGGAGAGGACCATATCTACTCTGGTGGCTTGATGGCTTTGGGGAGTGTCAGGCTATGGGTAAGTCACGAACCCCAATCCATGTCTTACTGTGGTGATGTGTGACACCCTAGCACTGCTGCTGCTGCAAAAGCGTCTCCTCCCAGTTGATCTCTTGGGACTCTGACTGGCCTGACTGTGAATATGTCAATCACAATTACGTATGCAGCTCTGTGGTTGGTTGTCTGATTATAAGTGACCTTTGGCTTTGTTTGGTTTTGTTTTTTGGCCGCGCGCGTGCGTGTGTGTGTGTGTGTGTGTGTGTGTCTTTGTGTGTGGCGGGGGGTTGTTGCTGTTGTTTTGTTTTTCTGGCAACATAAAGCATATATCTAAAGTGAGTGTTGGCTTTCAAAATTGTAACCTGACATATCCTCCACTTTAGTGTCACTTCTTGGAATAATTTGGGGTGTATCTTTTAGAATTCCCTCAGCCTCTGAGGCTCATTATTTTCTATATCCTGACTACTATCAATCTTCATTATTTGAAAGGAGATTTAATTCTATTCTATTTTATTTTATATTTTGTGTGTGTATGTTTTTTTAAAATTGTGGTAAAATACACATGTTATAAAATGTACCAATTTAACCATTTTAAGGTGCACATTCAGAGGCATTTAGTACATTCACAATGTTGTGCAACCATCACCACGATTTAGTTCCTCAACATTTTCATCACCCCCAAAGAAAATCTTATACTCACTCATTAAGCTGTGGTCACTTCACAATATCCCTCCCAGCCCCTGCAAACTACTACTTTGCTTTCTACCTCTCTGGATTTGCCTATTTTTGATATTTCTCATAAATGGAATTTACAACATGTGTCCTTCTGTGTCTGGTTTCTCTCACTTAGTGTAATGTTTTCAAAGATCATCCATGTTGTATCTGTATTTATTTTAAAGCAATGGGAAGTTATATGGAGTCTAGTCTGGTCAATAAGCTGGATATATACTGTTTGAAAAAAGTTTAAGTGATAATACAAAGTAATGAGATTATTTATCCTATGTGACTCATGTCTTCAATATACAGATTCTATTCACACTAAAAAAAAAAAAATCCCCCACACACAACAAATAAATGCTACAATACATTATTACCTACACTCTATGCATATTGCTTGATTACTGCCAAGTAGATATAACAAGATCTTCTTTGGGAAGGGGAAAGTTTTGGCCAAAGGATATTAGACTCAATATGTTATACTGAAAGAACACATTCCTCAGCCCTGGGCCCAGTGCAAACATATATCTCAACTTCCTGGGCCCAGCACAAACACATTCACACAATTCACACATTCCTCAGCCCTGGGCCCAGTACAAACACATTCCTCCATATATCTCAACTTCCTGGGCCCAGTACAAACACTCCATATATCTCAACTTCCTGGGCCCAGTACAAACACACCATATATCTCAACTTCCTGGGCCCAGTACAAACACACCATATATCTCAACTTTGGAAAAACACCACCTGGAGAGACCCCCAATAAGGTCACAACCGTTTACGGCTTTACTGAAAGCGTGGGAACCAATAGAAAACTGCTAAAGGTATAACTTAAAATGTTAACCAATTGTAATGCTGTAACCAAAAGAATTCCCTTGTTCCTCTATAACCTGTTTACATCGGGCTATAAAAAGCAAGCACATGCATCGTTCGGGGCCCTCTTGTACGTTGAGGAACGGAGGGACCAAGTTCGAACTTGCAGTAAAGATTCTTGCCGCTTGGCTTTGACTCTGGACTCTGGTGGTCTTCTTTGGGGAATAAACAGTCTGGGCATAACAATACTAAAATTATGATGCCCTCCCTAATGAAAGGGGTGAAATATATGCAAATCAGATCTTGGGTGACTGTAAGGTAAAACATATAAAGTAGGCTTTTGTAGTCTCTCTTTGTAATGTCCCTCCCTTTTAATTGTCCACTCTCCTGTTCTCCCCTGAGGGTGAAATACCTATTTAATAAAATAAATCATCCTAAAATATTTGTGAATTAATGAACTTAAAAAATAATAAGGAGTTGTTGCTTAATTCTACAAAATTAATTGACTTTTGATCAAGAAATGGAGAGAAATGTTCAGAGAAGGATCCTTCCTTGTCCCCTCAAATCATACCACATGGACCAGTGTGGTTCTCAAACTTCTATGTGCCTAAGAATCACCTTGATATTTGTAAAAATAGTTTCCTAGGCCCTAGAGATTCTGATTTGATATGGGCGAGGATCAGAAATTTATACTTCTAATGAATATCCTGGGTCAGTCTTATCCACTGGTGTGCACCAGAATCACCCCGAGGACTTGTTAAAACACAGATTGCTGGACCCCACTCCCAGAGTTTCTGACACAGTAGGTCTGGAGTGGGGCCTGAGAATTTACCTAACAAGAACTCTGCTGATATTGATAATGCTGGTTGGGGATCATGCTTTCAGAACAACTGTCTGAGGTAATTCTAAAATAATTGTGCCTTGGCTACACTTGAAGACATATTGATAAACTAATCACACTTCTGCAAATCAGGTTAAGTATATATGGTAGCCTGTAATGAAGACGTGTGGATTTTGACAATAGTAGAATAAAATAAAACCTGTCCCTAGCTGTGGAAGCATCAGTAATTTTCACAACCAATTGTAATGGGGCAGTATTTTAACGTAAGAAATCAGTTAAGTACCTAAAAACAATGCATCAAAAACAGTATTTTCTTTTGATTTTCAGGTGTACATATCAAAGTTTGTAAATTATTGTTGTAGATTTAATTTAAAATAAGATGGCAAAAACCCCAAAACAACCAAAGCACTGAGAAAATCATTGTTTAATGGTTTTGAGTTTCAATTAGAAAACTGATTGAGGGGTACAGCCTGCTGGAGGTTTCTGATATTGCAAAGGAGAAAATTGTTAAGGAAGTTTTATCACTTAGTATCTTTTATTATAAACATTTCTTTTCATGTCTTTTACAAGCATGATATAATGGAAACACCATGAACTTCAGAGGGTTCAAGATCTTCCTTTGCCTTGCGATCTTCCTTGCTATGTGACCTTGGGCAAACTACTCAAGCTTCAGGTTTTTAGTCTGTATAATGGGATAACATGATAATTTCTACTCAGCAGAACTGCTTTGAGAATTAAAACATTTAAATTCCCAGCACAACAACACTTGACTCATTGCAGAATCTGTGTTCTTTACACACACACACACACCAACAAACAGAAAATTACTTTCTGACGATCCTTCTACACAAGTTGCCCAAACTGAATTCTGCTTCAAAGCAACATTTATCAGGATATGCAGAAACTCTATGTTAGTGCTTCTCTGTATGTTGACTTCTGATAGCTGTATGCTTTAGCGAATTAGAAAAGATTGGGAGCTGGAAGAGTCACATAATTTTTGCAGGTATTAAAACTTATGCGAGGTTAACAATTAACTTATACGGTGAAAGCTGGGTGCAGTAGCACATGCCTGTGATCCCAGTTACTGGGAAGACTGAAGCATGAAGATATCTTGTGCCCAGGAGTTTGAGGCCACAATGAGCTATGATTGTGTGCTACTACACTCCAGCCTGGACAACAGAGAGACCCCTGTTTCTTACAAAAAAAAAAAGAAAGAAAGAAAGAGAGAGAGAGAAGAAAGAGGAAGAAAGAAAGGAAGAAAGGAAGGAAGGGAGGAAGGAAGGAAGGAAGGAAGGAAGGAAGGAAGGAAGGAAGGAAGGAGGAAGGAAGGAAGGAAGACCTTAATGATGAAGTGAAGTATCCTGGCTGAATAACTTTCTGTGAGTAAAATTTTAAGATTTTTAAGTAAAATCTGGGCACTCAGTGCCCAGAGTCAGTTCCTTGCTATGCTGGGAGAGGACACTTGTGAACTGGTTCCTACCTAAGATAAGTAACAGGAAGTAAGAGCACATTAATGCCAAAGCTCAAATTGTGGTGTCTCTGGCCCCCAAGCATGCTAAGGAACTCACATCTTGAGGCCCTCAAATCACCCTGGAGATGTGTGGGGCATCCGTGGTGGTCTCATGGATGCCTGTGAACAGGTTCATTTGTGTTTTTGCTACGGCCTCCTGTATCACAGAGATGTGATACGGTGATCTACAGTGGGTCCTGGGAATCTGCATTAAAACAAGCACTCTAGGAGATTCTGATAGGAATGAATGATGAAAGGCATACAAGGGTTGCACAGTGTAGGAAAAAATCATGCATTGAGAGATCCAGGAAAAATTAGTTTTTCTGCTCCAGTTTGCTGTGCTTATTGGAATGGAGTTAAGTAGTACATTTATACTCAGTGGGAACTTTGATTGAATATCAGTTATGATCGCCAGGGGACACTCTGATTCAAGGAAAGTGTGCCCTTAGGGTTCTGGTGTTGCAAACTGAGTGATTTATCAGGCCATTGCTGTAGTAAAAGACCATTATGAGGGTGAACTAATCCTGCCTTCTTACCTGCTGCCCACCGTGAATCAGATTAGGTTGTTTAAGGTAGCCCAGGGTCCAGCACAGAGTATTACACAAAGAAGGTATTGAGTAAATACATTTTGAACAGAATCCTTGTGGCACCCTGATACCAGTTACATCAAAGGTTAGAGTTTAATTGAAATATATATTTACTGGGCCCTGTATTGAGGACCAAGCAGCCCTTCCAAGCACTAGATGCCCATCTGCTGTAGCTTTTCTCCAGGTAACTTGGGAGTAGGAGTTTTGGGAAGTTTGAGTCCTAATGTGTCCCCCAAAAAACTAGCTGTATTTTCAGAATACAGCTCTGACTTTCCACCATTTACTTATGGCAGCTTGTGAAAAATCACATTCTATTGATATTCTTAAAATAGGGCTACACTAGCACTCGGGCAAGGTTGGGGTGAAGAGCAAAAAAAAATTAGGATTCAGTATGTTGGATAATTATATGGGGATTAAGCAGCTTCTGTCATTAATGGTTATTAGTGGCTAGGCATTAAAGAATGCTGTTAGATCTCTCTCTCTCTCTCTCTTTTTTTTTTCCAACCTTGGGCAATACTGTTTAGCGTTTTTAAAGTAATATGGACTGACTTGCCCAGGTTACATGATAGTTTCCTCTTAATCAATGAATATGGATTGCTTCACTTTTAATTGCTCTAAAATCTATAGGAGATGGATGACAGTGCCTTGTCTTCCAGGGTCACAATAACAGAATTATTGACTTTTCTTTTCCAAGTTAGGAATTTGTGAGAGTGATAGCACTCAAATAAACCTTGGTCTGGACATCCTAGGAACCCATTTGAAAAAATGTTGCCCTGAAAAACTAGAAATTAATGAAAAAAATAGTTTGATAAAAAAGAATAGTTTTTTTTTTTTTTTTTTTTTTTTAAGACGGAGTCTCGCTCTGTCGCCCAGGCTGGAGTGCAGTGGCTGGATCTCAGCTCACTGCAAGCTTCGCCTCCTGGGTTCACGCCATGCTCCTGCCTCAGCCTCCCAAGTAGCTGGGACTACAGGCGCCCGCCACCTCGCCCGGCTAGTTTTTTGTATTTTTTAGTAGAGACGGGGTTTCACCGTGTTAGCTAGGATGGTCTCGATCTGCTGACCTCGTGATCCGCCCGTCTCAGCCTCCCAAAGTGCTGGGATTACAGGCTTGAGCCATCGCGCCCAGCCAAAAAAGAATAGTTTTAATCTGTTAAAAATGGTTTGAGAAACTTTTTTTTTTTTTTGAGACAGAGTCTCACTCTGTTGCCATGCTGGAGTGCAGTGACGCGATCTTGGCTCACTGCAACCTCCACCTCCCGGGTTCAAGCGATTCTCCTCCCTCAGTCTCCCAAGTAGCTGACACCACACTCAGCTAATTTTTGTAATTTTTGTAGAGACAAGGTTTCACCATGTTGGCCAGGATGGTCTCGATCTCCTGACCTCATGATCTGCCTACCTCGGCCTCCCAAAGTGCTGAGATTATAGGTGTGAGCCACCGTGCCTGGCCTTAAGAAACTTTTATAATATTCTCCTATTTACTATGAATTTTAAACCACATGCATTTTTCTGACTACTTTAAAATAAATTATTGTTAAAGAAAAACTAAAATTACAGAGATGTTATTCATATTTACTTTTAAGAGAAAGTAGTCAGAGTCATGCGATCATAGGAATAGAAATTTTCTATCTAGCTTAGCCTGAGAATTAGGTGATATGCCATATTCTTCCTGTGCCATCTAGTGGGAGACTCAAATGGTTTTATGTGAGTTTTGTATAGATTGTCATTAATTTTTTAAACTTTTCATTTGTAGCGAATCAACCAGATTAAGAACTGGTATATATCAAATTAGAGGTGGAAACCAAAACTGAAACAGAGAAAACAAAGTGCAAACTATGTCTTCTGTTAAAAACAACTTCATGGCAGGGTGTGCTCAAGCTTCTGGCTCTCATCACTAGTGATGCCAATGGAAAATCCATGGATAAAATCTAGGCAATAACCAATATTGGTAAATCATGATAGTATAATATGATGACGCATCTGATTTATTCAGCCAAGAACATTCTAAAGACAGTATTCCTAGATTTAAATAGAATAGAATGCCTTTCACATGCCATTTCCTGTCTTTACATTTTCCCTTCTCTGCATGATGAAATTTTGCTTATCTTTCAAGAGTCCTCAGGCCTTTGACAGCTGTATGCTTTAGTGAATTAGAAAAGATCATATATCATATCCTCTGTGAAACCTGTCTTTTTTCACAATCTGCCTGCATATAATACATAAACAGACACAGACACACACACTGCAGCCGGTCTAAATGATTCCTGCTTGTTGTTCCAGAGTACTTTGTGCGCATGCTTCTGTTACACATTAACGCATATGATGGTTTTCACAGATTTAGCTGCTTGAGGACAAGGGTTTTGTGTTCATCTTTGGGTTGGACACCACCTTGAATGAATGAAAGAACAAAAGTCTTTATAGAGTCATCACTGCTGCCCATTTCTCTCCCTCACTTGGTTGTAGAAGCCACTTACATCCAATTTCCAGTGACTGGGCTGCAGACAGATGAAGAATGACTGTGTGTGTGTAAAAGGGAAAGACAAAGCATGGAGGGAGACAAGGGAGTGACAAATCAGTAGGAATAGCGTTCCAAGGGATCTATGATGAGGTTCCCCATGCTGTACCTTCTCCCTCCACCCTTAGCCCTCATCTTCCCTAACCCTAAGAGACAAACTCTCTTACAATCTCACAGTTGAGGCGTTGGCTTTGTTCCACTTGTGCATACTGCCCATGGACAGCAGTGATGGTCACAGAGGACTCAAGTGCTGATAATGATGGTTTGGGTGGCAGTGAAGAAAAAAAACTATACGATTGTCCCTAAACCAATGCATATTTATATATGAAGCCTGTCACTTAGGTCCAATTCCAGATACCTGGCCTTTCTGGACATTCGCTTTTACTGGTTTAAAGTAGGTATGAGGGATTTTCCCATGACCATGTTCCAAAAAGAACAGTCACACCTCCTGGGACCCACTGGGAGAAGCACCATCAACTGACTACTCCAGCCTCAAAGAGCTACTTCATCTTTAAACTCTCACAGCACTTACTGGCATGGTCTAGTTCTATTAGATTGTATCTTGATTCATTGTTCCATTTGCACTGGGCCTCCTGACTGGACTATAAGCACCCTGAGGTTAAGAGCCATATCTAATGCTTCCCTCCAGAGCTCCTAGGAGAATAGAGTAGAGCAAGGGTCTTAAAATAATACACATTCTGACATTGGTTAACTGAAGAACAAATACTCAATTTAGTTTGTATATTATTTCATATATGATTATATTATTTTATATTACTGTATCTTTTTTCTTTCCCATCCATTCTCACATCTTTCATGTCTATTGCCTCTTTCTTCCTATATCCCATTCCTTGTTCATAGGGCATTATCTTCCAAAGTGTCCTAATGACCCAGCTCTGCCACAGCCACCATGGTAAGTGAAGTCCAGGGCAGAACGAGGTAAAGAGACACAATCCTGCCCTGGAGAGACTGTCATACTGAGTAGACCCACAGTCAGAGGACACAGAGAGGAGAGGAAGCAATAAACAGAAATTCCATTGAGCTGTTAGGGTCATAAAGTGTGTTGCGATCATACTTCAAACAAGGTCAGCCCAGAACTAACAGAAATTCTATGATTAGCACCAGCTCCTTCACTTCCTAATTGCAAACGCGAAAGACACATTCCTTCTCTACTTGTGCTCTGGCCTGGTAAGAATGGGAAAGCAACTTAAACCCATTTGAGGTATAATTGCTGTTTTTTTATGTTTACAAATTTTATTTTATCAAGTAGTCAGTTGTTCAGGCCAAGAGAGTGTAGGACAAATTTTTCTTTCAGCGTGAACACACGAAATACATGTGAGGTCTGTAGGGTATGGAGGAGGCCTCAGGGGATGAATAATGTGGTCTAAGGTCCACAACTAGGAGGTTGTTCAGGGCAAATGGCAGAGTGAGAGGACTGCAGGCAAGGGAAGATTTCAAACATTCCAGTCCCCACTTCAGAAAATGGCATCTCTGTATTTTCAGTGAGTTCAAGCTGAAAACCTTGCACTTTTGATTTCTCTCGCCTGTCACATCCACCATCTAATCTAATGGCACATCTTGCTGGTTTGGGGGAAAATTCCTCCAAAATATATTTAATATCTCCACTTTCCACCACTCTAGCGCCACCCAGGTAATGTCTCCCAGCCCCCAGTCCCATTAGAACTTCTGCAGTAGCCTCTGCCCTGGTCTCTCTGCTCCTACTCTTGCTGCCACCCCCTTTCACCTCCACATAGCAGCCAAAATGATGTTGGCAAAGCATGAGTCATGTATCATTTAAGGTAATAGCTACTGTAACAAAGAAACCCCCACATTTGAATAATATACATTTTGTGTTCCATTTTTTCTTGCTCAGGGAGTAGCTCATGTGGGGGCTCCTTGTCAATGCCAGGCTGGGAGAGGGAGAGCCCAGTCATCTTAATACATGGAATCAACACCCATGAAGGGCAGAGAGAATATGAAGCAGGCACATCTGCTCCCTCAATACCTCTTCCCAAAAGTCACCCACAAATCACTTCTGCTCTCCTTCCAATGGCCAGAATTCATCTGTGTCCTCTCTAGATGCAAGGAAGTGCCCTGGCTGGGGAGCTGCTTCCCTGCACCAACTTCACAGCTTCACAACTCCACAATTCTACAACTCTACAACTCCAAAGTTCCACAACTCTACAACTCTTTAGTGACAGCTGCCATCTGTTCAAATGTAAGGTGGGTCTTATTGCTTGTCTGCATACAACTGTCCAAGAGCTTCCCATCTAACTAAATAAAAAATCAAATCCCAGCACTTTGGGGGTCTGAGGCAGGAGAATTGCTTGAGCCCAGGAGTTTGAGACCAGCCTGGGCAACACAGGGAGACCAACCCCTAACACAAAAGTTAGTCGGGTGTGGTGGCATGCATTTGTAGTCCCAAGTACTTGGGAGGCTGAAGTGGGAGAATTGCTTGAGCCCAGGAAGTCAAGGCTGCAGTGAGCTGTGATTGTGTCACTGCATTCTGCCTGGGTGACACAGTGCAACCCTCTCAGAAAAGAAAGAAAGAAAGAAAAAGAGAGAAAGGAAGGGTGAAAGGAAAGGAAAGGAAAGGGGAAAGGAAAAAGGAAAAGAATAAAAGAGATGAAAGGAGAGGAGAGGAGGGGAGGGGAGGGGAGGGGAGGGGAGGGGAGGAGAGGAGAGGAGAGGAGAGGAGAGGAGAGGAGAGGAGAAAGGAAAAAGGAAAAGAAGAAAAGAGATCCAAAATCCGAAGCCTTCAGATCCTCATACCACCTTCCTGGGCTCATTGTACTCTAGCCTCTCTGACCCTCTTTGTGATCCCTGCTTATTCCCACCTCAGCAGTTGCTGTTTTCTCTGCCTTGAATATTCTTTCACCAGATCCCTTTTCATCAGGTAAGTAGATAGAAAATGGGACCCAGGAATTTGCACTTTAGCAGGCACCCAGTGACCCTGGTGCTGACGGTCAGTGGTCTATACTTTGAGAAGCACTGGTACAGTGATTAAGAATGTGGACTGTGAGGACGCGCGCGGTGGCTCAAGCCTGTAATCCCAGCACTTTGGGAGGCCGAGACGGGCGGATCACGAGGTCAGGAGATGGAGACCATCCTGTTTAACACCGTAAAACCCCGTCTCTACTAAAAAAAATACAAAAATCTAGCCGGGCGAGGTGGCGAGCGCCTACAGTCCCAGCTACTCAGGAGGCTGAGGCAGGAGAATGGCGTAAACCCGGGAGGCGGAGCTTGCAGTGAGCTGAGATCCGGCCACTGCACTCCAGCCTGGGCGAGACAGCGAGACTCCGTCTCAAAAAAGAAAAAAAAAAGAATGTGGACTATGGGACCAGAGGCACTTGGGTTTGAATATTACGAACCCAAAGACTTGCCAAATCTATAACTTTGGTTACCTTATTCGCCCTCTCTAATGCTCAATTTCCTCACCCATGAAATAACAGAAATCACTTGGTTGCTGTAAGTAAACAGAAACTTGGTTGCTGCAAGAAACAGAAACCTGGTTGCTGTACGTAAAATGAGGTCAAACTAAGATAGGGCACCAGGTCTGACACATAGTAAGTGGTACAAAGGAGTGCCTACAGACGCATCATGCAGCTTTAGAAAAAGTAGGGTGGAACTCAACAAAAAAAGATTTGAGCAAGTGAATCTGAAATGAGAAAGTGATGTGACTCCTGTGCTTCCTGGGGCTAAGGGATGCCACCATAGAGTCCTTAGGAGTGGAGTGGTATGTCAGATGGATGGTTTGAGATGCTTGTGTTACAGTCACTCTGAGCAATGATGAAAGAAGGTTAGATCTGGGACAGGTGACCCTACCAGGAGCTTGTTTCACTGTGCCAGATGGAAGAAGATTCAGTTATATGAATTAAACAGAGAGATGAGTTACAGGGAGAAGAAAACTGCAAGAAGCAGCAAAAGAAGGTTGACAGCATGAAAACAGACCAAGAGAGAAGATTGAAGGGAAATGTGTGTTGTCTCAGTATGGACAGGACCCACTGCAATGGAAGGGCACTGATTCTTAGATTATAACCAAGAATGCCAGTAGATACCAGAAAGTGGTGAAAGAGTCTCCAAATCAAATGAATTAATAGAAGCCAGAGTTAGTGGCAACACTTTGAGGAAGTCATTATAATTACAGTTGAAAAGGGTGAACTGGTGGCATCCAGTCAAAGGATGCAAAGATGATGGCACTAGAAATTGTCCTTTGAATTTTCCTGAAGTTGCCAGTAATATCCCAGTTGAGGGTAGCAGCTTCTAGGGATAGAAGAAGTACAAGCCGAAGGAGAACAAAGTTGATTAAGGAACGTCAAAGTCCTAGATGTGGTTAAGAAGTAGATGCATCTTCAAGGAACACAAACATACAAACAAGAAAGAAATGGAGCAGTGGCCAGGAGTAAAGTTTGAGTCCACGTCAGCACCACACGCACATGTACTTTATCTCTCCTATACAAACTTTCCATGGCTTCCATATAAAGTCCCTTTTACTGTCCCTACCCCTACACTTTAAACTGACTGCTGACCTAGTTTGAGTATGATTAACATTCCATGTAGGTTGAGTGATCCAGGTTTTGTGGGGGTTAAAAGTTATATTATTTGGCTGATCCTTTTCAAGAAAAAGAATATAAAGTTAGAAATATAAAGTTAGATACAAAAAAGAATATTTATTAAGGATAAGAAAAGGATTCACAGTAAGTTACCAGAGCCTTGAGAGTCCAGGTCCCTTTCTTCTGACATGTCTCTAAGCAATTTACCCAAAATGATTACATAGAAATACAATCTGACTTCTCTCTCTACTGACAACATTCTACAACCCTCACTGACTCCCAGTACTCACAGAGGCCCAAGCAATAAGGGGTCCAAAGCTTACGCTTCTTACTTCATGGTAAACCTGCCTTTCTGTTTAGGTGTTTCTCAGCTTTATTTAGCTCTTCTTGGCTTCAAAGTGGGGCAACTCTAATATCCAATTAAGATGAAGAATTTCTGAATGTCCTCCTTTCTGCATATTCAGTAGGCATTGTTTTCTTGAGGGTAGAAAGGACTAAACACTGAACATCAGGAAAAAAACCCTGTAGAGGACAGTGACTTTGGTAGACATGGCCTCAGGGCAACTAGCAGAGGATTGAGTCCCTGAGCTTTTCCAAAATATGTGGCCATATTCCTATCAGTACAAATATTGCCTAAGCACCAACTGCATCTCAGGGAGGAATTTGCTTTCTGTGGTTTCTCCCATTAACCTCTCTAGATTCACTCTCTTCTCAGCTCCACTCTGCTCTGTGCCCCAGGAAGCTGAGCCATATAGCTGTCAGCTAGCTCCCTTCATGCCCAGCTCAAGGTTGGGTTTGGCCATTGAGAGGCAACAGCAGGAGAATGATGATGGATTATTTATTTCCTGGCTTTCTTGTGTTGGTTACAGCCTCTTCTTTCAGATAGTCCTCTCCATACAACCACCCTCTTCAGGGTCTGGAAATAGCTCCAACCTCTTGATCTTCGGGCTGGGGGATGGTAATGACTCCCCCAGTCACAAGCCTGGAGGACTGTACCATCCCTTAGTGGCTTCCTTAAACCACTGTCCACATCTTTGTAAGCTGTTCCTTTATTAAACTCTCCTCAAATTACCTAGTTTGAAGACTCTTCTAGTTTCTGCTTGGGTGCTGATTGACATCATGTTATAATTAACAAAGAAGAAAAAAGGCCTTGGGAAACTTTCACTTGGGGGCTCAGAATTAATGAATTAACAGAAGTAAAATGCCATAGATGACACTGAATGCGCCAGCCAATTTACTGTGACAAATGGGTTGTCATAACAAGCATGTCCCACCTCCTGACAGATGGGAGTGCCAGAAAACAATCCCCAAATGAAAACCAGGATGCAGCACATGAATGTGAGGATCTGAGGTCACTGACCACAAACTACATGTTCCTCCAGCAGATAGTACCTTAGAATAAAAGAAACCCTTCCAGTGGTTAGTTGTATTATTGACTATTCTCTGCTTGAATACTTGCAAAGATGAGAGAATATTACTTTACAATAGCGCATCCTGTTATAGGGCACATCTAATTGTTAGATCATTATATTGAGTAAAATCTGCCTCCTGACTTTCTTTGGGTCTGTTTCTTTCTTTTAAACAATGCAGAGACAAGTGTGATCTTTCTTCCTTATGACAGATCTATAGATATAAGGACAGCTGCCATGTCACCCTAACTCTCTGGTAGAAGCACTATTAACACACTTCTCACTACCCTGGTGTCTTGAATGACCTGGTTCGTCAACATGCCTACAAAAGTACGGTGTCCAAAAATGGACATAATACTCCAGGTGGACTCTTACTTGAAATAACCATAAAACACTCAACCAGGTTTATCTCATTGTTCCTCCCCTACTCCTCAAAAAAATATTTCTCATACTTCTGGGACACATTTAAAATTAATCCGTTCTCTTCACACCCATAGCTGCTACCTCCTTTAACTATACTAAAATTATCTTCTCCTCTCACATCATTTCCTATTTCAAATGCCCCTTTTATAGCTACCCGTGGTTTTTTTCCATCAGATTCAAGTTTCTTGATGTTACCATTACCACCTGACCTCAATCATCATTTGTACTGCTTCCTGATTTTCTTGTTCTCTTTTCTCCTCCACAACTTTTTTCCCTGTCACCTCTACTGAATATACTACTGATTTCACACTGAACTTTGTTTGAAATATGTAGCCCATTTTCATCCTCTCCCAATTTAGAAGTCCCCTTTATATAACCACCTCATGTTTAGAACTTAGAGGACACACACACACGCACATGCACACACACACACAATCTAAATGGTATTTTCTCCTTCAAAATTCATGAACATCCTAATTTTAGTGGTTTGACAATATACCCTAAATTAATTCTGGGGATTCTATCCTGGTGTCAAGGATAATCTGTTAGAACCCAAATCATATCATACAATGTTACATGAAAATGTGAAACCCTTTATAATTATGTAAAACATACAGAATTAGAAATAGCATGGAAATAACACTTGAAATAATATTGGTTGACAATCATTTCACTGAAAAATGCATCATATCAATCATTCGAATTATATATAAAACTCTCATAGAATATGTGCCACTCAGGAGTCACCTATACTTAGCTTTACTTCTCATTGTGAGGGAAGCCTACAGTTCAGGTCCTGAGCTCTACGAAAATCTACTCATGCTTGCTTTGAAGCACAGGATTTAGCTAAACATTCAGTACTGAGCATTTGCTATATATATCTGTGCATGCTTTTGGACACAGGCCAAGGTTTAAAAAAACTAAATGGAGATGCAAAGACTGATATGCATTATTACAATGTTTGTCTACCACAATTTGTTGGATTATATTTATACATTTTTATTGAAGGAGCTCAAAGTCCCCATGGATATTATCTTTATAATTCACATAACAGACTTATTAAGCATGTAGAAACCATAGGAACTATATTGTCTCCACTTTGAAGACCCATCCTTGAGATGGAGACAGCAAGGCCTTACCCCTGGGGTCATTACCCTTGACAGTTTGATGGCCCACCTTAGGCCAAGGTCATACATTTCCTTATCGTAATGTATGCCAAGAAAATAATTCTAGTTTAATGATCCACTCATGAGATCTGGCTGACTTCCATAGGTACAAAGTCAGCCCTGAGATACTGCAGAGTAGGTTATTGACTAAAGTTCTGGCTACATAAACTCACTGAGTTTGCTACTGAAACATTTCTGGAGGAAGAATCAAACATAGAAATAATATATATGAAGACTAGTCACATAGTAATGACCTCTCAGGCCCCATCCTTCCTTGATCATAATTGAAGACTAAGTTGGCCAGCACACCCTGGGAGATTTGTTCCCTTGTCCCAAACTGTCTCTCAGTTCCTGGCCTAGATCCTGGCCCTGCTCTGGATGTTCTTAGTAGACAACTAGTTAGCCTGCTGCTGTCTCTCTCTTAGCATTAAAAAAATAGTCAACATATTTGCCTTAATAGTCTTTTTTCATTCCACACATCAATGGGGTTTGAAAATAATTATGCCTATCTGTGATCATTGAAAAACAGTCTTCCTCATGTACCCTAATATCACTGTGAGAAAGGTGAGCTACCTCTCTGGAATCTTCTGATACGGGTTTCTCTGTCTTTCCCAAGGTCACAGGTACTCAAGGGGGAACCCTTTTCTTCTTTAACTTCTTCTTAACTGATGTGTTTTTCCATTTTTCATTTCTTTTTTTTCCTTTTTTATAGAGATGGGGGTCTCACTATATTGCCCAGGTTGGTCTTGAACTCCTGAGCTCAAGTCAGTCACCCAGCTTGGCCTCCCGAAGTGCTGGGATTACAGGCACAAGCTACCATGTTCAGCCCCCGTTTCTTATTTTTATCAATGTTGTAGTCCCTTGGTACTGGGTCTTCCCTGCCTTCCTGCCCTGTTTTCTCAAAGATTTTTTTGGAAATGTCATGTGCTGCTTGGCTCTTCCATACAGTCTGCTCTAGACTTCTGAACATGCATCATCATTTACTATCCTGCCAACCTTGAATTTAGCCTCTCCTTGGATTACCATAATTAGTTTGAATTAGTTTGATTACGCATAATTAGTTTGAATTTACTACTCTCTTGTTGGGACTGGCTGTCTGAAAGCTAACCTTCTCCACTTGTAGGCTACCATACCCATTTGTACCAAGTTCCTGTTAAGTTTCTTGCTATTCTCCTTTTTCTCCTGACTTAATGACCTGTGGCAAATGTCATAAAAGGGTATTTGTCTCTTTGCTGGTGACTAGAATTGGCATTGCCTTCCTTTCCATATAATTTATTATTTTTTCTAGACAGATTCACTTTTGAGCTCTGCAAGGTGGCTGTAATGTGTCTATGCATTCCAAGTAGTTCTTCCCTAACCATGGCTGGACTAACATTTCTGCCTTAGAATAAGATTCATACTTCAGTACTCATTGCTGACATACTGACCTGAGTCACTTACTGCCTGAATTTGGGATGGTTTGTTTCCCCTGAATATTTCCTACTTAAAAATTGTTTCTCCACTGGGGGAAATATTTGCAAAACAAATATTCGATAAAGGACTTCTACCCAGGATATATAAAGAACTCCTATAGTTCAATAAGGCAAACAACTTAATTAAGAAATAGACAAAAGATTTCCAAAGAAGGATATTCAAATGAAAAACAGGTACATAAAAAAAGGCTCAACATCAGCAGTCATTACGGATATGAAAATTAAAACCACAGTCGGACACCATTGCACGTACATAAGAATGCCAAGTTAAAAAAATAAATAATACCAACTCTTGTCAATGATGCAGAGTGGTTTGGCAGTTTCATATAAGATTAACCATGCACCTACTGTTTGAGCCAGCAATATTACTCTAGGTATCTATTCAAGAGAAAAGAAAAAATGTGTTCATACAAAGATCTGTAATTTAATGGTCATCAAAGCTTTATTCAGAAAAGCACCAAACTGGAGACAACTCAAATGTCTATCAACAGGTGAATGAAGAAGTAAGCTGTGGTATATCCATACAATGGGGTACTACACAGTAATACAAATGAAGGAACTACTGATACAACCAACAACATGGATGAATTTCAAAATGTTGTGCTAAGTGAAAGAAGTAAGACACGAAGAGATATACCATTTATATCAAATTCTAGAAAAGACACAACTATAGTGACAGAAAGTTTATCAATGGATTCCATAGGCTAGTGGAGAGGATGGGACTGACTATAGAGGGAAATGAGAAAATTTTTTCAGTTGACATAAATGTTCTATATAGAACTCACTAAATAGTATGCTTAAAACTGGTGAATTTGATTCCAGATAAGTTATACTTTAATGAAGATGATTTTTAAAAAAACAAGCAAATGTGTCAAATAAAAAGATTGTTAAATATGTTTTGTGTTTTTTTTTTTTTTTGAGACAGAGTCTTCCTCTGTCGCCCAGGCTGGAGTGCAGTGGCGTGATCTCGGCTCACTGCAAGCTCCACCTCCCAGGTTCACGCCATTCTCCTGCCTCAGCCTCCCGAGTAGCTGGGACTACAGGCACCCGCCACCTCGCCCGGCTAGTTTTTCATATTTTTTAGTAGAGACGGGGTTTCACCATGTTAGCCAGGATGGTTTCGATCTCCTGACCTCATGATCCACCCGTCTCGGCCTCCCAAAGTGCTGGGATTACAGGCTTGAGCCACCACACCCGGCTGTTAAATATGTTTTAAAATTTAGATTTAATTATTATTCAGGTACGGTGAGGTCAACAGATCAAGACATGATTGCCATTGAAATGACTGTTTGTTACTCACAGTTCCTGAGAGGAGAGAGCACACACCACACCACACAGGGCCACATGGAGAAGCACCTGGGTTGGTCAGGAGGCAGACAGAGCAAGGGGGAAACATAGAGAAGAGCTCTTATTGTGATTTCCCTAGGAAGGAACATGTGAAGTAAGGTAAGCAGGTTTAGGATTGGTTATTTTGAATAATTTCCATTGGCTCTGGGGAATAGTGGCCCTCTCTAGTTGCCTGACATCTAGCTGTGGGGAGATTAGGACAGGGGAATAGTGGCCTTGAGTGTGACAGCTCCATAGAAGAAGTCATGGGGTATAAGACCTGGATTGGTTAGTCTGCCTGTGAAAAGCATGATTGCAGGCAAGTCTTTTATTATCTTTAGGAGTTGGTTAATCCTGGGAGAGGCCGTCCCTCTAGTGTCAGCAAGGAAAGGTCCCAGATGCCAACACCTTAGAAATATGGAAAATAAAAAGTCATGATTAATACTGATAGAGAAATGGATAGATTGATAGATATGTGATCAAACAAATATAGCAAAATGTTAATGGTAAAATTTAGATGTTGGGTAAATTGGCTTCACTGTACAATTCTTTCAAATTTTCTGTGTGTCTGATAATTTTTGTAATAAAATTTGAGAAAAAAAATATTTCTTTGGATATCTGACCTCTTACCTTACATAGCTTCTAAGAGCTCTGTTTTCCACCTGTCTTACCTACTTGGATTCCTGGCCTCCTGCTTGCTCTTGCCTGAACATTACTGTTGCCTGAATCTCTTAGTTCTGATATTCAACTGGTCCTCCTGATTGGACAAATTTCTTGATTCTATAAGATACACCTGAACTAGGCAAGCCTTCTTATTGCACAAGGTCACTAAATAGGCATGGCCAGCATAAGGCATAATGAGAATTAGATGAGTTCTATATTCAAGTACCTTTATATCTTTATATACATCCTCCCTCGGACTCTTGCTCAACACACACACACACACACACACACACACACACACACACACACACACCTCTACCTCTGTTATGAAATAAAATGTGTACCAACACCCCTGCCCCTATTCATATATTGAGGTCCTAACCCCTATTACTTCTGAACTTAATCTTATCTGGAGATAGAAGCCTTACAGAAATAAGTTAAAATGAGGTCCTTAGAGTAGGCCCTAATCCAATGGGACTGGTGTCACAAAAACTGGAAATTTGGGGATCAAGGGAAGATGACATGCAGAGACACAGGGAGAAGGCAGTTGTCTCCAAGCCAAGGAACACCTGAGACTATCAGAAGGTAGAACAGAGGCCTGAAATAGATTCTTCTCAAGTGCCATTGGAGGGTATGTGGTCCTGTAACACCTTGATTTTGGATTCTGGCCTCCACAATTGTGAGATAAATTTGTTGTTCTAAACCACCCGGTTTGTGGTATTTTATTATGGCAGCCCTAGAAAACAAATACATGCCCTCTAGGTTCTCCTCTAGTTTTCCTAGTCACCCAGTGTCCTTGCGTCCTCTGTGATGCCCCACCCAGACATGCAGTCATGGACAGTGTCTGAAGCACCCACCCATCAAAACTCTAATTTCCACACCTGTAATCCCAGCAGTTTGGGAGGCCGAGGCGGGTGGATCACTAGGTCAGGAGTTCAAGACCATCCTGGCCAACATGGTGAAGCCCTGTCTCTACTAAAAATACAAAAAAAATTTAGCTGGACATGATGGTGTGTGCCTGTAATCCTAGCTACTTGGGGGCTGAGGCAGGAAAATCGCTTGAACCAGGGAGTCCAAGGTTGCAGTGAGCTGAGATCGCGTCACTGCACTCCAGCCTGGAGACAGAGTGAGACTCCATCTCAACAACATCAACATCAACAACAACAACAACAACAACAAAAACCCACTAATTTCCAAACTGACTGCACCTCTGAGAGTTCTCAGGGATGAACTAAGAACTTGAATAAGCTAAGTTAAGCCAAAGAGTAATGACCAATACCATTATAATGTGTCATAACTCTTCTGGCGATCATCCTGGATGTTTGTTAATTCATAGGAATGAGTCTATAAGGATTAAATCCCAGACAGTAAAAGAGGTTGGCAAGGAAAATAATCTTAGGTGGCGTGAATATCGCATTGTTTCTCAAGTCACAGCAGTTGAATGGCCATCTGTTTTTACTCAGGAGTGCCCATGCTGGCAAGTGAACTTCTCTCTCAGAAAAAGATATAGGAGATTAACAGACAAATATGCCTGAATGCCTCCAGGATGGCACTCACTGTGTATTTTACTTGATAGTAAACCACCCAAAACATTCATAGCAAACTTCTGACCCCTTTTGCTTCCGTGTTAACACTGGAAATGCTGAGACCAGAAAGTCAGCTTGCAGAGAGGTGAAAAATGTCTGTATGGAGGGTTGGAAACACATTTGCCAAACATGGCCAAGAGAAAGCATTGGAAGAAACAAGCAACAAAAGTACAAAAATATAGGAGCAACTGTTTTATTAGCTAAAAAAAAAAAAAAAAAAAAAAAGAAGAACAAAGGGAGATGCATTTTATGAGAACACAGCCTTTTTGCTTTATATTTACTTAAAGATAATCTAAGTAAAATATTTCTATCATTTTCCCCATTACTTTCAACACCTTATTATTTGAACATTATTCAACAATTTATTCAGTTTTCAAGACTATAGTGACTTTTGTCATTGGACAATGTTATTGTTTAATTTTTATATTTACACATATCTGACACTATTCTACTTGAGGAGGTTGTCAATGCACAATTGGAAAAGGTGATTTGTTGGCCATTTTCATGCATTCTTTTGGCACTCATCAGATGTGACCGTATTGCATTTTGTGTGAAGTGTGGAGCTTGGGACTCTATGGGGCCTAGTGAGGTCACCAGAGTGATCCATCAGGTCAGCTGGCACCTTTGTCCTCTTTCCTTAGAAATCAGACTGACTGGCTTCTCTCTCTCTCTCTCTCTTTTTTTTTTTTTTCCTATCCTTCCTTCCTCTCTCATTTCAGTCTGCACCAGGCATGGGGATATATAAATATGCAAAAGTCAAAACTTCTGCTTTATAAGCACTTATTGCAGAGATCCCAATCTGCTCTGAGGATTCAGTTAAAAGAGTTTTGTCTTTCTCCCCACATCCATGTGTCCAAATCCTATCTTACCATCAGTGCTGTCTCAGATGGGACCATCAGCCAGAAGCTTTTCTTTCCCACCTGTGTTCTCCTTCGCTGAACAACCATGGTCACTAGTTGTATTACTCTTGTATCACTGCCTACTCTGTGTCTTATTTTTCAAAGCTCATTTCCCTGGGCAGACAGTGAGCTGTCTGGGGACAAGATTAATCTTCATATCCTCACATTGCCTACCATATTGATTTCGGCTTAAAGAAATACCTGCTGCTCAAAGAATACCTGCTGAATGATTGAGTTCATTCAGATATTAGACATGGGTGGGTAACATATTCCTTTGATAGACTGTATCTTTAGTGCTGCAATTTGCTGATTCTTAACAGTCTTTGAATGAAAGGCACCAGGTGAAAATGTCTGCTACAATTGGTGTGTAGTAATTTCAACGGAAACAAATATCTAGCACTTTGGATTCACCTTCTGAAATCAGGTCAGTTCTGAAGCTCTGGGTCCCTGAGTAGGGATAGATAACTCAAACTAGGAGTGTTCAGGCTAGTGTAAAATGCATTTTGCTAGAAATCAATACTTAGTAGGGAAAGCTTCCCAACACATAATGATGGTAATAATATTCAATTACAAGACGTTCCTTAAAGTCACTCACTCCTCACAGAGCTTTATTTTTCTCTGTATTTTGCGGAGAACAACGTTTCAGTTAATAGAACAAATTTAGCATTATGCATCACCAGTTCTCCTAAAGTATTCTCCAATACTTAAGCTCTTTTCATTAAAGACAAATTTGGATGATATTACCCTGCTGTGGTCAAGGATTTTGCTAAGCCAGGAATGCGAAGTGTATTGTATTCTGTCGCATAGTTTACTCTTTGATGAACAAGACTGAGAAGCTTAGTGTTTAAATTTCCTGGACACTGTGCCTTGTTGTCTATTCACGTTCTGATCCAGTGCCTTCCAGTTTTGTATTCTTCATAACCTAGGTAGCCTTCCTGTCTCAGTTTTCTCATCTTTGTGTATCTAACGCTCTTAGAACAGTGCCTCGGGCATAGTAAACATGTGAGTTATGGTTAAGGGTATAAGAGTAGGACAATAAGAATTTGAACCCCTTCTCTTCAAATTTGAAGAATGCTCAGATGAAACAATCTCATTTTAAGGTAAGTAACTTCTGGTAAGGCTCAGGCCTTTTTCTGACCCATGGACAAGGCTACCTGGCCTAAGGCCTGAAAGCTATTTTAGCCATTGGAAATATTATCACTGGTATCTCTCCTTACTTCCTTTTAACTCTTTTTATGACACCTCTTTCCAGAGTGCCATGCTTCCTCAGAGTCAAATTTCTATCCAGAAGGAACAGAATTGCAGCATCATATAACAGATTTGTAAACCTAGGTGACATATCACATCACCTCCCTGATCTCCTGTGACTCCCAAAGGTGAAAACTGAAATTGCAGCTATTCTTTGATCAGTAATGTCCATATGGCTTAAGTGGAATTAGCAGGTCTTTTAATATTCCAACCATGCACTCCATGTATTTGGCATATAAAGAGAAGCAAATTGATGGAGATATTAACTAACTTTTTAAAAGATTAAAAGAAAGCGGTTTAGCTAAGAGAGGTTGGACATGGAAGTAATAGATGCCAATGGGGAGGTCTATCTTACCTTTTTAGGCACAAGAGAGAAAAAAGGTCTCTGATTTCTAGGGGCGGCTGGTTTCCAAGGATGTCTGACAGTGTTTCTTGACTGTGTGGCATGCTCCTCTAAAATGCCAATTTCCAAGGCCTACCCACCCAACTAGAATTTGGGGGAGTGAGACCTAGTATATCTGTTTCTAATATGTTCCCTTAGGTGATTCTAACACCCCCCAGTTCTCCTGTTGGCTCTTCTCTCAGAATGATGACCAGCATACAAAGGTGCTAGCTGCAACAATTTGGAACAAGAGGAGATCACAGAGATTATCTAGGGTGCCTATTTCTATTCACACACAAGATGAAGAGCCTATAGAAGTCAAAGAATTGCCAGGTGCGGTGGCTCACACCTGCAATCCCAGCACTTTGGGAGGCCAAGGCAGGCAGATCACAAAGTCAAGAGTTCAAGACCAGCCTGACCAACATGGTGACACCCTGTCTCTACTAAAAATACAAAAAAAAATTAGCCTGGTGTGGTGGTGTGCACCTGTAATCCCAGCTACTCAGGAGGCTGAGGCAGGAGAATCACTTGAACCTGGGAGGCAGAGGTTGCAGTGAGACAAGACTGCACCACTACACTCCAGCCTAGGTGACAGAGTAAGACTCAGTCTCAAAAAAAAAAAAAAAAAAAAAAAAAAAAAGCCAAAGAATTGGCCCAGTGTTACTTACATTGGATAATGTTAGCACTTCTCAGGGATGCCAAAAACTAAAAAAATTGCTCATTCACAAAATGTGTTTGAGGTGCAAATTGTTGCTTTTGCCAGCATACATAGCATTTTCAAAAATATCAAGGCAAGGTAATTCCTTGCTATTAATATGGTGTGAGTTAGGAGTCCAATTTCTCTATTTTGTATTTGGATGGATAGCTAGTTGTTTCCGACATGTTTGTTAAAAAGTCTGTTCTTTCCTCCATTGGATTGTCTTGGCATGCTTGTCAAAAATGAATTGACCATGTAAGGGTTTATTTCTGGGCTCTCACTTCTATTCCACTAATCCATATTTCTATTCTTATGCCACACTGTCTTTATTACTGAAGCTTTGTAGTATGTTTCAAAATCAAGAAGTGTGACTCCTACAACTTTGTTCTTTTTTTTTTTTTTTTTTTTTGACAGAGTTTTTGCTCTTGTAGCCCAGGCTGGAGTGCAATGGCACAATCTTGGCTCACTGCAACCTCCCTCCACCTCCTGGTTTCAAGTGATTCTCCTGCCTAAGCCTCCCAAGTAGCTGGGATTACAGGCATGTGCCACAACACTCAGCTAATTTTTGTATTCAGTAGAGACGGGGTTTCACCATGTTAGTCAGGTTGGTCTCAAACTCCTGACCTCAGGTGATCCACCTGCCTCAGCCTCCCAAAGTGCTGAGATTACAGGCATGAGCCACAATGCCTGACCCCATGCCTGACCCCAACTTTGCTCTTCTTAAGATTGCTTTTGCTATTCTGGGTCTCTTGAATTTCTGAATTTTAGGACTGGCTTGTCAGTGTAGGCAGAAAAACCAGTTGGGATATTAATAAGAATTGCATTGAATCTGTAGAAAATTTGGAGAGTTTTGCCATTTTAACAACAATAAGTCTTCTGATCCATGAAAGTGATGTGTCTTTACATTTGTTTAGATCTTTAGTTTCTTTCAAAAATATTTTGTAGTTTTCTGTGTACAAGCCATACACTTAATTTTGTTAAACTTATACCTAAGTATTTTATCATTATTGATGAAATTATAATGAAATCATTTCCTTAATTTTATTTTCAGAGTGTTCATTCCTACTGTATAAAAATACAACTGATTTTTGTATATTGATCTTGTATCCTGCAACCCTACTAAACTTGTCTATTAATTCTAGTAGTTTTTTAAATTAATTCCTTACCTGTGGTATAATAAAAATTATGTTTGGTCTTTGCCCCTGGTTCCTGGTACAAAGCTCAAAAGTCCTTGGGATTTCCTTAGTTATAGGAGTTCTTTCATTAACTACACCTGAGTTTATGCTAACAAGGTAACTCATGGTGGACACTCAGTTTCAAGGAAAGGGCTGGTCAGGACATGATTAGAGGGTTAGGACTTTCAGCCCCATGCTTCAACCTCTGGGAAGGGGAGGGGCACTAGAGATTGAATTCAGTCATATGGCCAGTGATTTAATCAATCATGCCTACAAAATGAAGCCCCAGTAAAACCTTGAAAAATGAGGTTTGGGGAGCTTCTGAATTTGAGAATGCATTGGTGTATCAGGAGACTTTTGTTCCTGGAGAGGACATGAAAGTCCTATACTCCCATTCACATACCTTGTCCTATGCATCTCCTCCATTTGACTGTTCCTGAGTTGTATCTTTTATAATAAAACTGTAATTGTAAGTACAGCACTCCTGAATTTTGTGACTAGTTCTAGCAAATTATCAAGCATGAGGGGAGACTGGTCATAGGAACCTCCAAATTTTTAGTTGGCTGGGCAGAAATGTGGGTACCCTAGGACCCCATTTGGGGTTGATATCTAAAAATGAAGGTAGTATTATGGGATTGAGCTCTTAACTTGTGGCATCTGCACTAATTCTAGGTAGTTAGTGTCAGAATTGAATTGAATTGTTGGATACCCAGTTTGTGACAAGGAACTACTGGAATGATGTACCTATTAAACTTCTTTGTTAATTCTCATCCTCTTTTAATAGATTCTGTAAGATTTCTCACATTTAAGATCAAATAATCGGCCGGGCACGGTGGCTCATGTCTGTAATCCCAGCACTTTGAGAGGTGGAGGTGGGTGGATCATAAGGTCAGGAGATGGAGACCATCCTGGCCAACACAGTGAAACCCCCATCTCTACTAAAAATACAAAAAATTAGCTGGGTGTGGTGGTGAGCACCTGCAGTCCCAGCTACTCGGGAGGCTGAGGCAGGAGAATGGTGTGAATCGGAAGGCGGAGCTTGCAGTGAGCCGAGATCCCGCCACTGCACTCCAGCCTGGGTGACAGAGCGAGACTCCATCTCAAAAAAAAAAAAAAGATAAAATGATCTGCAAATAGAGGTTGTTTCCCTTCTTCCTTTGCAATCCAGATGTCTAGAACCTCCAGGACAATATCATATGTAAGTGGCAAGTGTGGACACCCTTGTATCTTTCCTAATTTTAATATGATGAGCTATGGGTTTTTCTAGATGCCTTTTATCAGATTAAAAAAATTCCCTTCTATTCATAATTTGTTGAGTGCTTTTATAATTAAAGAATGTTGATTTTATCAAATGCTTTTTATGCATCTATTGAGATACTTGTTTGGTTTTTGTCTTTCATCCTGTTGATATGGTATATTACATTAATTGATTTTCAAATGTTAACCCAATCATTCCTGAAGTAAATCCCACTTGGTCATGGGGTATAATCCTTCTTGTATGTCACTGGATTTTATTTGCTGGTATTTCATTGAGGATTTTTATGTTTCTGTTTCTAAGTTTCACACAATTGAATTTTAAATCATTTTAGGAGAAGAAAGGAAAAGAAATATGCAATTATATTGTATATTATAATTACCTAATTAGCTTTCTCACAAAGCAAGCCTGCTAGCAATGAATTCACTTGTTTATCTGGGAGTATCTTTATTTTGCCTTCATTTTCGAAAGATAAGCATGCTGGATATAAGATTCTTGATGGAATTTTAATTTTTTTATTTTTAGCACTTTAAATATGTCATTCCTTACCTCTGGCCTCCATTGTTTATAATGGGAAGTCAGCTGGTTATCTTATCAGGATTCTCTTGCATGCAATAAGTTGTTTTCTCATACAACTTTCCAGAGTTTCTCTATCTTTGACTTTTAATATTTCGATGACAATGTGTCTAGGTGTGGATTTCTTTGTATTTATCCTAATTGGAGTTTGTTGAGTTTATTGCATATGTAGATTAATGTTTCTTCCAGTAGTTTTTCTTCTCCTTTCTCTGCCTTCTGTCATTCTAGTACTCTGAAGTGAGAACAAGCAAGATTTTTTTTTTTTTTTTTTTTTTTTGAGACAGAGTCTCGCTGTGTTGCCAAGGTTGGAGTGCAGTGTTGCGATCTCGGCTCACTGCAACCTCCGCCTCCCAGTTCAAGTGATTCTCCTGCCTCAGCTTCCCGAGTAGCTGGGACTACAGGTGCCTGCCACCACGGCTAGCTAATTTTTTTGTATATTTAGTAGAGACTGGGTTTCACCATGTTGGCCAGGATGGTCTCGATCTCCTGACCTCGTGATCCGCCCGCCTCCACCTCCTAAAGTGCTGGAATTACAGGCATGAGCCACCACGCCCAGCTAGAACAAGCAAGATTAAAGTGCTCTGAATTAGAGGTCACTGTAGCTCTTTATTCTAAGTTTAAATTATTCCCAAAGCCATGGTGCTTAGTCTCTCTGTCCATGGCTTGCAACCCTGGCTACATGTTAGAATCACCTGTGGAACTATAAAAAAATCCCAACCACAAACCAATTACAGTCAGCCCTTTATATTTACTGGTTCTGTATCCACAGATTCAACTCACTATGGATAAAAATATTTGGAAAAAATAGCAATAAAACGATAAAAATAATACAAGTTAAAATAGTATGGTATAATTTTTATATAGCATAATATTATATTAGGCATTATAAGTAATTTACAGATGATTTAAAGTGTACAGGAGGATGTGTGCTGATTATATGCAAATACTATACCATCTTATGTAAGGAAATTGAGTATCTTCAAATTTTGGTATCCACACAGGTATGGGGAGGTACCTCTGGAACCAATCCCCAGAAGACACTGAGGGACCGTGGTACTTCAGAACTTCTGAAGTGGTGCTCAGGGATTGGTAGTTTTTAAAGTTCCCCAGGTGATTCCAGTGTACAGTCACTTTAAGAACCACTACTAGAGGCAAATGTTGAGGACTCTTAGCTGTGATCAAGCAAGGATTAGAGAGGCTAGGAGCCAGGCAGATCTTTACAGATTGTGCAAGGTTTTTTACTTTTGAAAATCTCATCTGGCCGGGCGCGGTGGCTCAAGCCTGTAATCCCAGCACTTTGGGAGGCCGAGACGGGCGGATCACGAGGTCAGGAGATCGAGACCATCCTGGCTAACACGGTGAAACCCCGTCTCTACTAAAAAATACAAAAAACTAGCTGGGCGAGGTGGCGGGCGCCTGTAGTCCCAGCTACTCGGGAGGCTGAGGCAGGAGAATGGCGTAAACCCGGGAGGCGGAGCTTGCAGTGAGCTGAGATCCGGCCCCTGCACTCCAGCCTGGGCAACAGAGCGAGACTCTGTCTCAAAAAAAAAAAAAAAAGAAGAAAATCTCATCTAAGGACTCTCCTCCAAAATTCCAGGCTTAGACTAATACATTTCTATACACATGTGCCATTCTTCTATATTGTTTCTGCTATTACCTTATATCTCATTCTCTGCTTCTTTTGAATAAGTAATACCTTTCCATTAGACCACAATCTATAATTTCTAACACCATGATTTTCATTTCAAACCCTGCAAGGATCCCAGCAGAAATTTAGGCGTACATGGGCATTCCCATTAAGTCATTGAGAATGATCTAAATATTTGTTCAGAGGGAATGAGACCTTCTTGAAGAGATCATATCTGCATCAGGAAAATTAAGGGAAGAGATTTATATATTAAATATTGACATATATGTTAGTATTATATATAAATAGCCTTTATAAATCAAATAAAAACTGAACGCCACAACTTAAATGGCCTATATATACATATATGTATTTAATATATAGGCAAAATACAGAAGCATGAACAAATATGGAATGTTTACTATAATTCTAAAAAATTTAAATTCAAATATGAAGTATAATTTTTAAAGCTTTTAGATGAGCATAAATGAAAAAGATTGATAATATCCAGTCTAGTGAAGGTAAGAGAAAATGGTTAGCCTTATTCACAGCTGATGCGAGGGCCTCAGACCCTCCAACCTGTCCTCCATGCTAGTATAAACTCTGTGGAAAGCGTTCTGTTTTGTATTTATGAAAACTGTAAGTCTATTCAACATTGATTCACCAAATCTTCTAAGAATTTATCCTAAGGAATAATAGATGTATGTGCAAGGATGTTTGTGTACAAGGAGCTTAGATGATAATTAGGTGATGATAAACAACATTAAGTCCATTAAAAAGGATTTGGCCAAATAAGTTATGGTACATCCAATAACAGAATTCTCATTCAAAAATTAGAAAGTAAATCTTTATATTTGAAATGAGTTTACAGAATATGATTGCATTTATTTAAAAATTACAAAAATATATGGTTATATAGACATTTAAATGCTCCAAATTGTTAGTTCACTTTCTCTGTATTACTCTAATGCTTTTACTGTGTTCACATATAATCAGCAAAAGAGGAATAACAAGGGAATAGCTGATTCTAAGCCATTTATTCCTGGCCCAGCCCCTCAGATTCCTACATTAAAGCTAAAAGAGTTTTTCACTAACCTGCCATATGACTTTCTAGCACAAGCAGCTCCTTCTTATAAAAGGGACAGGTTAAGATAAAGACAAGTGTTTTCCCTTACTTTGTCACAGATCATAGCATAAGTGTGGCCCTTCAAGGAAGGAGACTCAGGTGCTGACTAGGAGAGGATGGTGTGATGGAGAAGCAGGGATGCTGACTAGTGGGGAGCCAGCTGTGCCTGGCAGATGATGAGGCAAGGCTAGTGGAAACAGTCTTCATGCCCAGGACAGGACCCTGCAGGAGGACTGTCTTACAGCTGACTGGACACTCTGTAGATTCTCAGAAACACTTAAGGGCAAATGTTTCAGGAATCTAAGGTCCTACAGAGGGATAAATCTTGGTAATATACTTTTAAAAAATACATATAATATTGTATTCAACCATTCTTGAGTGGCTATAAATACCTGCGACTGAGTAATTTACAAGAAAAGAGGTTTAATTGGCTCACAGTTCTGCAGGGTGTGCAGGAAGCATGGTGCTGGCATCTGCTTCTGGGGAAGCCTCAGGAAGCTTACAGTCATGGCAGAAGGTGAAGGGGGAGCAGGCCTGTCACAGTAGAAGCAGGAGCAAGAGGGTAGGGGGAGGTGCCACACACTTTTAAACAACCAGATCTCACAAATCATGACTCACTATTACAAAGACAGCACCAAACCATGAGGGACCCACCCCCGTGACCAAAACACCTCCCACCAGGCCCCATCACCAACACTGGGGATTATTATACAATTCAATATGAGATTTGACAGGGACGTATATCCAAACTATATCAAATCTATATTTTTTTCAAAAAAAAAATTTTCTTTGAGAGGAGTTTCATCCTGTCACCCAGGCTGTGCAGTGGTGCGATCTTGGCTTACTGCAACCTCTGCCTCAGGGATTCTCCTGCCTCAGCCTCCCAAGTAGCTGGGATTACAGGCATACACCAGCACGCCCAGCTAATTTTTGTCTTTTTAGTAGAGACAGGGTTTCGCCATGTTGGCTGGGCTGGCCTCAAACTCCTGACCTCAGATGATCTGCCTGCCTGGGCCTCCCAAAGTGCTGGGATTGCAGGTGAAAATACATTTTATTATGTACATTTAAGATATACAA
>NC_045444.1:76879711-76883699 GCF_002776525.5 Piliocolobus tephrosceles
ACACTATAGTGAAGCAAATGAACATATTCATCTCACACAGTTACCTTTATTTTGTGGCAAGAACAGCTAAAATCTACTTATTTAGCATGAACCCCAAATGCAGCACAATTGTATGACCTATAGTTCTCATGCTATACATTGGAGCTCTAGACTTGTTCATCCTACATATTTGCTACTTTATATCCTCTGACCTACATCTCCCCAGTTCCTTCCCCTGCTATTTTGTTCTCTATTTTCGTATATTTGTATGTATTTATTGTTGGATTCCACATATAAGTGAGACCATGCAATATTTTTCTGTGTCTGATTACTTAGGATAATCTTCTCTAGGTTCATTCACATTGTGGCAAATAAGACCTCATTCTTAATTGTGGCTAATATATATATATATTTCATACATATATAGAATATATAAATAGACACTCACACACATACCACAGTTGCTGTTGCTCTATCCAGTCCTTCATCAAGGGACACTTAGGTTGTTTCCATATCTTGACTGTTGTGAAAAATGCTGCAGCGAACATGGGGAGTTGAACCCATTTATATACACTATAGGCTGGTGAGGTCTTGGGAAACTCAAGTTATGTACCTAAAGAAATAGATTTTTAAAAATTTACACATTTGTCAACAAATTTAATATAATTTCCATATACCTTATAATTTATTGTAAAATGTTTTTATTTATAATACCAAAAAATTATCAAAGTTTATTAATCTTCTTGAGTTCTTCCATGTCTCTGTAACCTCTAGCTCTGACTCCTGACCTGGAACACAGGCTCTCAAAGGCTGGAGCAGGTTGTAAAGAGATTATGATATTAAACAATGCCAGGATCAACACAGGAGCTAACTTTTAGCCCAGTCCAATTCTATTTGTATGGCCACAGATCTCCTTGTTTTGAAATAAACAAAAAGCAGGAAGGATCCACTTTCTCCAATTTCCTCTATTGCCTCTCCCAGGGATGTTTACACTTCCATCATCTAAACCATACTTGGAGCGGGGAGTTTTGGCCACTACCTCCTACAGCCTGTGCTCTTACAAACGTGATGGCTTCAAGGTTGGGAGTGTGAATCTGGCTTCCCTTGCCTGTGCTTGAAAAGAGTAACGTCTGTGAAGAGTGCCAGAGACAAACTAGAATCTGATCCTGAGAACAATTGCTTTCCCTTGAGTAAAGAACACATGTCAGGGAAGAGAGGCACAGACTCTTAAAGAGGGGCCATATGAAGAAACCGAGAAAACTAAAAGGACATGAGTTGGGCACCTGAAGATAGAAAAGGGACAAAATGAAGGATGAAGAGGGTCAGGCCTCTGAGCTCAAGCCAAGCCATCGCATCCCCTGTGACTTGCACATGTACGCCCAGATGGCCTGAAGTAACTGAAGAATCACAAAAGAAGTGCAAATGCCCTGCTGTGTGAAGAGACCACCAAACAGGCTTTGTGTGAGCAACATGGCTGTTTATTTCACCTGGGTGCAGGCGGGCTGAGTCCAAAAAGAGAGTCAGCAAAGGGAGATAAGGGTGGGGCTGTTTTATACTATTTGGGTAGGTAAAGGAAAATTATAGTCAAAGGGGGGTTGTTCTCTGGCGGGCAGGAATGGGGGTCAGAAGGTGCTCAGTGGGGGAGTTTTTGAGCCAGGATGAGCCAGGAAAAGGAATTTCACAGGATAATATCATCCCTTAAGGCAAGGACCGGCCATTTTCACTTCTTTTGCGGTGGAATGACATCGGTTAAGGCGAGGCAGGGCATTTGCACTTCTTTTGTGATTCTTCAGTTACTTCAGGCCATCTGGGCGTATACCTGTAAGTCACAGGGGATGCGATGGCTTGACTTGGGCTCAGAGGCCTGACAATAGTCTTTCTGTTTAAGAGTACATACCTCTTAGGGTATTCTGACATAGACTTGAAATGCTAGCACAGTCTGCCTTTTATGTTAGTGTATTTTTAAAAAGACCAGTCGAGTTGTCCTACTGATTGGTCAACCTTCTGGGTGTGTCTGGTTGCTTTCACCTGGTATCACTTAACTTGTTTCCCTATTGCCTGAATCAACTGTAAAATGGAAGTCATGTCGAAAACTGTGTATTATTTAAAAACAAACAAACAAAAAAAAAACTTTGTTTATTGAGATAAAACCTACATAACATAGAATTCACCATTTTAATTGTTAAAAGTGTATAATTCAGTGGTTTTTAGTGTATTCACGATGCTGTGTAAGCATTACCACTATCTAATTCCAGAATGCTTCCATCACTGCAAAAAGAAACCCTGGATCTCCCAATTCTTCCTTCTTCCATCCTTTGGCAATACTAATATACTTTCTGTTTGCATGAATGGACCCTGGTTTCTTTGCTTGACCCTTACCTTATATGAACATTTCATATAAATGAAATCATATAATATGTGGTCTTTGTGTCTGGCTTCTTTCACTTAGCATAATGTTTTCAGGGTTTATTTAGTACTTTATTAGTTTTTATGGTTGAATAATTTTCCATTGTACCACGTTGTGTTTGTTCATTCATCAGTTAAATATCAGGTACAAGGAGAAATCAGTGGAAGTTGGGTTGCTTCCACTCTTTGGCTATTATGAATAATGCTGCAACAAATATTCCTGATTCCTGTATTATTTGGACATAGGTTTTTACTTCTCTAGGATACATACCTAGGAGTGGAATTGCAAGGTCATATGAAAACTCTTTTTGAAAGTTCTGCCAAATTGTTCTCCACAGTAGCAGCGCTATTTTACATTCCTACCAGTCATGCATGAGGGTTCCAATTTCTCCACATCCTTACCCAGACCGGTTATTTTTCTTTCTTAAATTATGTTTCTCCATATCCTTACCCATACTTGTCAGTTTTTCTTTTTTAAAACTTATATTCATTCTAGTGAGTATGAAATGGTATCTCATTGTGATTTTGACTTACATTTCCCTAATGACTAAAGATGTTGAACATCTTCTTGTGTGTTTATTGGCCATTTGTAAATCTTCTTTGGAGAAATGTCTATTCAAGCCCTTTGCCCATTTTTAAATTGAGCCACTTCTTTATATATTCTGAATGCAAGGTCTTTATCAGGTATATGATTTGCAAACATTTTCTCTCATTCTGTAAGTTTTCTTTTCACTTTCTTTATAGTGACCTTTGATGTAAAAAAAAAATTTTATGAAGACCAATTTATCTATTTATTTGTTTAGTAGCTTGTGCTTTGGGTGGTGTCATATTTAAGAAACCATTGCTTAAACCAAAGTCATGAAGATTTACACCTATGCTTCCTTCTAAAAGTTTTATAGTTTTGGCTCTTATATTTAAGTATTTGATCTACTTTGAGTTAATGTCTGTACATGGTGTCAGGAAGAGATTCAAGTTCCTTTTTTTGCATGTGGGTATCCATTTGTTCCAACACCATTTGTCAAACTTTCTGTATTCTAATTAGATATTTCTGACCAGATTACATCATAGGTGATGTTAGATACTCCACTTTGAATCACATCAGAAGATATTACCTTGGTGAACAACTATTATAAATAACTGTTTATTCAGTGCCATGACCATTAGATCCCCCCATTGTTCAGTGATATTTTCCTTAGTGATTAGAAAGTAATTTGTGTGGTGTTAATCTGGTGCCAAAAGAAAGTCGAGTTATTATTCAACTATTCTCCTAATGGCTTTAACAAGTAATTTTACTACTTGTTATCATCACCAAGTAATCATCTGGTTTCTCTTCTGTAAAATGAAGGATTAGATAAGATTAGCTCAGACTTCACTTTTAGCTTTAATATTATTTTTTTATCTTAGTCTCTATGTTGGGTTTATTTGCATTGAGCTATATTTTTTTCTACAGTAACAAAATGAGACGGTCACTTCAAATGACTAAAAGAGTGGACATTTATCTCCAGGAAGAGGTGGCAATCTCTTAGTGAATGATGTTTTAAGGAAACATAGTTTGTTTTCTTTCTTTCTTTCTTTCTTTCTTTCTTTCTTTCTTTCTTTCTTT
>NC_045444.1:76883709-76962179 GCF_002776525.5 Piliocolobus tephrosceles
TTTCTTTCTTTCTTTCTTTCTTTCTTTCTTTCTTTCTTTCTTTCTTTCTTTCTTTCTTTTTCTTTCTTTCTTTCTTCTTTCTTCTTCTTTCTTTCCTTTCTTTTTTCTTTCTTTCTCTTCTTCCTTCCTCCTTCCTTCCTTCCTCCTTCCCTTCCTGCCTCCATCCCTCTCTCTCTCTTTCTCCCTTCCCTTCCCTTCTTCTTTCTTTCTTTCTTTCTTGCTTGCTTTCTTGCTTTCTGCTGCTCCTTGTGGAGCAGGGCTAACTCACAGGCAGTGTGCCCAGAGTTGGCTGAGTCATACTATTCTTTCTCCCACATTTGTTTTGTCCTTTTATTATTTTATTGTGGCTACTCAAGAGGTTGATATGATAACAGCCTCAGTCACTGAGTTTCATATTTTAAGGCAATGACACTGAACATTTGTGATACCAAATCCAACCTCTGGAGAAATGTGAGTAGATGAGATAAATAAATAGATAGATAGGTAGATACATACATACATACATAGATTACCTATTGATGATCGATAGATAGATAAATGATAGATAGATGATAGATCAATAGATGATAGACAGAAGATAGATAGATAGATAGATAGATAGATAGATAGATAGATAGATATAGAAATTTCCTGAATCCCTGGGAATGTTTTGAGTAAAGAAGACTGGAAAAGACCAAGGAGACAAAATAACAATTTGTAAATATCTTGATGTCTCAGATCTACATCTAAGAAAACAGACCTAGTCTTTGTTGAATAAAGAAATAAGATGGGGTGGAATTTAAAGGCAGCCAGATATCAGATCAATATAAAGAAGCTGTCTCTAAAATCCAGTCTGTCTGGACTAGAACAGGCTGCAGTCCTGTGAGGCAGACAGCTACTACTCCTGGAAGGGTCCCAACAGAGGCTGGTGAGCCACCATTCAGGAATGCTAAGGCCAGACTTCTGCATCAGGCCAGAAGTGGTCAAAATAACATCTTCTCCCTCTTCATTCATATTATTAAACTCTAACTCTCATTTTACCTCCTCAACATTTCACACATTTATCCACTATCATTTCTAGCTCCACTGCCTAGGGCTAAAATCTCCTACCAATTTTCTACATGAACTTGATGCTCAAGGCAAATTTTACTAGTCACTCCTCCTGCTTCCCCTATCATTGCAAATTATCTCTCAACACTCAGCTCAAAATCTCTTCCTAAGGGAAGCCTTTTCTAGTCCAGCCCAGCAAAGTCCTTGACTACCTCAACTGAACAAAATGATGCCTTGTGGCTACTTCCATTATGCGCTTATCACTCCCTATTGTAATTTTGTGCTTACACATCTGGCTCCCCTACTAGATGATAAACTCCAGGGCAAGGAGCATGCCTTAACTTTGTATCACCAGCACCTGGAAGAGTGTTTCCTATAATAATTGCTCAAAAAATGTTTGGTGAATAAGTGAATCAATTTATGAATCATTGAGATTCCCTATTTCTATTGAGTTCTGATAATCATATAACAGCTTTGGGAGTGAGGATGGAGTGTTTGGCGACTGACGACAGTGTTTTGTATTTAAAGTAGTACTTTTCAGCTTTCAATTTGTCATGATCTTCATCTGTTCCCTTGAGAGGATGTTTGCTGTGGATGACTAAAAAGAAGTATTGACTACTGACTACAACAGTAAAGAGGAAAGTAAAACGTTATTGCAATGAGCTTTTGGCTCTCACAATGCGCTGTCTGAAGACTTAGTTAATACTGATGAAAAGAGGAGACATAGGGAAGTAGAAAGGATATCATTTGCTTATTGGAGGGGAGGAAGAAGAGAGAAGTAGTGGAGAACATGGGCATGAGAATGTAAACATCAGAAGACAAAATGGATGAGTCATATATAAATGGCACTTTGTGTATATATATATATCATGATATATATATCATGCCATCACTATATATATATATCATGCCATCACTAGATATGTGTGTATATATATGAATGATGCCATTTTGTGATGCACTGATAAGAGAGTCATGCTTACAGGATCCTAGGAGTTATCAATCTGTGGTCAAGAAGAGAGCAACAGGGGGCTCCTGGGAGGCTGTACGGCATCCTAGCAGATGAAGATTAGCCTACAGATGTGCTGAAGAAGGATGCTCAGCCGCTGACACTAGGCCTTTTCTCCCTGCTGAAATTAGCAGCACCCTTTCATGCCATGACAAGTAATGTTTGGTTTTCTTGGCTATGGCCATCCTGAAGGAAATTTGGGAAGTAGGCAAAATTTAACATGTATCTATATCACCTTTTTATGGCCCCTGCTGCCATCTCTAGTTCTCTAATTTTCCCATTGTCCCTTGATTTCCCCATTATCCCAGCCCTCTCCCCAGCTGTGGCACCCCATCAAGGCATTCTGGCATTCCATTCTCTGGGACGTATTCTCTCCTAACCCTCCCTAGTAGCCACGACACCAGGTTTATTCTCTCTGGAAAATAGGCTTGACCAGTCTGAGATAAACTGTTAGTGACTGGGGGGGTTATTTTTCCTACATTTGCATTCTGCCAGGGATTTTCAATGGCTTAATCAAAAGGTAGAGAAAATATTGAATACTGAAAAACGGAAACCATTTGAAAAGGAAACCATTTGAAAAGGTAACCCAAACTTCACCTTCTTTTAAAATAGAGGTCTCAACCTTAAGAAGCTTTGAGATTCTTAACATATAGGTTTCATATTTCATTAAAATAAACAGAACATGTAGTTCTAGAGATTTTTGTTTTACTCTAGTGATTTTGATAGCAGTTGTTATTTGGGGAGGAGTGTATTTGTCAAAGCAACTAATCATCTTTGTATTTAAAAAAAAAACAAAAACCCAGAATGTAATGGCAATTTGAAAATCTGCCCAGTATGCTTTTTGAGAAATGGATAGTGATTGTTGGTATCTCATTTTCTGTGCCTCTTCCTAACACTCCCTTACAGGGGCACACCCTGCCCATTGTCAGGGTGAATCAATCTAAAGACAGATTGTCTCAAACTTTAATGACAGAAATGTGTTGTCTCCAAACTACACTGAAAGAAAGTCAAATGGGGCAACCACTGAAAGAAAATCAAATGGCAAAACTACAAGCTTTTAACTGCTGCCTATGAACCTACTCTTCAAGAATGTAATACTGGTTTTCAATGGTGCCTGGAAATGTTTTCCTCTGGGTTGAGAAAGGGAAAAAAGGAAAGGATGAGGAAGATAGAAAAAGAGGAAGGAAAAAAATGAGGGAAGGAATATTCTAATTCCTTACTGCTAAGCAGTAATGCTGAGATATCAACATTTTGAAATGAAAGCTTCTTAGAATATTTATTTTTTCCAAATTTGGCCCAGGGCCTTGACTGGCAGTACTTGTGCACTTTATTACTCATATACATTTTAAATAATTATGTACATTTTTCCATATTTCGTTCTATCCCTCTGGCTCCATGTTGGGGCATCTGAAACAACTATTTCAGGCATTTGGTTTTCCGGTCTCTAAGGAAAGATATCTCCAATTCTGTTTTTGCTCTTGCCTACATTCTTTTGACATTATTATAAAAGCAGACATGATAATGAGCTTTGACGGGATGAGCTGCTGAAATGGCTTAGGATTCAGAATTCAGCATACTATGGCCCACAAACCAAATCCAGACTGCTGTCTGCTTCTTAGTTTTATTGAAACACAGCCATGCCCATTCATTTACTTGTTGTCTATGGCTGCTTCTGTGCTATAATGACAAAGTTGACAGGGACTGTACTGTATACAAAGCCTAAAATTGTGACAAATACTGTGTAGCCTGAAAAGCCTAAATTCTTACTATCTGAATATTTTCAGTTTGCACAGGAATATAAACCAAATATATCAACTGTGCACACTATTTAATTCAACTGACACAATTTTTGCAGCAAGACTTTGTTGACGAAGGAAGCAGTGTACAGATTGACATTCTGGTGCAAGCTCTCTATCTCTCTGTGGATCAGCACTTTTAGTAGCACTGGTTTAAGTGACTCTATAAAACTTTTACTTTGAGGAAAATATTTACTTGATAACATTTCTAGGTTGTATGACTCATAGATGTAGTTAGAGCTATCAGCTTTCGCTGTTTCATAAAGTTGCCCCCAAATTTTGTGACTCAGAACAAACTGCAGTTTGGCATTTTGGACTGGGCTCAGCTTGGTGGTTTGGCTTTGTTCAGACTAAGATGATCTTTCAGCTGGACTTGTTCATGTATCTGTGGGCAGCTGATGGGTTAGCTGGGGCTGGTTAGTCTAAGACAGTTCAACTATTACAACTTTCTGCTCTACTTGGTCTCCCTTGATGCTCAAGATATGCTGGGCAAGAGTCTGAGATCAGAAGGAGTGAAAGCTGTGAGGTCTCTTGACACCTGGATTCAAAACATACAAACTATCCCTTCCATCACATTATTGGCCCAAGCAAGTTTCAAGAGCAGCCCACCTGATCTTGGGGTGGGAAAGTAGATTCCACTTCTTGCTGGAAGGAGCTGCAAAGTATTGCAGCCATTTTTGCCGTCAACTACAGGAAGGGAGAAGGGAGAAAGAAGACAACCGCTCCTCTTCAGGCCTTTCTTTTCCAAACTTTGGTAAATTTCACTACTTGCATTCTGCCAGGGATTTTCAATGGCTTAATCAAAAGGTAGAGAAAATATTAAATACTAAAAAAAGGAAACCATTTGAAAAGGTAACCCAAACTTCACCTTCTTTTAAAATAGAAGTCTCAACCTTAAGAAGCTTTGAGATTCTTAAGATACGGATTTCAGGCCGGGCGCGGTGGCTCAAGCCTGTAATCCCAGCACTTTGGGAGGCTGAGGCGGGCGGATCACAAGGTCAGGAGATCGAGACCATCCTGGCTAACACGGTGAAACCCCGTTTCTACTAAAAAAAATACAAAAAACTAGCCGGGCCAGGTGGCGGGCGCCTGTAGTCCCAGCTACTCGGGAGGCTGAGGCGGGAGAATGGCGTACACCCGGGAGGCGGAGCTTGCAGTGAGCTGAGATCCGGCCACTGCACTCCAGCTTGGGCGACAGAGTGAGACTCCGTCTCAAAAAAAAAAAAAAAAAAAAAAAAATACAGATTTCATATTGCATTAAAATAAACAGAACATGTAGTTCTAGAGATTTTAATCGCCTATCATAATACTCCCCAATTGGCCTGACCCAATTTCTGAGTTTTATGTGACCTCTAGGAAAGACTCTTACATCAAAAAAATACATTTGAATTGTAGTAAGAGCAACAGAAATTATAGTAATTATAGTAAGAATTATAGTAGGACCAATAGTAACAGAGCTGAAGTCTAGGAGTCCAGGTCCCTCTGCTGCAGAATTTCGGCTTTATAGTATATGAGATTATAGCATTGTAAATTTTGTGCTAAACATTTCAATAGTTGTATCACCTTCAGCAGTTTGGTAGTGCTTATTGATCTATATAGACTCTAATATATCACAAAACTTTAATGAGATAAACATAAAATGCTAAATACTAAATAACACACCTTAGGAGGTTCTGAGCATTTCCTACTCTTATCACCTGGGTGACACAGTTTGTTTAATGTATATGACCACATATTTGGTATTTTTGTTTGTGTGGCAATACATATATGGATATGTTATTATTCTCACAAACCTTTATTTGGGAGGTAAGAAAAAATGGATGAAGGTGAGAGACTATATAACTTAGCAATGATCACTTTTCATACCTGCAAATTTCTCTTAAAGTCAGTGCATTTTCTTAGAGAAATTAACTTTCCAGGGGGTGTATTATTCCATCCCGTCTTATTCTTAAAGTGATCTGACATGTTAGATGTGCTTTTACTATAAAGTTTCAGAAAAAAAAAAGACAATAGAAATAATGACTAACACAAAGATCAATTATTGACAAAAATATGTATAGATGCATTTAGACACAGAATTATTCTTAAGTGGCCTTAATGTAAAACCCTACTTACCATATCCATGTTGAAAACTTTGATTCACATTTTACTCCATGATTCAGGCTCTGACCTTAGAACTTAGAACCTGCACACAAATCCTATCTTTCGTGCTTCCTGAAGCTCTCAGGTGCTATGTAACCCAGAAGTCCTAGCTTTTCCAGCCTAGAAGTCACACTTGGCTTTAGGATTTTGACAATAGTCCAAGGTTATATCTTGCTTAACTTCAGGTAGTCCAATTTTTACCTGGATCTACTTCCCAAGTATCTCAGGAAATTCCCAGGAAGGGCTTCCTTGTTTTATAAAGGCACAATGACTTGCCACCTCAGCCCATCAGCTGATTCTGGACTGCTGCTCTGTTCTGAGGGTCAAATTTCGTTACTGCCAGACACTGTAACTGCCTCTCACTTCACCCCCATGGAGGTCAAAGGCATTCAAATCCACACAGTGGTAGCTAAGATCAGGCTGTATTCCTTAACAAGAATTCCCTGGAGGGTTTGTAGGTAACAGAAGGGAACTTCCCTGATAGCTTAAAACATTATGCCAGATATAGTAGTTCTCAGAGTCCTCAAGCCAAGGACCGTCCACAGGAGTCCTCAGTTGAATGTCTCTCACTTTGGCTGCCAGCCGGCCAACATGTTACAGGGCTGGTTCACTTCTTCCACGAGTGCTTTCTTGAGCACATTGTGCTTTCCCAGAACGGAGGCCCTAATGCCCAAGGCCAGGACAGAAGAAACTACTTCTCCTTGTCCCATTTCCAATCCAAGACTAGCTTTTCCAGTGATAGAACATCCAAGGGATAAGAAATAAGCTTCATAGGGCAGGAGCTTTTTGTGTTTGTCACTGACATATTCCAAGTAACTAAAATAGTGCCTGAGCCTAGAAGGACTTCAATAATAATTGAGCAATTGAATAAAATGGTTTATTTTTCTAAAACAAACTGATAAAGAGTCAGTAAGTGTCTAGTTACATAATTCAGAACAACATCAGAAAAACTTGGTCCAACATGGGAATTTGCAAACCCAGTCTACTCCCTTTAGAGTCTCTTCTCCAGCATAAGATAAATGCATACCTCCATATCACTTCTGCTCAAGTGGCTCTCCACTCCTGACCTCCTCTTTCTGAAGGCTCACCCAGGATGACACAAAAGCACCACTAAAGAATAGTTTCAGACACAATGAAATCTGACTCCTTGTTCAGAAAAGAAAAATTCTCCTAAAGGATACAATCCATAGAAATGTATCTCCATCCTCAATGGAGACAAATTTTCATAGTTTAACTCCTCAAAGTCTTAATTGTCTGAATTCCAAATTGGGTACTGCTCAATTTCTCTTAAGTGTCCAACACAGTGATTATTTCTTGAAATAGTGATTTTCTCAAAAACTAAACCATAAACTCTACATTTAGAGACACAAAAACACTCTTCTCACTTCAAATTGGCAGTTTTCCCTCTTCATGGGCATCAAAGTTTCCAAAAATATCTTGGGGCCCAATTTCAGCAGAGCACCAACTTTCTAGCATATGTTGCTCAGTCACTGTCTAGTTTCTAGAATATAAGCCAAACCTTTGTGATGGGTGGAAAATTCCCTCTGGTCTGAATCAGCAGAGCTTCTCTCTCTGCCTCCACCCCTTTGTCACTCAAGGACATTGCAATGATCTACATTTGCTCTTTCTGGGTATTTGTACTGTGGGTAGACCTTTGCTGCTTAATCAACTTTCAACCAATGGATCCATGTCAGTAAACTGACAGGTCAACCCAAAAAGGAGAGAATGTACCTTGTTTCATGAAAGATCATTTTTCTTCTTGTGTACCGGTTATCTATTATTATTTACCTACACAAATAATTATTGCTCTTCCTCACGATCCTCCAACTGTTCTGATCTGTGGTAACTATGAAAATGCACCTCTTAGATTTCTGCCTGTGGGCACCCTTGGCTGCTGTGCTCTGAAATCATCATTGTATTTGAGCCAAAGTCGTGCTTCCTACAGGCTGCTTTTAGCCAATGACTGAGCAAGACAGGAATACTAAGGCAGACTTGCTTCTGAGAGTCACAGAGCTCCTCTGATAGGCAACTTTGACTTTAGGATTTCCCAATATTTGCCAAACTTTCTTAGAGCTAAACTGAAGTCTAGGGTGATTCTCCTAATTCTCTTCCTTTTTCTCACTCATTCAACCAGGTCAGGCCTGGGTTGTGCAGTCTGATGGTTCTCCTGGCCTTCATTTTCTACTCCCTACCTACCTTATTTTTCTCTCAAAGGCATTGCCCCTAATAAACCTCTTTTTCCTCTATCCCATCTTGAAGCCTGACTCTTGGAGGACCCAAATCAACACCAATGGTACTGATGTTGAGAAATGGGCTGAGAAAACAGGTGACAAAGTAGGAGTTTGGGACTGGCTCACTCACCACCTGGCAGATGAAGGGTTGTCATCCTGGTTGGCAGGCAGGGCACAGATAGTATTTGGCTCAGAGTGGTAGTGGCTCAATGGCTCAAGACTTCATTCATGATGACCTGGAAAAATATCCTGATGAAGTAAAATGCTGTAGCAAGTATGATGATGCCGGCATTTAAAATGCATGGGGAGGGTGGATAGTGCCTACAAATAAACATTTTTAGGATTATTAGTTGGAAGCAGAGATAATACTGATATCTAGAGATTCAAAGCATAGTTATGGTCCCCTCAACCCCCACTAGAGTGGTGGTCTACAGGGCCAGGTAATAAATGAGTTGGCTAAAATTTCACCCACTGGATTCAGGAATCCACTCAGTGGTCATTTCCCAAGTTCCTGAGAGTATCACTGGAATTGGCTTAGCATTTGGAACAACCCCCACATTAGGTCCTTGGGCTATCATAGGGGAAGAGGTTAAGTGGAAACCTCTGAAACTGTCCCCAAACCCTAGCCAAGATAATAAATTAACCAAAAGTATCACCAGGTACAGTGTCTCATGCCTGTAATCCCAGCACTTTGGGAGGCCGAGGCGGGCAGATCACCTGAGGTCGGGAGTTCGAGACCAGCATGGTGAAACCTCTTCTCTACTAAAAATACAAAAATTAGCCAGGCGTGGTGGCATGCACCTGTAATCCCAGCTACTCAGGAGGCTGAGGCAGGAGAACTGCTTGAACCCAGGAGGCGGAGATTGCAGTGAGCTGAGATCGCGCCACTGCACTCCAACCTGGGTGACAAAGTGAGACTCTGTCTCAAAACAAAAAGCAAGCAAGCAAACAAATAAACAAATAGTATCATATCCCGTGAGATGGTAGAAATGATTGCTACAATTAAAAACTTAAATGATGCAGGAGTAGTAATCACTCCATCTCTGCTTAACTCACCAATGTGGCCTCTGCAGAAACCAGATGGGTCCTGGAGAATAACTGTATACTATTACAGACTTAATCAAGTAGTAAACCTGATGATTATAGTTACTGTGCCAGATGTGATATTGTGCTAAGCAGATTAATAAAACTTCAGGTACCTAGTTTTCAGCCATTGATTTGGACAACATATTTTTTTCCATTCCAATTAGAAAAGAAGATCAGAAAAGATTTGAATTCAGATGAAATAGACAATAGTATTGATCTCCAATTTTGTCTTGTGGCGTGGTAACACTCTTACCCTTTGCCATAATTTTGTCTGAAAAGGTCTGAATCACCTATGAGTCCCTCAGAACACCACACTGATTCATTACATCAATAAAATCATGATGACTGGACAAAAGAGGAAGAGGTGGCCACTATACTGGAAGCCTTGGTTAGATATGTGCTCCAAACGGTAGAATATGAACCCTACAAAGACTCAGGACCTGCCAGTACAGTGAAATATTTAGGAGTCCATTGGCTATTCCCTCCAAAGTAAAAAATTGCTGAATCTGTGAACAAACGTGGGAGGGGGCATGAAGTGTGAAGATTTTTTTGTATTGTCCCTTAATGCTCAGCAAATAGCAACTACCATGAAAAAAGTACTCGACAGATAAGTAGACAAAATGACTCACCCAGTTGATTTTAGTCATCCCAGAACTGACACAGTGGGTACGTGAATGAAGTAGCCACAGTGGCAGATATGGAGGCTATATACGGGCCCAACAGCATGGTCTGTCACGTACTGAGGCAGACATAGCTACTGCTGTCTCTTAGTGGCCAGCTTTTCAGAACCAAAATCAGTGCTAAGCCCCCAATAAGGTACTTCTGACCTGTTTTCTTCTTGCCTTCTGTGAAGTATCTGTCACACCCTTTATGAGATGGGAGTGGAACAGAGGTGAGCTCATGGAAAGGTACCTACTCTTGTGACTCCTCTGCTGGCTGTCTCAAGCTACCAGACAAATGGATGATTCAACATGATGGTGGGAAAGAAAAATAACAATTTTTCCATTCAAGGTTAGTTACTTCAAGAAAAAACAATGACATAAAATGTGGACATTGTCCATGAGAAAAGTGAAGAAACTAAAATAATAGACCATTAAAAGAATCCTAAACCGCAGGGGAAAGAAAAACAAAAACAAACAAAACAAACAAAAAAAAAACCCCACACACCTAATAAAAAGATCCGATCAGTTTCTTCCAAAAAAACAAGGCTAAATGAGACTGGTAATATAAAAAACAATGCTATCTAAGGAAAGGCAATTTTCAAAAAGTAAGAAGATATCACAGAAGCACATGTGTTAAATGTATCAACTAAAATTTAGACATGTCAAAAAACACAAAACCTCAAGAAGTGCACTTGAGTATCTTGAGGGACTCAAAAATGAATACTAGAAGACTCTAAAATCGCTAAATGGTAGAGTCCAGTTGAAATATAATAAGCCCAAATTTAATGTCTTGCTTTAGGAGGATTGGGGGATTCCCAAGCTACATTTTACTTCTGCAAAAACAAATTAGAGGAATTAGATCAAATTGTGATCACGCTTAGGTCTTCTACAATGAATTAGCTAACCATTTATAGAATGACTTCTTAGAAACAGATATTTTTCCAATATTTTGCCACTTTTATTAATATTAAAGTTCTTACCAAAGGCTGTAGCTACTCCTTATGGTGCCTTTGTAAGAATTAGAAAAAGATGTTCCCTTGGGAATTTCAGCTTCCACTCTCCCTTGTGAAGGGGCAACCTTATTTCACTCACATACCCACTCAGTGAATAAACCTACCACCTACCTCACACAGAAAACTGAGACCAAGAGTGGCAAACTCCTTCAACTTCTGTCTTCTCCCCCTTTTATCTACCTTTATCTTTGCATTTTTCTGCTGTGTGGTTCTTTCCACACATACCCCATCCTCCTGGGCTCTTCCTCCTCTCCTTTTCTATCCTCCAGGTTCCAGCCACACCCCATTTACACGCTTACCCCTTTTGTCCTGCACTTTCTATGTTTTGTTTTCCTCAGCCTTTAAGGAGACCTAAGTTTCCTTACTTTAAAAATGCAAAAGCTTTCCCTCCACAAACTTGTTGAAAAAGCACTGCTTCTCTTTATCCTCCCTTGCTCACCTGTCATTTACTCCTCCACGCTCTGCACTATTGTATTACATCTCACCCCTCGATTCAAAGACACAAAAAGGTCACTTTGAATCATGAAATCACAATAATTTCTGTTTCTATCCTTGACATTTCTGCATCATTTGACTCTATTGACCTTCTTTCTTTAAACTTCCACTGGCTTTTTGGAGAGTTCTACCTCTCTAACTTCTCTTTCTCAGCTTATTATTCCGTCTTTTGTTGATTTTTTAAAGGGCAGGGGAGTGGCACAGTCTCATCTCTTTCTAAGATTTAATGATGGCATCTACTGTGGAATAAAAGATCACTGAAAGCTTGTACACACTTAACATGTTGGTAGAAAATATATTTTATTTTATCAGGGGAAAATCCTATCTAAATAACGTTTTAGACTTTAACGTTAGAGATCAAAAAAACTGAATGTCTTGCTAAGCATAGCAATAGATATAAAGTTTTTGGAAGTGTTTGATAAGATTCTTTACTAAAAACAACTTAATAAAACAGAAATCACCATGAAAAATACTTAATGGATAAAAACTGCCCTAAAAGCACTAACCATAAGATCATAGGATAAATGGTGCATGCATGTGTAGTCAGTGGGCTGAACAAGCACTAACACGTGAAATGTAATCTGAAAAACAACTTTCTTTTTTCTCTTCCTTTGTTAACTTGAATTTATTCAGTGGGTCTTGCCTTCCCCTTCCTCTCTGTAGAAACTTGACTTTTCGGCCGGGCACGGTGGCTCATGCCTGTAATCCCAGCACTTTGGGAGGCCAAGGCAGGCGGATCACCTGAGATCGGGAGTTTGAGACCAGCCTGACCAACATGGATGGAGAAACCCCGTCTTACTAAAAATACAAAATTAGCCGGGTGTGCTGGTGCATGCCTATAATCCCAGCTACTCGGGAGGCGGAGGTTGCAGTGAGCCAAGATCATGCCATCATACTCCAGCTTGGGCAACAAGAGTGAAACTCTGTCTCAAAAAAAAAGAAACTTGACTTTTCTTCTTACCTTTATATACTAAGAGTTCACTTTGTTGGTTCACTTTAAGATTCTCCCTTGACTTGAGATAAAAGTGGAGGTGATACTCCCTTCACAGTGAGTTTGAGATTCTGTGAAGTGGGTGTCACCTTTTAAAAAATATATCACTTCTGGGCCAGGCGCGGTGGCTCACGCCTGTAATCCCAGCACTTTGGGAGGCTGATGTGGGTGGATCACGAGGTCAGAAGATCGAGACCATCCTGGCAAACCCAGTGAAACCCTGTCTCTATTGAAAATACAAAAAATTAGCCCGGCGTGGTGGTGGGCGCCTGTAGTCCCAGCTACTCGGGAGGCTGAGGCAAGAGAATGGCATGAACCCGGGAGGCGGAGCTTGCAGTGAGCCAATATGGCACCACTGCACTCCAGCCTGGACTACAGAGCAAGACTCTATCTCAAAAAAAAAAATATATATATATATATATATTTGTGTGTGTGTGTGTATTATATATATATATAGTGAGAGATATATATATTTTATATATATAGTGAGATATATATATATATATATATATAACTTCTACAAATGCTCAGTAAAACCACCCTTTCATGCCATTGATGTGAATAAGGACTCTAAGAGTATTGTAACTTTTATTTATAGCACTCTAAAATTCAGAAGTTCACAATTTTCTTGGGTACCTGTTACCTTTCTCATTAGGATATCAGCCAAAACTTCCACTTGAACATTCCATTATGCTTGAATAAAGAGGCTAAAACAGCGAGGCACATCAGAGATTGGCTCTAAAGCATCCTTATGAAACAGGTTGGTAAATGATTCAGAGGTGAACATACGCATGAAATCTCCAAAGTGGCATATGACACGAAACTTCCAGTTAGTAAAATGCCAAGTCAATAGAATAAACTGCAGGAAGATTGCACCAGGCTGGGTGAGTGGGCAGAAAAGTGGCAGATGAGTGTTCAAGGACAAGAGAGCAGATGCTTTCAGGACACATAATCCAAACGTAATTCTCAGGGAAGTGGTCTCCAGGGTATCAGTCATGATCCTCTGGGAAGATGGGCTTCAGAAAGGTACAAACTTGCATACAAAACAAGGCTCCTATTTACAGTTCATATGTTACTGGAATTTTTTAAATTAATGCATGTTTGAACTAAAGTTCTTTGTCTTCATTAATGTCATTGTTTTTCAGTGAAGGACAGGGTACATGAATTTCAAAACCAAATTTCAGGACCATATTTTACAGCAGGAATTTACCTTCAGCCAATATTTTCATGTCTATTTGTAACTAAAGTAAGTTTTTTAAACCTAAATTTATTATTCTTCGTATAGAACTACTTAGAAGGTCTTTAGTATGAATACGCAAATATAATTTCCTTTTTGTTTCTATTAAGATGTGTGTATATCTTTATCTACGTATTTTCTCTCAATCGGGTGTGTGTGTGTACAGTTGATAATACAAATATGTAATTACTTGAAGTGTAATTAAAAGTCCCCAAAGGACTTTCTCAAGATTTTTTTCCCCATTGAAGAGGGGAGGCATTGGATAGCTGGTACAATTTCTGCTAATAAAAATAAATGTCCTTCAGACAGGAATTAGATAAGCAGCTTGTTTCTGTAAAACTTGAACTGTAGCCAGTCATGTACAAACTCATTTCATAAATATTTCCCTCTTCAAAAAAAAAAAAAAAAAAAAATTTGAGAAGATGGATGTATTCAAAATTTTCCAGGAAGGTACTAAGAATTCTGCTCATGATTATCTCAGGAGGAAGCTTCCATCTGTTCTCTCTAATAGTTTAACTTGCTCTACTTTGTTCCATATTTCTCAACCAGGACTTTGGAGTTTCTGCATAAGATCAAATATTTTTCTCATTTCCCTCTTTTATTAAAATACCACATTTATATGAAGGATGAGCCCTCTGCTATATTGCTTACAGTGCTATTTTAGGATAGAGAAAATATTTTGTCACAAAGAAAGATTTCCTGACATCTCTAAGGCTATATAAACATTTATATATCTTTTTAAATGCTATGATTGGTTGATTTTGAAGAGTCTCAGTCTCCATCTGATTTCTCTGCTTCCCTGATAAACCTTCTTCAATCCCTACATTAGTTTGTATAATGATCAGACCCAAAGCCTAACCATTACCCAAATGATTTGAATATGAAGCATGACTGTAAACCAGTGTGAGTAATTTTCAAAGTGACCAGGATTTGAAGATAGTTCAAAAAAGGAACTCCAAAAGCCTTTTGAACCATGGCAGTAGCATTGAAACAAGCACATAACTTTTTCTGCTGAATCCTCTGAATATATATGCTGTAGTATTCACTTACACAACCAGGCACACTTTTTATCATCTCCTTCATTCTTGGTATTAATATGCTATACGGTGTCTTCTCTGAAATAAAACTTTCTCACTTTAATATTCATATTAATAATTCTCATGACAAAAGTAAGTTTAACTTTCAGCAGCAACTTTTTCTTCATTACGTTCTCACATTTAAATATGAAAAATATGAAAGTTAATGTCTAGAAGTTTTTTTAATTAGAGGAAGTTCTGGTATTATATTAAAAAAAAAAAAAGAAACTCCTGGGCCCATTAATTCATAGTTTTAAGTTACTTGTTTGGAAACTTAGAGGCTTTTCTGCTGCTTCAGTGTTCCAAATTTTTAAAAATGCAAGCAAAGTCCATATGAAGGCATTCTCAATTCCCATGTGAAAGCGGTGGCTCACGCCTGTAATCCTAGCACTTTGGGAGGCCGAGGCCGGTGGATCGCGAGGTCAGGAGATTGAGACCATCCTGGCTCACACGGTGAAACTCCGTATCTCCTAAAAAGGCAAAAAAATTAGCCGGGTGTGGTGGCGGGCGCCTGTAGTCCCAGTTACTCGGGAGGCTGAGGCAGGAGAATGGTGTGAACCCTGGAGGCAGAGCTTGCAGCGAGCCAAGATCGCGCCACTGCACTCCAGCCTGGGCGACAGAGCAAGACTCTGTCTCAAAAATAAATAAATAAAATAAAATAAAATAAAATTTTAAAAAATTCCCTTCTGATGGACTCCTTAATTTTCCATCACAAATTAGTGTTCAAGTTACTTTCAAGCAGACAGATCTTTCATATGCTCTAAATACAGGATAGACCTTGGGGTGAGAGTGAAAGACAGTCCAAATCATACTGTAACCTCCCATTTTCTGCTTCAAACATGTTTATATGGGAACATCAGTTTAAAAGAAATCGACCTTAAAGGAAAGAATGAGGAAGTCCCAAAAGAACCACACCCAGTATGGGCCAAGGGTGTGCATAGAAGATAAGCCAGTCCTACCTGCCTGTCTTGATGACCAAGGATAGCAGGTTGGGCTTACTGCAAATATTAATATATCTGTAGGAATTTTCCCCCTAACACATATTGAGGACAGTGAGTCTATAACCCCACGAGCCAGGTAGGATTATCATCATCATATTTTACAGATGAGAAAAGTGTATTTCAGGTCTCCTTTAGCACCAGTTGGGGAACTGGCCAACTGCCTGAGTGAGTCACAGTCCAGATGCTCAGTCCTGCAGCCACAGAACCCAAGACAATGATCCAATGTTTTTTGGCACTCCTCGCTTTAACTGTGCCCAGAAAACATCCTGAATATATGATAATATATGCTTTTTTAAAACTCCATATTGGGACCAGGCGTGGTGGCTCACACCTGTAATCCCAGCGCTTTGGGAGGCTGAGGCAGGCAGATCACGAGATCAGGAGATCGAGACCACCCTGGTCAACCTGGTGAAACCCCGTCTCTACTAAAAATACAAAAATTAGCTGGGTGTGGTGGCTCGTGCCTGTAATCCCAGCTACTTGAGAAGCTGAGGCAGAAGAATAGCTTGTACCAGGGAGTCGGAGGTTGTAGTGAGCGGAGATCGCACCACAGAACTCTAGTCTGGCGACAGAGCAAGACTCCATCTCAAAACAAATAAACAAACAAAACAAAAACAAACAAACAAACTCCATATCGTACTTATTATCATACAATATCTGTATTAGTGAATATTTCTTTTTGGTATTTGAATCATGAACTATCATTTGAGAGCTGATTTTCACTTTGACCTTTTGTGCCAATCTAAGAACGCATTGGCACGGATGTTGGAAGTGGGCAACTCGCCCACCCAACAGGACTATGCAACTTCACAAATTAGCCAAACACCAAAATTCGTTGTTACATCTCTTAAAATTAAAGCCAGAATTGAGGAAAGCCACCACCAGGGGGCAATAAATATCACATGGTCAGACCAGAAATAAATGGGTGGCCACCAGCCATATTTGGTTTGATTCAAATGGTTTGTTGGCTTGCTCTTTTGTTTATTTATGTATTTATGTATTTATTTATTTATTTATATTTATTGAGATGGAGTCTCGCTCTGTCGTCCAGGCTGGAGTGCAGTGGTGCAATCTCGGCTTACTGCAAGCACCTCCCGGGTTCACGCTGTTCTCCTGCCTCAGCCTCCGGAATAGCTGGGACTACAGGCACCCGCCACCACGCCCGGCTAATTTTTTGTATTTTGTTTAGTAGAGGCGGGGTTTCACCGTGTTAGCCAGGATGATCTTGTTCATTTTAAATCTAAGCCAACTGCTAATAATCAGGAGTGCCCACATAACAATATGGATTTTCAGTCTTTCTTGAACAATCAGAAGATCTAGCAATTACTGGCTCTTCATTCCCTCAAGATAACCATTAGCTATAGCTGAACCCAGCTGCCCCACTTAGATAGCCAGGTACTTTCCAGCACTCTATGTACATCTATGAATGTGTGCTCACATCCAGTCTGCTTCAGGTTACCTACCTGGCCCCTGTGGCATTTTGAGTTGATGAACCTCTTAGCCAATCAGGCTATGGCAAGAAGTATGATTACAAGAAAGATTATACTGCATTAATCTTCTAGACTTCTTTAAAAATGTTAACTTGGTTATTTAAAAATGGGGCCAGGTGCAGTGACTCATGCCTGTAATCCCAGCACTTGGGAGGCTGAGGTGGGCAGATCACGAGGTCAAGAGATGGAGACCATCCTGGCCAACATGGTGAAACCCCGTCTCTAACAAAAATACAAAAATTAGCTGGGTGTGGTGGTGTGCACCTGTAGTCCCAGCTACTTAGGAGTTTAAGGCAGGAGAATTGCTTGAATCCAGGAGGCAGAGGTTGCAGTTAGCTGAGATCGCGCCACTGCATTGCAGCCTGGCAACAGAGCAAGATTCTGTCTCAAAAAAATAAAATAAATAAGTAAGACATTGCACCATCAAATAATACAAACATTAAACATTAAGATGAGATTAAGGTATTTTAAAATGACCAAACTCCTGATATTGCTATATATTTTCTCTAATGCTTAATTACTTTAAATCAACTTATTCTATCTCTGTTCTAATCCTCTGACTGAAATAGAAATTTATATATTCATCCTGAATCCACATTCTGGAGGCGTCAGGATCCTCCTAGAAATGCTATATATTTTGTTACCTCAAACCAGTTAGGCATCTGGTCATTGCTTTAGTTACAAGTAAAAGCAAGAATGGCACAGTTGCCATAACAAATTTACTAAGATGCAGTTTCTCAATTTCTTACCTATTTCATTTTCTCTCGAGCATGAACCTTAGAAACATTGCTTTTTGAATACAATCTCTATCAGCTCAACCATAATGAGACTTAAAATTTGGGTGTTATAATGTGAGAGAGAATGGTTAAGGATTATAAAAATAGGATATCAGTCTTTCAGATTCAGAATATTTCTTAGTTAAAATGTCAACTAATATAGATCCAATATAACTTTTCTTATATTGTATTTACTATGTAATCATAAATCTAGGACCATAGCAAAACATTTTGTTGCATTGCTGGGAAGCACTAAGCACAGATAATCTATCAGAACAATAGTATAGAAATTACTTTTTCTCAAGGTTTTGATATCAGATTTGCCACTAATGAAATGACATAAACTTGGGTGGCTTAACCAGTGAGATAATCATGCGTAGTTCTAAAATGTACTCATTCATTTACATAGTTCCTCTACATGCCGGCTACTGACTAAGATGCTGGGAAGACCACCATGAAATGCCATGGTTCCTGCTAACAAGTGCCTGTCAGTCCCCTCTGGCTCTAAGGAGGTCTCTCTCTAAGAAAGCAGGATGGGGTGAAGGTAAGAATGTAGAAAGTGAGTAAAAGAGGATAGGACAAGAATGCTAGCTAACGAGTCAAGAGTTTAGCAGATATAAGGATTAGTAGAAAGTGCAGGTCCACCTTAGAGGTGAGAAGATTTTGACTGTGAGATGCCAGTGGGGCTGCCACAGGCAGGTTGTTAGTGAGAGCATTACACAGACACCCTACTAGAGCAGTCAAGGTGCTGAAGCCCAGACCCAACTTTGCTTGTCAAACCTCATGCCCTGGAGCAGGAGGGAGGCTTAATCTGCCTCTACAAATGACCACTTTCTTCCTACTAGCGAAAAAACACTGCATAGGATATCTGTGTCCCTGGATCCAAAAGTACATTACTTTTGACAATTCTTATATATGTCTACAGAAAAAATTGTACCTATTACATTTTGAGGCATGAATTTTTAGACAACATGGATATGAGATTGTCTTTTATGAAGACGTTTTAGAAAGTCAATGGAAAATGTATTTTCTCATGGCCTAGAATCAAGATTTCTGAGACATCTATATTTTGCATCATGTGATACATCCATTTTATTTATTTATTTATTTATTTATTTATTTATTTGAGACGGAGTCTTGCTGTATCGCCCAGGCTGGAGTGCAGTGGTGTGATCTTGGCTCACTGCAACCTCTGCCTCCTGGGTTCAAACGATTCGCCTGCCTCAGCCTCCCAAGTAGCTGGGACTACAGGTGCCCACCACCATGACTGGATAATTTTTTGTATTTTTAGTGAGATGAGATTTCACCATGTTAGCTAGGGTGGTCTCGATCTCCTGACCTTGTGATCTGCCTGTGATCGGCCTCCCAAAGTGCTGGGATTATAGGTGTGAGCCACCATGCCCGGCCGACTATTATATTATGCAAGAAAAACAACCAAATTTCAGTGTGATCCATAGTCATTTATTATTTGAACAAGATTATTCTCATTTACTTGTTTCAAGTCTTAAAATTTATGGCTTTACATAAAATAGAAGAAAGCTGTCTAATCTTTTCTAATACAGAGTGCTGATGTAGAGTTTAAAGTCCACTTCATTTTTACCCAGGTTAAATTTCTTGTAAAACACCTGGAAGAATCCCTCATGCTAAAAGAAAGCAACTTATTCCTGCAGATTATATGGGGCAGAGGGGAAAAAAAAAAGAAAGAAAGCAATTTGTGTGCTCATGTTCATAAAAACTGTACTGTGAACCTAAAACACTAAACAAACCATTGTACGGGTGTGTCTTTTATTGAACCTAGAGTTTGACAGCTTTCCAGCAAGGCAATCTAAGATACTATTTTTGTGATTCCTTAACTCTCAAAATTTGAGTATTCATTGTGCAAAGTGTTGTGGAATCAAGCACATAAAAGAAAAGATACAGTTTCTGCCTTCATAAGGATAAGGTTACTTTGGTATTGAAATCTTTCTTTTCAGAAAGCTTACAGCAGCAACAAAATGGGTAGAATATGAGCAAATTTGTGTAGCTGCTTTCTCCTGTTTTCATCTGGTTTTGGCACCCAGTAGCCTCTCCTGGTTTCTCAGAGTCCCTCATGACTCACTTCCAAAAGTTCTCCTCCTTTCACTTCCTTCTTTTGTTATGCTTATATCAAAATTACTTGCTTAAAATCTATTTTCTTAAAGACCAGTTGCCAAAGTGATAGCTAGCTATTCTGGTAAACTAATCTATGCTAAGGTACATTCTAGTTTTAGACCTTCAAGTAACATATTACACTTTAACTGTCTTTTTAGAGACAATGTCTTAATGCATAGGAGTCTAATGGTGAGGATTTCTGCATACATGATGGGCCTTTCGGTGTTCCCCAAATACATCACCTGAAGGGCTGCCAACATTGTCTCCCTGTCCTGAGGGTGGGGAAGAAAAGAAATGGGCTAAATCTGCATTGCTTGGAGGACTTCCTAATAGCATGCTTGCCAAAACCCATGAAGGGCAGGTACGTCCGTCCACACCTTTGTAGGGTCCTTTGCTTCAACAAGCCCACCCCAGTTTTCCACAACTCCTATCAGGGAAAAAACATTCTCAAAAAATATGTGCAAGTGACATTTTGGGCAGGACAATTCTTTGTTTCTCATAGTGGTATTATACATGGCAGGACATTTTAGCATCCCTGTTTGCAACCCACTAAATTCCAATAGCATCTCGCTTCCCTCATCGCTGTCAGTCTGGTCACTGTGACAACCAACATGACTCCCACACATTTCCAAATATGTAGAACAACCCTGGTGAGAACTATTGGACATTCCTTTTTAGAGCCAGTTAGAACCTTTTCTCTACAGGAAGCACAATATATTCCATTGGCCTCACTTGAAAGGGGTTGAGTGGCCTTGGACCTCCGCTGACCAGGTTCAGGAATACAGTGCATGCATGGGAAAAGGCAGACATACACTCTCCCCTTTAACATCCATAAACCACTTCTAGCCTACAATCTTACCATGATTCAGAAATGCAGACTAAAAGAATGGGGTTTTTTCCTGAAAGTAAAGGCTTTCTTCAGTTGGCAGCTGAGTGAGAACGTTTGGTGGTTTGACATTGATCTTCCTAATATTGTGACAGCATCCCTTAAAGAAGCTATTCCCTTTGAGGATAGCACAACTTCAGATTTTCATCTAACTAAAGTTAGAGTCACATTATATCGCATGATCAAATATCATTTTAAAAGTATCACACATAAGGAAAAATTGGAATGGTACTACTACCAGCTATTTATTGAGTGCCTATTGTGAGTGAGGCACTGCCTAGGAGGTAGGGTTAGAGATTTCCATAAGATAACATTCTGCCCTCTAGTGAGAGAGAGGGCCATGTAAACACTCCATCCAAACATTCATTATTAAGTAGCCTATAATAGAGGAAGTAACAAGGCAGCCACTAGTAGAACTTAAGAAGGAAGGAACAATTACCTGAATTTGGAGATCATGTTAATCCTATGGTGATAGGAAGATGATAGAATTTATTATTTATTTATTTATTTTTATTTTTAATTTTTTTTTGACAGAGTCTCGCTCTGTCACCCAGGCTGGAGTGCAGTGGCAAGATCTCGGCTCACTGCAACCTCGGCCTCCTGGGTTCAAGTGATTCTCCTGCCTCAGCCTCCTGAGTAGCTGCGATTATAGGCATATGCCACCACCCCAGGCTAATTTTTGTATTTTTAGTAGAGGTAGGGTTTCATCATGTTGGTCAGGCTGGTCTTGAACTCCTGACCTCGTGATCCGCCCAGCTCAGCCTCCCAAAGTGCTGCGATTACAGGCATGAGCCACCACGCCCGGCCTGAATATGACAGAATTTATATATTGCTTTCTCAGGATTCCCAGATGCAGACAAATTATACAAGGTGAGCAAAACAATCCTATCTAGATGTCAAACAATCCTGTTTCCTCACATGCCATGGTAACACACTAAAATATTTATATATATAAAAAAACATTTTCTTGCTTGACACAAATTCTAATGAGTCTATTTGCATTAATTTCATTAATTTTTCATGAACCTGAGATTAAATGTGTTTAAGATACTGGTAAGAATAAAAACTACATGCCATCATAACAGAATGTATTGCTAGTTTATAACGAGTAAATCACAGTTTCAGGGACCATAAAGAGTATCACTGGGGGAGTAAAGTCCTTTTGTTTTCCTTTAGATAAGATATTTGTGTAGAAGAATGAATGTCAACAGTGCTAGTCTATTAAATAATGCTCAAAGAACATGATTAACAAGAAAATAATACGAAGAGTAATTTTTAAAGCAATGTATTTAAAAAGTAAAATGTACAGTATCTGTGGAAGCTTTGAGTAAACAAAGATAGGGTCATGGCTTTTGAGAGTATCAATATGTTTAGTAATATCAAAGGTTTATTCCCAAAGTAAGAATTAAGATCAACTTTCGTTTTAAATATTAAACATTTGGTACATAATGATGCTGACTGGCTATGCTGTAGGTGGTTAAATTGTTAGTTATGTTGGTAAGAAAGTCAATTATATTTCTTGCCAATGACCTATGTGTTGGTCAGATGTCAATTCAGGAAAATAAACTCACTCTACTGGGAGTTCCAGGAATGCAGGAGCCATATAGAAATGGCTCTCTCTAGCCCCCATTTCTGAGCACAATGTGTAGCATGTAGGAGGTCCTCGAAGGGGTAGATAAGTTGGAAAGCATTCACTCCTTTCTTCTAATGCAACAGCCACAGTCCTTAGTGATTCTCCCCCTGAACCATGTTTGACATAACGCACTGTGGTCATTAACAGTAACAACTCTTATCATTATGCATTTATTGTATGTAAGGCACATTATGGCCATTATTTCATTTACTTATTAAATCAACTTCATAAATATTATTATTTGTAACTTCACTAGTATCAACATTTGCAGATGAAGAAACTGAGCCTTAGAGGGGTGAGTAATTTGCTCCAGATGATACGGTGCCAAAATGCAAATCCAGGTCTCTAAGAACTGGGTCTATTTGTTGCATGCCTATTATAAGTGAGACACTGTGCTAGGAGGTAGGATTAGAGACTTCCATAAGATAAGCTTCTGCCCTCTAGTGAGGGAGAGGGCTGTGTATACACTCTATTCCAATCACTATTAAATGGTAAATGGGCTGTAATAGAGGAAGTACCAAGGCAGCAACTAGTAGAACTTAAGGAAGCAGGAACAATTACCTGAATTTGGAGATCTTGTTAATCCTATGATGATAGGAATGATCGAATCTATATATTGGTGTTTTTGGATTCCCAGAGGCAGGCAAGTTATACAAGGTGAGCAAAACCATCCCATCTGGATATCAAACAATCGTGTCCCCAGGTCCTAGTTATTTTTGGGAAACTCCACATTGCTCATGACTGTTCAGGGGGCCAGCAAGTGTATACTGAACAGTGCTGCTGAGCCTATACATTTTTTACCTTGACTGTCCCAAATACAATTCCTGTATGATAAGTGTACTTTACACAGCACTCCCACTGACTGGGAAAGCTTCTCTCTGTTATTTCTGAGAGTGACAGAAGGGGTGTCTCACATGTAGAGACCAATCAAGTCTTTCCTCTCTTACTTGGGTTCCCTCTTGACAATGTCTAATGCAATTGAAATGGAAGCTCCCTCAAAGAACCTACTGCTATTACTGTTAAAAATAACTGTGGCAAGCAGTTCATCCATTCATGCCAAGAATGTCCACCCCTAATTCTACCTAAGTTGCCTTCACCTCACTGAGTTTCTGGAGGTGGGTAGAAAGCCCCCCTCTGCAGCCACCTCGGCTCCACTCCAAGACCCCATTGCTACCACTTAGTGCTCTCACAAGATTTTCCCTTCCTCTTCATCATATATAAGCAAAAACTTGTCCCTATAGTAATAAGAAACAACAGTTCTCTGTGTGTTCTACCTCCTGTTTATATACATCTAAGAAAAAATGTTTTCTTTGTTTACTATTAAAATACAAGCAAGCACTCACTATTAAAATACAAGCAAGCAAGCACTCATACACACAGTCACACACACACAGGGAACTTGGAGATAGATGGTCTGGCCCAAAATTACACAGGTGTTCATTTCCATTGCTAAACCGGAAAAATACCCCATTTATATTAATGGTACTTGCCTCATATTTGTGTAAATAACAGAAACTATTCTGGTGGGTTTTTAAAAATATTTTTCTAAAACAAAGTAACTCTACATTAAAGATGAATAGACCAGGCATGGTGGCTCATGCCTCTAATCCCAGCACTTTGGGAGGCCGAGGGGAGCAGATCACTTGAGGTCAGGAATTTGAGACCAGCCTGGCCAACATGGTGAAATCACATCTCAACAACAACAAAAAAATTAGCCAAGTACTGTGGCAGGCACCTGTGACCCCAGCTACTTGGGAGGCAGAGGTTGCAGTGAGCCAAGATGGTGCCACTGCACACCAGGCTGGGTGACAGAGTGAGACTCTGTCTCAAACAAACAAACAAACAGACAATAAATAAAGATGAATAAATATTCACACGTAGAGACCAAAAACAGAAAAAAATTCACAAGTCTTAAAGTTCAACCTCAGGCAAGATACCCTATTACATATAGGTGAAGAAATCTAGTCAGAATATTAAGCTTGTTTGGTGATTAAAATCATGTAGGTTGCAGCAGAGCCAGGGTTAGAATCTAGATTTTCTGATTCCCAGTCTAAAGCTCTTGGGGGGAAAGACGGGGGAGGAGGTCAACAGAGGTGTACTGTAGTTGGATACTTTTTCCCCTGTAGGAGAAAGAAGAATGGATTTCTCTGTCCTGCCTTGGTTAGTTTTTGGTCATTTTCTAGGTATGTGTCATTTCTGGCTCTTGCATTTTCAACACAGTCGACTCTCGTACACTGAGCTCAGTGTCTCCGTGGTTTTCTGGAATGCTCAACATGAGCCTCTTTTAAAAGGAGAGTTACACAGGCTGCCTAAACATTGCACAGACCTCCTGATTCTAAAAATATGCTGTCTGTTTGGTTACAATGGTTAAATTATTATTAAGGCTCATTTTATTGTAGCTTGAATTGTACCTGAATTCCTTTCATTGTTTTCCCTTTCAGCTTCCTATGTTCTGGTCCATCTTTCCACCATCAGGTTTTTATCTTTTAACAAACTATTTATGCTCCCCATAGCCTAGAATTATTTACTTATGCTTCCACATAAATTAGTTTCTCCAGATTTTCATTAATGTTCAAACTTTTTCCCTTCGTGTAGTTGCCTGGATATATTGCCTGAGGGCCTGGATCATGATTTCACCAGTATTAAGTACAATATTAATATTCAGCTCATCTCCCTCTCCCTGATCCAGGAAGGCACTTCTTTTCCTCATCTTCATCAGGAAGCAGAGATTTATGCATCTGCCAGCTTCAGTAATGCTGTTGGCTGCTCTGGCTATGGTGTGGCCAAAAAAAAAATGTTGGGGGTAGGTTTGTAGCAGCTGTTTTACCACATTCCTGTAAAAATGCCGGCAAGCATAGACTGCTCCTCTCAAGGCATGGATGGCCTTCTCCTGCCCTGGTAAATATGGGGAGGAATCTGTCCACTTACAGCTGTGGCTGATCCCTGTTAGAATGCAGGGTCGCAGACTTTAGTATATGTAAGCACTACCTGGAGGTGCAGAGTCTTTGACTGCAGCCCTAGGTTCTAGGATTCTGTCTATCTAGGGAAGATCCCAGGGACCCTTTGGCAGCACCCCAGGTGATTCTGATGCAGGTCGTCTGCAGAGCATTCTTTAAGAAATACTGATTAAGCCTTTGGACTTAGGCTCATTATTCTTTAAACAATCTTTCTTTAAAAAAAAAAAAAAAAAAAACTTTGGCTGGATGGCCAGTTTTGAGGAATGTTATAGAGGAAATTAATAAACAGATTGAGGAAATGGACTGGATTTCTCAAGTCCCTTCCTTTCCACCTCTGCAACTCTATGATTCAGCACTTTTTAAAGATTATATATAGTGTATCTGAATCCATGGAATTTAGGAGAGATTTCTTGGCATCTTTCTATCTCTACTGAAGATCCTCCAAGAAGAAAGTTTATGCTAAAATGTAGAAAATGAGAGTATAGCAGCTTTGGTACCTTCCTGGAGTTATTCTTTGCTCACTAAACCTACACTCTAGTGTATGGTCCCTCCTCATTGTCACCTTCTGGGCGTAGTTTGCTTGGTTTTACAAGATTAGGACTGAAGTGGGTAGTTTCTGAAAATAGTAGAAGAGAAGGAATGTGCCCTGAGGATTGAGGTGAGTCTTAGAAATAGAAGGGGAAGATTTGGAACATCAGAACAGGGCAGGGTTCACTATGGGTGTAGCTGGCAGATTTTATGTGAACAAGACATTTCTGTATGAAACTGTTGTACAGAGGTTAAGAGACAGGAGCAGTGATGAAGCCTCAAATTCTATAAAGAAAAAAAACTTAAGATGCCTGGAAGATGCTTCCATAAATTCACAATATCATATATAAAGGATTTCCATAAAAATTTCCAGAAAGCTGTTTTTAATGTGGACAGAAAATATTGCCATAGAAAGTTGGAGGGGGGAATGCAAATGAACTGGGGAATATAAAAATAGGTCCTTGGCACCATGACTGTCTTATTCTATTTATCTTACTCAGGAGGCAACACACACAATAGAATTCTAGACAAAAAGACCTGATTATGTGGCAGCTTCAACTAAGGGAAGGATAGAAATTCATAAACCTAAAGCACAACAGCGCCCTGACAAAGCAGATGCCACTTCATTCTCCTACTTCAGAGGGAGGGCCACAGACCCCCACCCCCCGGCCTCAAAGGCAGCTTTCATTTGACTGTCAAGTAGCAAATAAATGTTTAAACACACATGGAAATTTCTCCCAGAACTTCCCTGTGAGTTATCTTTCACATGCAAATAGAAGTTGTGAATTTCTGAGCAGGGATATTCTAAAGGAGGATGAGAGGCCTGACTCAGGAGAGGACCCTTTAAGAAAAATCGAAGCCAAGTAGAAAGGGAGAGTCAAAGTAGACAAAAAAATTCAAGAGAAACTCTCAATCCAGATGGTCTACCGAAGCGGAGAATGCAGAAGGGGTGGAACCTAGCACAGTGCCTGGTACTTACGAACATTCTATGAATATTTGTGGAAGAAGGACTGGGATTCCTAGTAAAAGCTTCCTAAATTGTTGAAAGGTGGTTAAAAAGCTAGTCCTGTTACAACTAAAAGACAAATGGGACCAAACTGAGGATCCAAACAGAAAAGGATCTTTTATCAGGGATCAATGCAGAAACATGATTCAGGACAGGAAAGTAAAGCAGGCAGCTTAGGCCACTGGTAAATGATCCAGAGGAATGTAAGACAGACTAGAAGTGTGGTACAAAGATATGCCTGGCAAGGACTTCCCTGCTGAGAGCCCAGGAGAGTGAATGCCTTGAGGCTGTACTTGCATTTTATTTCTTCTGTTCATAGTCCTGCCACCCGCTTTTCCCTTTCTCAAACCCCTCTTTCTATGTAAAATTTAGTTGCTTCAGATTGATTTGTGTATGTTGAAATGCAGTGGTCAGGATAGTAGAAAGAAAGTGAGTTAAAGAAGTAGGAAAAGGAAGCTGGGCGCGGCGGCTCACGCCTGTAATCCCAGCACTTTGGGAGGCCGAGGCAGGTGAATCACAAGGTCAGGAGTTTGAGACCAGCCTGGCCAACATGGTGAAACCCCGTCTCTACTAGAAATACAAAAAATTAGCCAGGCGTAGTGGTGGGTGCCTGTAGCCTCAGTTACTCTGGAGGATGAGGCAGGAGAATAGCTTGAACCTGGGATGCGGAGGTTGCAGTGAGCCGAGATCACTCCACTGCAGTCCAGCCTAGGCAACAGAGCGAGACTCCATCTCAAAAAAATAAAGAAGTAGGAAAAGTCCAGGATACAAAGGCACAGTCTTTGATGGAGACATTTTCTTTCTCTTTGACTCCTAAACGTTGGCTTAAGACAGACTCAAAATTTGTCATCAGATTTAGCCGGTGTAACATTCTCTAGTTTTTCATGGGTGCAGGGGCAGATCTTTCACTATATATATATTCAGGTAAACTTTATTGGTTAGTGATATGGTTTGGCTGTGTTGCCAACTCAAATCTCATTTTGAATTGTAGTTCCCATAATCCCCACCTGTAGTGGGAGAGACCCAGCGGGATGTAATTTAGTCATAGGAGTGGTTACCCTCATGCTGTTCCCATGACAGTGAGTGAGTTCTCTCACAAGATCTAATGTTTTGTTTTGTTTTTTTGAGACAGTCTCGCTCTGTCACCCAGGCTGGAAAGCAGTGGCTTGATCTTGGCTTACTTCAAGCTCCGCCTTCCGGGTTCACGCCATTCTCCTGCCTCAGCCTCCCAAGTAGCTGGGATACAGGCACCCGCCACTACGTCCGGCTAATATTTTGTATTTTTAGTAGAGACGGGGTTTCACCATGTTGGCCAGGATGGTCTCTATCTCCTCACCTTGTGATCCGCCCGCCTCGGCCTCCCAAAGTGCTGGGATTACAGGCGTGAGCCACTGCACCCAGCCGATCTAATGGTTTTATAAGAGGCTTTTCCCACTTTTGCTTGGCACTTCTCCTTGCTGCTGCCATGTGAAGAAGGATATGTTTGCTTTCCCTTCCACCATGATTGTAAGTTTCCTGAGGCCTCACAAGTCATGCTGAACAGTGAGTCAATTAAATCTCTTTCCTTTACAAATTACCCAGTTTCAGGTATGTCTTTATTAGCAGTGTGAGAACAGACTAATACTATTAGTAATCCTTGAGCTCTGAACCTGGGAGGCAGATGTTGCAGTGAGCCAAGATTGCACCACTGCACTGACCCTGTCTCAAAGAAAAGAAACAAAAATCTACTAAACCTTGAGCTCCAGCAACAAGCATTTCCTGTCTCTCTTTATGTTAGATCACAGCATTAAGAGAAGCAGCCACACTATCCTTGCCCTTCTCAACCTTAATAGTCACACAGGATTATTCATTCACTTGAAAGAAAAGGACAGGGTGCTATGAGAGTTCTTAACATGGACATTTACCTGAGGAGATTATATTCAAGCTGAGACTTGGTGAGTCAGTACGGTTTCGCCAGTAGCAAAGAGGAAAGATGAGGGCTTTTTTGAGCAGAATGAATGACATGTGCAAGAACAGTGACAGTTTCCAAATGACAATTTAGGAGGGCCTTAGAGGTAGCAATTTGACTCAGTGGTGGGCTAGAAGCTGTTTGTGCATAGTGTTCTATATAAGATTCATAATATATCAATTTTGCATATCAAATAAAGGATGGACTTCATGCATATTATGAGGAAGAAAGACACCCAAATTTTCCCTTGTGCTGCTACCATGCAGGGGCCATGACACAGGTCTGGCATATTTAAAGATCCAAAAGAAGGTAATTTTAGCTGGAGCATAGAATGTTTGTGGTAGACTGGCTGAAGATGTACTTAAAATTTAGGCAGAACCAGACAGATATTGTAGGTGTCAGGCCTCTGAGCCCAAGCTAAGCCATGATATCCTCAGCGACCTGCATGTATACATCCAGATGGCCTGAAGCAACCAAAGATCCACAGAAGTAAAAATAGCTTAGCTGATGACATTCCACCATTGTGATTTTTTTCTGCCCCACCCTAACTGATCAATATACTTTGTAATCTCCCCCACCCTTAAGAAGATTCTTTAGCCGGGCACGTTGGCTCACGCCTGTAATCCCAGCACTTTGGGAGGTCGAGGCGGGTGGATCACGAGGTCAGGAGATCGAGACCATCCTGACTAACACCGTGAAACCCTGTCTCTACTAAAAATACAAAAAATTAGCTGGGCATGGTGGCAGGTGCTTGTAGTCCCAGCTACTCCCGAGCCTGAGGCTGGGGAATGGCGTGAACCTGGGAAGTGGAGCTTGCAGTGAGCAGAGATGGTGCTACTGCACTCCAGCTTGGGTGACAGAGCGAGACTCCAGAAAAAAAGAAGGTTCTTTATAATCTCCCCCACCCTTAAGAAGTTTCTTTGTAATTCTCCCCACCCTTGAGAATGTATTTGGTGAGCTTTACCCCCTGCCCCCAAAACATTGCTCTTAACTTCACCGCCTATCCCAAAACCTATAAGAACCAATGATAATCCCACCACCCTTTGCTGACTCCTTTTTTGGACTCAGCCCGCCTGCACCCAGGTGAAATAAACAGCCATGTTGCTCACACAAAGCCTGTTTGGTGGTCTCTTCACACGGATGCGTGAAACAGTAGGGAATATTACAAATTTTTAATTTTATCCTAAATGTAATGGGAAGCCATTATAGGTTTTAAGCTGGAGAGTAGCATGATCCGATTTATGTGTAAGAAGATCACTGTAGCTCCTGGATAGAAATGGATTGCAAGGGACAAGGAGCTAACATCTGTTGAGTTTCTGTGTGTGCCTATCCCTGAACAATATACTTCATTTAATTCTCACAATAGTTGTGAGAAGTGTGAACCATTATCTTTATAAGTGAGGAAACGAAGACTCTTTGAGGCTGTATAAATTGCCCGAAGGAACACAGGGAGGAGCAAGAAAATGAGTACAATTCCTTCTATTAATGTGAAATTAATGCATGAGGCATACTATATACCCAGTAAAATCTCAGTGACGGTTTTGTTGTAAAATTCTGTAGGTAGATGATGGTCATAGAATGCAGTGATCAGGGAAGGGTTAATACATGATTTTGCAACAAGGAAGTTCATGATCCTGGCTGCTCATCTGAGAGATACTGGATATAGTCATTTATGATTGAAGCTATTATGGGATTTCACTCTTAAAAACCCCTCTTATCATTGTTAAATGTGCGAAAGACCTCTTTTCACTGTTTTCATCTTTTTGTCAGGTTGTTTTCCAGGAAGTGGTTGCTAGGAGTGAAAGAGTTTTATTATTTAGAGATAAGTGGAGCCTAGATATTGCATCTACTTAAAAAGAACATAAAAGGAGAACCTTGTAGTAATTGACTTGAAAATTATGTTTGCGACACTGTTTGTACAGTCCACCTGCTTTCTGTTTACTTGTGGTTATCTCCTTTCTCTAATGACTCTGAAAGCACACACTCAGGTTTGCACCAAAACACTATCCTGGAGGCTGTAGGAGGAGTCTGGCTGCCAGGGCTCTTCAGAGCCAACAGCTGTCTCTAATGACAGTGAGCACGTGCACTCGCAGTGACTGTAGAGTCTCTTGCCATAAGTGTCAATGCTAGCTGGCTGCACAGTGCATGAATTACTCTTGGATACAGTTGTCTTTAGCCTTATTGTCATTAGCATTCTGATAATGCCTACCACTGAGGGAAAACCCACTGAGATTAAAGTTTTGCCAACTAGGCTACAGAAACGCTGTTCCACATCCTGGGACAAGTTCCCGCCCAGGACCTCAGGTTATCAGGATAGTGTTGGGCCCCTGGGTTGTATATCCCCTTGCCCTTTCTCATACATCCCTTAACATTATCTATGATTATGAATCTAAAAATGTGCACTCTTTATTGCTCTTGCAAAAATGCCATGTGCTAAGCTGTTTATAGCTTTTGTCTAGTCACTGCATTTAAAACATTCTTTAACCTTGTTTGGTATTTCCAGTATTCCAAATTCACTTGGAATTCCCATGGTATCTTTGGAAAAAAATAGACATGAGATTTAATCAGTAAGTGTTTAATAACCTCCAAATAAAAGCCACAACTGTAGCCAGTGCTTGGAATCACAGTTGAGATCCAGGAGGCACCTTTGAGGTCACTTAGGCCAAACTTACATTTAAAAATGTCAAAAAGGAGATATTTACAAGTCAGGGGACTTGCCCATGTCAACCAGTTAGGTAATAGCTAGGCCAGAGCTAGAACTCCAGTCTCCTGACTCTCTATTCAGAAAAGTTTTAAAGAACTACATTTAGTATTAAACTTTTAAATAAATAAACGTAAGTTTACTTTTTGGAATTGGACTTAAAAGTTATTTATTGAATTTCTCACTATACAAGGACTTGAATTTCTGCTTGACATTTGGACAGATCCTAGCAAGTGTACATACTTAAGGCACTTCCCTTGGCCTGTCACACAAATTATTGAGGAAAAACTACAGTTATGAAGGAAACCACGTTTTTTTCAGAATCTCCATTTTTGCTACCATTCTCGCTTCTTCCTTTGGTGTTCCTCTAAGGGTTTCTGGTATCTCAAGATATGCATCCCTGCCAGGCGTGGTGGCTCATGCCTGTAATCCCAACACTTTGGGAGGCCGAGGCAGGTGGATCACCTGAGGTTGGGGGTTCAAGACCAACCTGACTAACATGGAGAAACCCATCTCTACTAAAAATACAAAATTAGCTGGGCATGGTGGCACATGCCTGTAATCCCAGTTACTTGGGAGGCTGAGGCAGGAGGATCACTTGAACCCAGGAGGTGGAGGTTGTGGTAAGCCACGATTGCAGCATTGTACTCCAGTCTGGGCAACAAGAGTGAAACTTCATCTCAAAAAAAAAAAAAAAAAAGAAAAGAAAAGAAGAAAGAAAGAAATGCATCCCAATCTACTCATGGGTCTTTGGCCTTACATGCTTATAATTTATTACTACCCTCATATCTAGGCTTTCCCTGCCTCATTTCCTCCTCTGCCTACATGAACTTACCTATACTGTCTATACTATTCCCTTAGGTCCTTCTCTCAGGAGAATATTAGCACAGCTCAGGTGCTAATCAACACAAATGTCTCCTGTTTTTGCCTAGTACCAGATATCAAGTCCTCCCTATTACAGTCACTTTCTTGGATTAAGACATTTTATTCTTGAAAACCCTGTTAAATTGCAATAAATATTACCTGTGAGGTAAAATTCAGGAAGGCACTGCTGTCTGCTGCAATTCAAATCTAAACCTGCTTGACTCCGAATTATATTTTCCTATGTATCATGCCTCTTGCATGAGAAATGTCAGAGTATCTGGTGCTCAATACTAAGTCTAGCCAATATCTACTGAGGCTGCAGATGCCTCTGGATACTTTTTTTTCCATCTGGAACACATGGGTCAGTGACTATGCCATCATCAGATTAAAGAAAGGATGGGTTGTGAAGATGTCTTTCTTTTCTTGACTCAAATTACATTTCTTAACTTTGGAGTTAGTTGTGGAAATAAAAACAGCTAGTCAGAAATAACATTCAATAGAAGGCTGGGCACGGTGGCTCACACCTGTAATCCCAGCACTTTGGGAGGCAGAGGCGGGTGGATCACTTGAGGTCAGGAGATTGAGACCATCCTGGCCAACATGGTGAAACCCCGTCTCTACTAAAAATACAAAAATTAACCAGGCATGGTGGCGGGCACCTGTAGTCCCAGCTACTCGGGAGGCTGAGGCAGGAGAATGGCGTGAACCTGGGAGGCGGAGCTTGCAGTGAGCCGAGATCGCGCCACTACACTCCAGCCTGGGCGACAGAGCGAGACTGTCTCAAAAAAAAAAAAGAAAGAAAGAAAGAAAGAAAAGAAATAACAGTCAATAGAAAAAGCATAGAATATGTTTACTTGAGTTCACTGATTGGGAAAGAGAAGGTACATCCAAATGAGAACAGTAAGAGAGTGATGGTAAAGGCATAAGCCAGAGTCAAGAAATATGTGATACTTTTAAGGCAAGTAACTGAAATATTGAGCAGATTAATGTTTCTGTCAATTTTCTCACCTAAAAATGAGATTGTACCTACCTGCCCATCTCAAATGACTGTTATGAAGGTGATAAGAAACGGGAGAGCACCATGAAGATATAAGATGGAGATCTTAAAGGATCACTAGAAGTTTGAAGGGTGGAGAAGACGTTTAGGTCATACAAGTGATTAAAATGGCATAAGCAAGGAGGAAAGTTGGAAAGGAGGAATGTTGGTTAGGTGAAGGATAATTGGTCATTCTGGCAAGAATGAAGGAAAGCAAATTAAAGTTCAAACACTAACCTATTAGGCACAAGTATAGAAGTCTACTTTATAGCAGAAGGGCAAAGCTCATTGTCTCAGTATGGATGAATCTGTCTATTACCTATCTATCTATGTGTCTGTTTATATTTTATGAGACAGGGTCTCACTCTGTTGCCCACACTGGAGTGCAGTGACACAATTACAGCTTACTGCAGTCTCAAACGCCTGGGCTCAAGCTGTTCTCCTGCCTCACCCTCCTAAAGTTCTGGGATTACAGGTGTGAGCCACTGTGCCAGGCCAATATTTTTTGTTAGGAGAGAAAGGAAGCAATCTGGAGTTATAGAAATCATTCAGAGACCAAACTGAAGGTTAGAGGTAGGCTTCTTAGTGCTTACTATCTCCAACTCTAACTCCAACTCCATCCTTTTATTTTTAAATGATGCAAAGCTATCATACATGGCCCTCCAAACAATTGGGAAGTCATATAATGTATAAATAGGTTTAAACATAGCTATCTAATTTAGTGATGTTAAAAAAATGGTAGAGAAAAAGGATACAATAAACTGTACTTAGGGAAAATAAAAAGATATAGATACAGAAAGAAACTTCTATAGTGTGGCTTTGAATCAGTTAAGACGTCTTAATGGAAACCAAAACTTGAAATGATTTAAATAATAAGGAAATGTTTAATGTGTGACAAGGAGCACCAGAATAGAGTGGGCATCAGAATTGATTGAGTCAGTAGTTCAAGAATGTCATGGAGTTTCCCGGGTTTTTTTTTTTTTCTCTCTCCACTCTTTTGGCCTTGGTGTGTTATGTTTGCCTTAAGGCTGGCTCCCCTCCTAGCAGCAAGAGGGTTGAAGCAGTTTCAAGGAGAATGAACTTTTCATGGCTGGCTAGGACTAGTTATCTGGAGTAGAATCAGCTCTGGGGAATAAATCTCAAATAACATTATATTGCTATCATCATCTGATTGTTCAGGGGAAAGTAAGAAATGTAATTGTTCTTGCAGATGTTTTGATTGGTATAGTATTTTTAAAAAATTGAATGAGATGCTTACATTGAAAGGTCATAAGATTTAATTTTTTTTAAAAAATCACATTTCTGGGTCATTTTGAAGAATTCAAAGGTCTAGCCAACTGCCTGCATTCTCACTTAGCTAAAATTGACTGGAATGGATTAATTACTGCCTCTTCAGATGGTGCATTCCAATTCCAATGTGCTAGAGTCTCCTAATTCCCTAATGTATTATGCCTGGTTTGCTTTACTCAGGTTACTTACCTAGTCCCACATTTGAGGAAATTACTGTGAAAGAATAATTTTTAAGAGCCTGTGTTAGCAGTTTTCTGCTGCTATAACAGAATACCACAGACACGGTAATTAATAAAGAAAAGAGATTAATTTGGCTCATGGTTCTGGAGGCTGGGAAGTCCAAGAGCATGTCACTGACATCTGGTGGGGGTCATCTCATGGTGGAAGGCATCACATGGAAAATTAGTGCAAGACAGAGTGAACAAATGGGGGCTGAACTTATCTTTATACCAGAAACCCATTCTTGTGATAATTAACCCATTCCTGTGATAATGGTATTAATCCATTTATGAAGCCAGAGCGTTCATGACCTAGTCACCTCTTAAAGGCCCTACCTCTTAATACCGTTACAATGGCAATTAAATTTCAACATGGGTTTTGATGAGGGCACTCAAACCATAACATTCTGCCCCTGGCCCCCCAAAACTCATATTCTTCTCACATATAACATACATTCATTCCATTTCAATAGCTCAAAATTCTTAACTTGTTCCAGCATCAACTCAAAAGCCCAAAGTCCAGAGTTTCATCTGAATCAGATATGGGTGAGATTGAAGGCATGATTTATCCTGAGGCAAATTCCCTATAGCCATGAGACTATAAAATCAAACAAGCTATCTACTTCCAAAATACAACGGCAGGACTGGCATAGGATAGACATTCCCATTCCAAAGGGGTAAAATAGGCAAGAAGAAAAGGGTAACTGGTCCCAAATAAGTACAAAAGTATCCAACAGGTTAATCAACATTAAGTCTTAAAGCTGAAGAATAGTCTCCTTTGACTCTATATCCCCCACTTTGGGCACACTGGGGTGGAAGATGGTCTCCTAAAAACCCAGGCAGCCCTCGTCCTATGCCTCTGCTGGAGTCAGTCCACCCAGAAGCTCTCACAAGTTGGGATCACATGCCTGCAGCTCTCCTAGGCTGAAGTTGCATGCTGGTGGCCCTACAGTTCTTGGGTTTTGGGATTAGCCCCAATCCCATGGCTCTACTAGGCATCGCCCTAGTGGGGACTCTCTGTGGTAGTTTTGACCCCACATTTCTATTTGGCATTGCCCTAGTAGAGGTTCTCTGCAGTGGCTCCACCCCCGTGATTAAGTCTCTGCCCAGGCTGTCTGCAACATTCTTTGAAATCTAGGTGGAGGAAGCCACACCAACACAGCTCTTTGCATTCTGTACACCTGCAGAATTAGCGCCACATGGATGCTACCAAAGTTTATGGCTTGAACCATCTGGAGTGATAGATTGAGCCACACCTGAGCCTGCTTGAGTCACAGCTAGGACAGCTGAGGAGCACTGGACCAGAATGCAGGGAATAGAGTCCCAAAGTGGCCCTGGGCTGTGAGCCTGTGAAGGGCACCCTGAGCCCATCCCCTGAAACCATTCTGTCCTCCTAGAGCTCTGGGCCTGCGATGGCAGGGGCAGCCTCAGAAGATCTCTGAAATGCCTTTTGAGTCTTTCATTGTCTTGATGAATAGCATCTGGCTCTCTTTTATCTATACTAATACCTTTAGCATATGGCCACTTTGTTCTCCTAAATATGACTTTTCACTCTTTATATGGCCAGACTGCAAATTTTTCAAATCTTTCCATTTAGTCTTTCTTTTAATTTTAATGTTGACCAAAAAAAGGCCAAACTCTGTAAAATATTTGAAGAAGTTTATTTTGAGTCATATGTGAGGATCATCACCCATGACACAGCCTCAGAGGGTCCTGAGAACAAATGTACAGGGTGGTTGGCTTACAGTTGATTTTATACATTTTTAGGGAGATATAAGTTACAGGCAAAGATGTAAATCAACACATGTAAGATCTACATTAGTTTGGATCAGAAAGTTTGGACTTGGAAATGGGGGCTTCCAAGTCACAGGTGGATGCAAAGATTTTCTGATTGGTAATTGGTTAAAAGAGTTAAGCTTTGCCTAAAGTGTTAAAGTCAGCCCGTATAAATTAGCAGTTTCTTGGGTTTGAGATAAGGGGTTTGTGAAAGCCAAGGTTCTTGTTATGTAGGTGAAACCCCCAGGTAGCAAGCTTCAGAGAGAATAGATGATAAATGTCTCTTAGGAGACCTTAAGAGGTGACAGACCCTTAGTTAAATTGCTCCTGAATCAGGAAAGGGAAGGGGATTCTCTACAGAGTGTAAATTTTCCCTACAAGAGACACTTTTGTAGTATCATTCCAAAATATGTCAAAGAAATACATTTTGGGGTAAAATACTTTGATTTCCTTTAGGGCCTGTTATCTGTCATATGATTTATACCAGAGTCAGTTTGGAGTTGGTATCTTAGTGCTACGAAAAGTCTATCTTGTCAGTCTTAGTATCTCTACTTTAATTTTTTGTTGTTGTTGTTTTGTTTTGTTTTGTTTCTTTGAGATGGAGTCTCACTCTGTCACCAGGCTGGAGTGCAGTGGCGCAATCTTGGCTCACTGCAACCTCTGCTTCCTGGTTTCTAGCGATTCTCCTGCCTCAGCCTCCCCAGTTGCTGGGATTACAGGCATGTGCCACTACACCCAGCTAATTTTTGTATTTTTAGTGGAGACAGGGTTTCACCACCTTGGCCAGAATGGTTTGGATCTCTTGACCTCAGGTGATCCCCCCGCCTCAACCTCCCAAAGTGCTGGGATTACAGGTGTGAGTTACCTCGCCCAGCCTTACCTCCTCTACTTTAATGTTAATGTTGGTCAGTTGTATCTAAACTTCAAATGGAAGGGAGTATAATGAAGCATGGTCTGAACTAGTTTTTCAGGTTTCTTTGAAATCTCCTTGGTCAAGAAAGGGGTCCATTCAGTCAGTTTGGGGCTAGAATTTTATTTTTGGTTTCCAATAAATTCTGTCTTTCAGTCATTTATTTCCTCTTGCATCTCACTGTATGCAGTTAAAGGTAGCTCTAGCAGCCTGGAAGCATTGCTGCTTAGATATTTTTTCCACCAGATATCCTAGTTCATTGCTCTTTAAGTTCTGCATACCATAAAATCTAGGGCATGGACATAATTCAACTAGGTCTTTACTCTAGTTTCTAATACATTCTTCATTTCCATCTGAGACCTCATTAGAATGGCCTTTACTGTTCATATTTCCACCAACATTGTGGCTGTGAGCACTTAAGTAATCTCTAAGAAGTATTAATAGACTGTATTAATCTGTTCTTGCATTGCTATAAAGAACTACCTGAGACTGGGTACTTTATAAAGAAAAGAGGTTTAATTGACTCACAGTTCCCCAGGCTGTACAGGAAGCATGGACGAGAAGAATTCAGGAAACTTACAATCATGGCAGAAAGCAAAGAGGAAGGAGGCATGTCTTACATGGCTGGAGAAGGAGGAAGAGAGAGCAGGGGGAGGTGCTACACACTTTTAAACAATGAGATCTCATGAGAACTCACCATCACAAGAACAGCAAGGAGGTAGTCTGTCCCCATGATCCAATCCCCTCCCACCAGGCTCCTCCTCTAATACTGGGGATTAAAATTCAGACATGAAATTTGGGTGGAGACACAAATCCAAACCATATCACTTACTTTTCCTGCATTTCTTCTTTTCTGAACCCTCACCAGAATCACCCTTAATGCTCTGTTTAGGACAATCTAGGCCTTTGCTAGCTTGCTTCTCAAATTCTTCCAGCTCGTACCCATTACCCTGTTCCAAAGCCATATCCGTATTTTCAGGTATTTGTTACAGCAACAGCTCCACTTCTCAATAACAATGTTCTCTCTTAGTCCATTTTCTGCTGCTGACAAAATACTACAGATTGGGTAATTTATGAAGAAAAGAGATTTATTTGGCTCATGGTCTGGAGGCCAAGATGTCCAAGAATATGGTATCAGCAACTGATGAGAGCCATCTCATAGAAGAAGGCCTCACATGGCAAATGAGTGTGAGGCAGAGAGAACAAATGGGGGCTGAACTTAATCTTTTATCAGGAGCCCACTCCTGCAATAACTAACCCATTCCTATGATAATGGCATTAATCCATTCATGAGGGCAGAGCCCTCATGACCTAATCGCCTCCTAAAGGCCTTATCTCTTAATACTGTTAAAATGGCAATTAATTTTTTTCTTTTTTTTGAGACAGAGTCTGGCTCTGTCACCCAGGCTGGAGTGTAATGGTGCAATCTGAGCTCACTGCAACCTCCGCCTCCTGGGTTTAAGCCTCCTGTGTCTCAGGAGGCATGTGCCACCATACCCGGCATATGCCACCATGCTACAGGCCACCACACCACATGCTACAGGCATGTGCCACCATACCCGGCTAATTTTTTTGCTTTTAGTAAAGACTAGGTTTCACCATGTTGCCCAGGCTGGTCTCGAACTCCTGACCTCAAATGATCTGCCTGCCTCAGTCCCCCAAAATGCTGAGATTACAGGTGTGAGTCACCACGCCTGGGCAATTAAATTGCAAAGTGAGTTTTGTCAAGGACATTCAAGCCACAGCAGAGTCTTTGGGTGGGCATTTCACTGATGGTTCAAAAGAAATGAGGATAAGTGCCAGATCTAGCAGAAGGGTATATTTTCACTAACTCTATTATTAATTAGCCATGTGACCTTATTAACATATAATATCTCTAGCCATAACATTTAGCAATTGATACCTGTATTAGTCCATTTTCATGCTGCTGATAAAGACATACCTGAGACTGGGCAATTTACAAAAGAAAGTTTAATGGGCTTACAGTTCCACACGGCTGGGGAGGCCCCATAATCATGGCAGAAGGTAAAAGGCACATCTCACACTATAGCAGACAAGAGAAGAGAGCTTGTGCAGGGAAATTCCCCTTTTAAAACTATCAGATCTCATGAGACAGATTCACTATCAGGAGAACAGCACAGGAAAAACCTGCCCCCATGATTCAATTACTTGCCACCAGGTCCCTCCCACAACACATGGGAATTCAAGATGAGATTTGAGTGGGGACACAGCCAAACCATATCAACACCTGTCTCCAACAGAAATGTTACAAGCATAAATAGCCTCTTTAACATCGAAGGAAGGAAGAATATATTTTTTGTTCATATTTCATTAGTAAAGTAATTGCTTTCATATTTATCTTTGAGATAGTAAAAAATAATATAATTTTTAATGTTTTTCTGTTAAATATGTCATTCTTATCTTTAATAAAACCTTTATTTCAAGGTTAGTAACTACTCATTGTCCTTTTGAAAAATAATTTACAGGGTAGCTGTATTGCTTACTAGTTATATCAGTCAGCATTGGTTAGGTGAAATTAAGTTTAAAAGGAGCCATTAAAATGTATCATAGAATTTGTAATATTTTCTACACATACAATAATTGTTAGAGGGCTGTAAGGGATTTCAACATTGAAATAAAGCTTGTTTTCTTTTTTTTGAGATGGAGTCTGGCTCTGTTGCCCAGGCTGGAGTACAATGGTGCAATCTTGGCTCATTGCAACCTCCACCTTCTGGGTTCAAGCGATTCTCCTCCCTCAGCCTCCTGAGTACCTGGGACTACAGGTGCACGCCACCACACCCGACTAATTTTTGTATGTTTAGTAGAGATGGTATTTCACCATGTTGGTCAGGCTGGTCTCAAACTCCTGACCTCATGATCTGCCTGCCTTGGCCTCCTGAAGTGCTGGGATTACAGGCATGAGCCACTGTGCCCACCTGAGCTTATTTTCTTTTATCACAAAATATTTCAAACAGAGAGAAAAGGGAATATAACAAACCATATTTGCCTGTTTGCTTCAGATTTTAAAAATTATTATTTTAAGAAATTAATCACGCTGAGCATGGTGGCTCATGCCTGCAATCCCAGCACTTTGGGAAGCTGAGGTGGGCGGATCACAAGGTCAGGAATTCGAGATCAGCCTGGCCAACGCAATGAAATCTCATCTCTACTAAAATACAAAAGTTAGCTGGGCATGGTGGTGTGTGCCTGTAATCCCAGCTACTTAGGAGGCTGAGGTAGGAGAATCGCTTGAACCTGGGAAGTGGAGGTTGTGGTGAGCTGAGATCACGCCATTGCACCCCAGCCTGGGCAATAATAGCGAAACTATCTCAAACAAACAAACAAAATGAAGTTCATCATTACAGATACAGTTTACAACTGTGTACAACTCTTCAATCCCATTCTCCATTATATATTTAAAGACAATAGTCACTATACTGAATTTGATGTTTGCCATTCCCGTGCATGTTTTAAACATTTAAACAAAATCTATATAAACCTACAAATAATAAATTGTTTTGCATGTTTTAAAATCATATAGTATTATAAGGCCGAGCACAGTGGCTCATGCCTGTAATCTCAGCACTTTGGGGGGCCGAGGTGGGTGGATCATGAGGTCAAGAGATCGAGACCAGGCCGGCCAACATGGTGAAACCCTGTCTCTACTAAAAATACAAAAATTAGCCAGGCATGGTGGCAGGCGCCTGTAGTCCCAGCTACTCGGGAGACTGAGGCAGGAGAATTGCTTGAACTTGGGAGGCAGAGGTTGCAGTGAGCCGAGATGTCACCTAGGTGACAGAATGAGACTCCATCTCAAAAAAAAAAAAAAAAAATCATGGTAGTATAATATATACACCCATATGTAACTTTTACCCCTTCAACACTGTTTTTGAGACTTACTCACTTAATACAGGAAACTAGGGATCATTAGTTTTAAATACTGTGCATTAAATAATGTGTGCCATGTTATGTTAATCCATGATCCTGCTGATAAACATTTAGGTTGTTTCTACAGTTTTAAAAATATATTGTACTGTTTGTTGTACTATCTAGGGTACATGTGAATAAAGCTCTCTGCCTCAGAACACACATTGGTGTTATCTCTATGAGAAGCAGCTCGATCACAAACCAACCCTTGGATTTGTAGCATTGTTTCTAATACCTTCTAAATGGATAGAGGGAACCACATGCTTACTGCAAATGTCAGATGCTTGAAAAGTGAAAATATAGTTTGAAGGAACCCGTGCTTTCCAGAGGATGAATACTGATTCCTCTTTACCCTGGTACATCAAAATACATTATTGCAAACTCTGAATTTTATATTTAGCTCCATAAATAATGATTTCAGCAGAGTTCAGTAATTGGTTTCTGAACTGGTAATATGATTTTACCATTGGATGAGCATAAATAGATAAAAGCCCTGGTTCATTTTTCTTTTTCAGGGCTTGTAAAATGTGACAAATGTTAGATGCTGAACTACCATTAGATTTCATAGCATAAAACTAACCACAGCATAATTGATATCGGGCTTATACTTCAAATCACTGCTAATTTTCTCCACTTAACGTGTCCAAATGCATATGACATATTGAACTATCAATAAAATGTCTCCTACCTGAGCTTTGGTTTTAATTGTACCTGAAAAAGAATACCTACTGACAGGCAGTCCCACTTAGTGGTACTGTTTCAACTGCTCTGTAGGTTGACTGACTATCTTTTAGAATTCTCCAATCTTCTTCTTCATAATACAGATTTGTATACTGGCTACCACGTCTTCTTCATTCAAATTGGATGATGCATCAGTCAGCTTAAACTAAGTCATTCGCTGAGGCAGGAGAATGGCGCGAACACTGGAGGCGGAGCTTGCAGTGAGCCGAGATCCGGTCACTGCGCTCCAGCCTGGGTGACAGAGCCAGACTCTGTCTCAAAACAAACACAAACAAACAAACAAACAAACACAAAATTAGCCGGGCGTGGTGGTGCATGCCTGTAATCCCAGCTACTCGGGAGGCTGAGGCAGGAGAATCGCTTGAACCCGGGAGGCGGAGGTTGCGGTGAGCCAAGATCCCACCCTTGCACTCCAGCCTGGGCAACAAGAGTGAAACTCCGTTTCAAAAAAAAAAAAAAAACACAACAACAACTAAGTCATTCTATGGTAATAACCCTCAAGTTTAAATGACTTAAAATAAGGCTTATTTCTCTACCTGTTGTCAGCCAAAGTCATTGTCAGCTTTGTTCCATATTCTGGGACCCAGGTAAAGAAGCATCCTCTCATGGACTGGACTAGAACCAATTAACTGTAGTGGGGTTGCAGGGGTAGGGGGATGGGGCGGGAAGAAGCCTCCCCTCTCTGGGACATGCCATTTTTGTTTAAAAGGGAAAAGAGAGATGACAGAACCAAGTGAGTTTATGCTCAGCAGTGGCTATCACTTCCTATCACATATCATTGAACAAATCAAGGCCAAGACTGCCATTCAAGGTGAGGAGGTAAAGTCTGCCCAGTGGGAGGGACAAAAATATTTGGGAATAGTAATATAATCTACCACAGAGGTTGTTTTCATTCTCAGGCAGGTATCCTTTTGACTGACTTTTGGACTGTGTACAAAATCTTTTTTTTTTTTTTTAGGTTTTGCTAATATACAAAAAAGACTTTCTTATCTCTAGGCTGGGGTTTAGCCTGATTTATTTTTAATATGAATCCACAGAAAAACAAGGATTAGAATCATTTTGAAAAATTAATATTTGGAGTTCTCACAAATATAATGGTGGTATAAATATAAACAATATTACCTTACAAACTCGACTAATTGAAATCTTCATCATATTACTCTAAGTGGAGAAAAATAGCTGATTCCCACCCAACCCCTACTCCAGCCATCAGGAAACTCTCAAAAAGAACTTCATATAGTTAGTATTTTAAGGCAGATCATTCAGATATGCTGCTCAAATTTGATGAAAATCTGTTGTCATTTTATATGAGGTCACAATGAACAGAGGTATACTTTCATGTACATAGATGGCAAATGATATATTTTTAGATTTCATTGCTAAATGTTAAGGTATTTGTATATGACATGTATACTTGAGACCCATTTTCTTAGCGATTCTTCCTTCTCTGGAATTTTTTTTTTTTTAGCTATTTGTGAATAGCTGTTACTTTGGGCACTGAGCCCAGTTTTTCTTAATCTGACTGTCTTTGTCTTTTTCTATTTTAAGATACTTCGAAAATTACTGGTTTATTTTCTAAAAATGAAGTAAATTATCTCTAGGTTCCCCTTAAATGATATTTTATTATTAGATGGTTTAAAACAATCCTGTTTAGCTTTTCAATAATAAATGTAAAAACTGATCATATTGCATGTCAAACTTTATTCACTCATGGTTTGATAATAATAGCTATAACACTTACAGAGTGCTACTGTCATATTCTAGGTGCTTTATATGTATTGTTTATTTATTCCACATGACAACCCTATAAGTACCAATATTATCCCTTTTTTTTTTTTTTTGAGATGGAGTCTTGCTCTCATAGCCCAGGCTTTGAGTGCAATGGCTAGATCTCGGCTCACTGCAACCTCTGCCTCCCGTGTTCAAGCGATTCTCCTGCCTCAGCCTCCCAAGTAGCTGGGATTATAGGCATGCACTACCATGCCTGGCGAATTTTTTGTATTTTTAGTAGAGAGGGGGTTTCACCATGTTGGTGAGGTTAGTCTTGAACTCCTGACCTCAGGTGATCAACCTGCCTCGGCTTCCCCAAGTGCTGGGATTACAGGTGTGAGCCACCTTGCCTGGCCATATTATCCCCTTTTTATATATGAAGGATTTACCGTACTTACTTTAGTACACATCTATATTCAGTATTGGAAAAATAAGCCATGTTTGGTAGGGCTTATCAGTGAGGCTAGGAAGTTGGCCAGTTAAAGCAGGAAACCAACAGAAGAAAGGGAAGTAGTAGCAGAAGCTTGTTTAGAGGTTTCCTGAACCTTGCTCTATTCTCCAAACAGAAGAATTTCAAAAAAAGGCTTAGGCAATTCTTTTAAGCTGTTAGTCAAAGGAGAATTACTTGCTTTTTAGTTCTAGGTCAACAAATAATAAATAAGTTTTTGTGAAGGCACAACCTAGAATATATATATGTATACACATACACACACATATATATATACACACACACACATATACACACACACACACATATATATATACACTTTTTATTTTATTTTATTTATTTTTTTGAGATGTAGTATTGCTCTGTTGCCAGGCTGGAGTGCAGTGGCGCGGTCTCGGTTCACTGCAAGCTCGGCCTTCCAAGTTCCAGGGATTCTCTTGCCTCAGCCTCCCGAGTAGCTGGGATTACAGGTGCGTGCCACCACATCCAGCTAATTGTTGTATTTGTAGTAGAGGCGGGGTTTCACCGTGTTAGCCAGGATGGTCTCAATCTCTGGACCTTGGTATCTGCTCGCCTCAGCCTCCCAAAGTGCTGGGATTTACAGCATGAGTCCACCGTGCCCAGCCTATATGTGGATTTTATTATGATCTTGAAACATTAGCTTTTTGTAATTTTCGACAGAACAGAGAAGCTCAGGAACACAGAAGCACAGGAGCCCTTCTTCAAGTTGGAATAGGAATAAAGTGCATAAATTCCAACTATTCCCTTTGATGGTTGATTACCTCATGATGGCTATGGGACAGCAACTCTTTGTAGTGTAGCTGCACTTAGAAGCAAAAAGGAAGTCTAATAGTAGATTTGACAACTCAACCATAGTTAATGTGGAGAGCCTTTTTCTATTTGCAGATATTTTGGTGGACTACTTATTGTATGTATACAAATATTTTTATACATATATGTTTTACATGATGATTACATGAGTTTATTTTATGTGATGATATGATTCAATTTAACATAACTGAAACTCTAAAGTTGTGTAATCGTTACAAAGTTGTAGAATAAAAATATCTTTAAAGATTAAAAAATTATATAAGATGAAGAAAATAATCAAATGAAAGTATTGAGTCACATTTTTATTCAATTTAGAATAGTTTCTTGGCTGTCTATAACCTTTTCATTAGCCTTCTCAAACAAGGGGTTAAATTTCAGTGAACTCAATTCTTCCAGATTTTGGGAGTAATATCTGTCCATTCTCCCCAAAAGCAGAAAGTCTAGAAACTGCCAAAAAATAAAACTCTAGAAACTAGAAATTCTAGAAAATAATCTATTACTAGGTTAGCTTTCTGTTAAGTGTACTATAAAGCCTTTAAACCTTTAAATATCTAAAATAATTTTCATAAGAAACTCGGATAAATTAAGGGAAAAACTGAGAGGAAAATAGTAACTGGATTGTCAGTTGCTTCGTGTTGTTGAGAAAAAGGAGGCAGTTAAAACTGATAACTAATTGCAGCTAAGATATTGGACAATATTAAAGTTTGCAAGTCATTAACAAGTCAGGGTTAGGCAGGGGTAATATTTGTTGCCTTTCCTCCGAAACTTGATGTCTCTATTCCTGAATATATTATTACTTGGATTCATCAACATTTTTGGACAAGTAACATTAGTAATAAAAGCCATCTAAGTAGTTTGCCATTGTCCTAACTGCCTTTTTTTTTTTTTTTTAAATAAAAAAGGTGACTATGTTATACACATGATAGTTTTTTCCATGTTCTTCTGGTTAAACAGCAGATAGAAAAAAAAAAAAAAAACTTAAAACACAGCAAGGCTGTAACATGCCAAAGGTCACATAACCTGTGGGTACAGCCAGATTTCCTAATTATTAATCTATTAAAATATTTTACAGTTCATTAGATTACTAAATCCAGTGATCAATTAATGACGCACCTGACATACACCTTCTAGTTTCATAAAATCATCTCATTAGGCTGGGCGCGGTGGCTCACGCCTGTAATCCCAGCAATTTGGGAGGCTCAGGGGGTGCGGATCCCTCGAAACCAGCCTGGGCAACCTGGCGAAACCCCATCTCTACCAAAAAAAAAAAAAAAAAAAAAATTAGTAGGTGATGGCTGAGGTGGGCGGATCACCGGGGCCCCTGAGTTCAAGGCTGCATTGAGCCGTGATCACGCCACTGCACTCCAGCCTGGGCGACAGAGTGAGACCCTTTCTCAAAAGGCACATACACAACACAATAACGACACACCAACCCCCAAAACATCTTACTAAACTCTGTGGATCTACGCCTTTTAAACCTAATTGTTTCAGGAAATCGTCTAAAAACATTTTTTTTTTTTCCTGGAATGGAATGTGTATGTAGGCTCAGGGAACAACTCAGTTTATCAGGTTCTTGGCTCTTTTTCCACAGGTCCAAAAGGATAAATGGATAAAGTGATGCTGAAATAACTTAGAGAACTCGTATTCCAATGCTTCTATTTTAAAAACAGTGAAGCAGTTTTTAAAATAGAAAAGTATCTACAATTTTGCTTTCAAGCAAACTAGCGTTAACGGAGTCATTGCTATTCAAAACTATTTTTGAAGTATCGGTGTACATTTAAAAATTAATTTTTAAAAAAGCGGTCGTTTTCTGGATTCCGCACCCCCCCATTCGTCGTCCTCCCCCCACCTCCACCCTCCATTGGCTTAAGTCACATAGCTGAAAGGATTGTGCTCATTTTTTCCAAAACAGTTCACGTCTGGGTAGTAGCCAATCAGGGAAAGTTTCAAGCAAATGTTACATTTAGGAGAGGGATGAAGCTCGTCCGGGGCTGCTCTCGGAAGAGTCACCAGACGCCCTGACCTGGGAGCCAGATGCGAGCTGGGACCGGTCGAGCTCCGACAGCTCGGCCAGACTCAGCCCTGCTAAACCTGCTGACCTCACAGCCCTCGGCTGCGGGGGCTCTCGCCCATGAGTCTCCCCAAGAGCTCGAATCCCCGGAACTGAGGAGCCCATCGCTTCATAAATGCGAGAACCCAGAGCTCCTAGTACCCAACTAGGCTAGCCTTGGAGTTGGCACGGCGCGCAGAAAGCGGCTACTGACGAGCCTGGCCTGGCTCATCCGCTGCACACGTCAGTTTGATCCCTCTCCCCGCCCCCCACCAATCCCCCGCCTTACTCTCCGCGCACCCAGAGCCGAGATAAATTTGACTGCCCTAATCGCCAATCAAAAGAGAGGTCGAGGACTTCAGCCAATCGGAGCGGGCGAAAGGGGCGGGTCGTCGGCGAGCGCCGAATGTCTCTAGCCCTCCCCTGCGCTTTAGCCTCAGTGCAGAGCCTTAGGCGGTGTGAAGAGAACCGGTCGCGGCGATCCTAGGGACCAGCAGCAGCAGCACCCGCATCCGCTGCGGCAGTCCGAGCCAGAACCACACCCACGTCGCTGCCCTTTCCTCTTGTCATCTCACTGCCCCGCCACAGACCGCGTTCCCCGAGGAAAGCGGCAGCCCACGCCTGGAGCATCCTCCCCTGTTGAGCGGCCGCTGACTGACCCGGCGGTATGATGCGGCTGCGAGGCTCGGCGATGCTGCGGGACCTGCTCCTGCGGTCGCCAGCTGGCGTGAGCGCGACTCTGCGGCGGGCACAGCCCCTGGTCACCCTGTGCCGGCGTCCCCGAAGCGGGGGACGGCCGGCCGCGGGCCCAGCTGCCGCCGCGCGACTCCACCCGTGGTGGGGCGGGGGCGGCTGGCCGGCGGGGCCCCTTGCGCGGGGCCTGTCCAGCTCTCCCTCGGAGATCTTGCAGGAGCTGGGCAAGGGGAGCACGCATCCGCAGCCCGGGGTGTCGCCACCCGCTGCCCCGGCGGCGCCCGGCCCCAAGGACGGCCCCGGGGAGACGGACGCGTTTGGCAACAGCGAGGGCAAAGAGCTGGTGGCCTCAGGTGAAAAGTGAGTGTCTCCGCGAGGCGCAGGAGGCCTCATTCCGCTCGGGGCCCAGGCTCGGGGTGTGTGGGGACCTGCGGTGGGGCGGGATAGGAACCGAGGTTCTAGAAAAGAGAAAGAAAGAGGTGCCGGGCGGCCTGCGCCGTCTGCGCCATGTGATTAGGCCCGGCCCCGCCCGAGCCTTCCCCGCCGCGTCCCTCCGCCAGGCTCCCACTTCCCTTCTCCGCCCCCGGCGGGGGTCGCCCGGGTGGGGCCGCTGTGGGGCCTGATGGGCTCGCCTGGCGTCCCAGCGCAAGAGAGGCCGCTCCCCTGCCCGCGCCGCGTGCTCAGCTCCCTGGCTCGCGGCTGCAGCGCCTGGCCGCCCGCCCCAGCCATTCGTGGGCGATGCGGCACGAACATCTCCACCGAGTGACATTTAGGAGTTGGGCGTTCAGCAGAGCCTTTACCTTCCTGACTTTACCTTGTCGCCTTTCCTGGCTCGTTTCCGCTTTGCCTGCCCTCCCTTGGTTTCTGCCATCATCCCGTTGGAAACCAGATGTGACAGAGAGCTCTTTATATTTCTGGAGTGACTACGTTAGGCACGTGTAGAGCCATCTGGGGCACCGGAAACAATGTTTCATAAGTGAGATTAGGAGGAATCAGATCATGTGGCCGAGAAGATGGGGCACACAGTATAGACCACCTGTTTGCATTAGGGACCAGCTTTGGCCTGTCAGGTCTTCCGTGAGATGGGGAGATTTTTAGAAATAAAAGTTAAATAGCCAAGATGAAATGTGACATAATACACGAACTCAGTGAAAAATCTGAGTTAAGTAGGTTGCTACTTAGTTGTGATAGGATGTTGACTCATCCTGTATGTGTACAGCACGGTAGTTTAGTCTTAAAGCAAAATTGGTTTTTCTTAAACAATATGCAAAGCAGTCTCCTAAATATTTTAGTCTTAGGTAATACAAATGGACCACTTTGTTTTCCGAAAATGGGTAAAAATTTACCGGCCTGCTTTCATTATACCTGTTTTTCTGGCTTTGTACACTGACACTCTAACCTGTTTTGCTTCCCTTTTATTTCTGCTGCTATTTCCAGCTCTAGAGTTCCAGCTCTAGAGTCAAACTGAAAGTGAGAACATTCTTATAATTTCAATCTCACGCCTGCTTGATGTTTTCCTGTAATTGAAGTTGGGACCTTCCAAAAACTTTCCTGAAGTTCTTCTCCCATACTGAAAAAGATTATTGGAAAAAATCACTTGATGAAGGGCGAAATTTGTGGTATTTTGTGATGTTGGTTTTGTGCCACAAAATAGCGTCCTGAGCACGGACACGTTCTTTAATATCTTAGGTTAGATGACTTAAATATTTTCAAGTTCTAAAAAGCTATACTCCTGTTAAATTTGTGCTTCTCTCATGTTTTAGGGACTAGAATGATATTTAATCTCATCTGGGACTCACTTTAACTTTAACATCATCAGGTTTACCAAGCAAGTAGTGAGTTTACATACAAGTGCTCAAGTTAACAGAATTGCAAAATGCAGTCACTACTATTTAAAAGTTAATCTTAAAGGCTACAGGATGGGAACTGCTTTCTAGTAAAATTATGTCTTCAGGTCTGTGTCTCTGCAGTGGCTTTAGTGCCTCTCTTTTTTCCCACTTGTCAAATAGGAAATTGAGCTTCTTCTGTGATTTACTTGTCCAGAAGTTTCTGGTTTCATTGCCTTCTTAATAAAAGTCACCTTTTAGCAATGGCCTCAAGGTTGTGAAGAAAGTATTTTAATTAGTTAAAGTTTCTATTTCCTGGATGATCTGGTTTCCAAATGTAGCTTTCCTCCTTTGGCTCCTTTCATTTTGCCTTTATGTGACAAACATTTCTCTTATCCTGGGAGATAAGCTCCCAGTTGATCCTGTTATCCTTTCTAGTGCTTAGCCTCCAAAGCATAGGTCATCCCTCAATCAGCAGTCCACCTGGTATGCTAGCACTCACTCAGGACTGTGCCAGATTTTATGTAGTAGTAGTAAGAAATAACCATGAGAAAATTAAATTAACATTTTGTAAAAGGCTTAGAACAGTATTTGGCGTGTGTTAAATGACACATAACTATTTATTAAATAAATGAGAAAAAATTGCTGCTTCATTATTGTAAAGCCTGTTAAAGAGACTGACCTTTGAATTTCAGGCTTGCACATGAAGGTTTTTAATGTTTTTAGTTTCCATAAAACTGTTTATCTTGAGAAATTGCTGTACATCTGTCTTATATGAAACTATGTGAGTTGCACTGTTTACCTTTTGCTCTGTTGATAAAAAAGTTCAGAGTAACTTTTTGATGCTTAACCACACCAATTTCATCAGTTCACATGGCTGAGATATTTGCGTTTCCTCCTTTCTTTGGTCCTGAGTTTATATTTTATTTACTTTGTATTCTGGAAGGAGGTGGGATATAAGCAAGTTACCTTACCTTTTTTCCATAAACTCTGAACTAATGTCACCTTAGACTATGCTGTTTCCATTACACAACTTTAGTGTAGTTTAGGATAGGAACATCTTAATATCATATAGAAAAATGTAATGATCTTTGCTCAGTTTTCTCTATAGTGATCTTATTTAATTTTGTTATGGTTCATTCTGTCATCTTGAAAACCAACTTTGCTTGTTTCTCTTCATTTTCAAAATTGTTCTCTCTTCTTTCATAATTCTTTTTGGATTTCCTCACTGGGTAAACCCTGAGGCTGAAGCCTTTGCCCCTTACCCACTTGTCTACCTTGTCAACAGCATATCCCTTCTTTCAGCTTTGACTCTCATCTTTGTGTAGGTAATACTTCATCTCTTAATCTAAAGCTCTGTTCTTACATTTGTCACCACATATCTGATGACTTCAAATTTTAAGTGTGTACCCCAATATTTTCTTCAATTCAACCAATTTTGCATGCTGTTATGAGATCAATTTTAGAGTTTTAATTTGAAAATATCACTCTACTTCCAGAAAACCAACAGGAACTGGAATGAGCATTATATTAAAGTCACAAACTATGTTACGGTTTATGCCAGCACTTGCCCATATGGGCATTTTTATCATACTTTTCTCTGTCAAGCTGGTTATACTTATTTCCTTAAAGTCCCGAAGTATATATCCTGTCTTAGTGAAGGGTCCCTAGGAAGAGTCAGAGGGATAGAGGTACAGGGGCATTATTAAGTTTTTTTATTTGGACATTTATTTTTTAATGAGAAAGGAAAACAGAAACATAACAGAAATTGGGCTGGAAAAATACCAGCATATGTATGCTGTTGGAAAATAGATAATTCATACAGGATGCAATATTGAAAGTATTCTGTTAAAGCAACAATGAGGTCAGTTTCCCCTTGTCAGATTGGCAGATATTAAATCAAATGATTGGGAAGTAGGAACTCTTGCATTGCTAGTAGAAGTATAAATTATTAGTTCAGTTACTTTGGAGGGCAGTTTGGTAGTTTCTGTTAAAAACTGCATACCTGTGAGGTGGTAGTTGGATGTTTGCACATCTACATGAAGTCATGGCATTCAGAAATATTTGTAATTACACAAATAAGCATACTTTAAAATATATTTATATTTAAAAGTGAAAGTGCAAGCAAAAATGATTTCAGCTATCTTTAGATAGTATAGATTTATGTTTTGATAGTTCAGCTTTACGTTTTGATAGTTCAGCTTTATGTTTTGATAGTTCATATATTTAGTAAATGGAAAATGAAGGGCAAAGAAAATCATTGAGGTGTATACTATGAAAATTGAATTTTTTTTTGTTTGTTTGTTTGAGATGGAGTCTCACTCTGTCACCCAGGCTGGAGTGCAGTGGCACGATCTTGGTTCACTGCGACCTCTGCCTCCCAGATTCAAGCGATTCTCCAGCCTCAGCCTCCCAAGTAGCTGGGATTACAGGCACCCGCCACCACACCTGGCTAATTTTTGTGTTTTTAGTAGAGATGGGGTTTCACCATTTTGGCTGGGGAGGTCTCAAACTCCTGACCTCAGATGATCTGCCCTCTTTGGCCTCCCAATGTGCTGGGATTACAGGTGTGAGCCACCGTGCCCAGCCTGAAAATTGAATTTCAAAGTAAGATGAAACACTTATGAATTTCGGCAAACATTGAATTGGGTAGATTGAACAATACTAGTATGGAAGTTGAGTTAGTATGTGGCAGATATAAATATTAAGTTTTAGAATTGAATGACAAAACCTTGGCATGTGTTTTTATGATCCTTCAGTATTGCATTTTTTTTTAATTATAAAAGTTAACATTTACAATTCACTTAAACTAAAATCAAGTTGGAAAGTATGTTTAATTTTTTCCTTAGTTATTTTTGATTTCTTCATTATTAATTTTTTTCTAGTTGATGATTATCAGTGAGTTTTTGTTTTTGTTTTTTTATTTTATTTTTATTTATTTATATTTGAGATGGAGTCTTGCTCTGTCACCCAGGTTGGAGTGCAGTGGTGCAATCTCAGCTCACTGCGACCTCTGCCTCCCGGTTCAAGTGGTTCTCCTGCCTCAGCCTCCCATGTAGCTGGGACTACAGGCACGTGCCACCACACCCAGCTAATTTTTTTGTATATTTAGTGAGATGGGATTTCACCATGTTAGCTAGGATGGTCTCGACCTTCGGACCTTGTGATCTACCTGCTTCAGTCTCCCAAATTGCTGGGATTACAGGCATGAGCCACCGCACCCAGCCTAGTTTTTTGTTTTTATAAAAACGAGTGAAAAAGGTACCAATAACTGTATGTCATAACATTTTTGTGGCCTAATATTTATATTGAAATGTGCTTCAGTTAGTCATTGATAACTTTGTTCATGATCTGTAATTAACAAACTCAAGCTGTTGATTTATAATTTTATTAATATTTGGATGAAATTCACTGAAAGAGCAAGAATTAGATTCTGAGGGGTTTAGTCTCCTTGAGTTTTAGCTGCATGTTTCCAGACCTTACTCTTTTATAGAGAAGTCTGCCTACCTCAAAGTCACCTTATCCATGAAATGACTACCAAATAGAATTCAGCCTTTTTTATGAGGCAATATGTAGGCCAGTTAAAAGGGAGGGGTGGCACTATTTTGGTCCAAAGATAAGTGTCACCTCGAAAGAAATTTGCTGAAGGTGTTTGTGGGTTTCTTTGAGTTTTAAAAAGTTATTTAAAAGAAATCAGGCTGGGCGTGTTGGCTCATGCCCGTAATCCCAGCACTTTGGGAGGCCAAGGCAGGTGGATCACTTGTGGTTAGGAGCTCAAGACAACCTGGCCAACCTGGTGAAACCCTGTCTCTACTAAAAATACAAAAATTAGCCAGGCGTGGTGGCGGGCATCTGTAATCCCAGCTACTCAGGAGGCTGAGGCAGGAGAATCGCTTGAACCCAGGAGGTGGAGGTTGCAGTGAGCCGAGGTCGTGCCACTGCACTCTAGCCTGGGTGACAGAGTGAGACTCCATTTCAAAAAAAAAAAAAAAAAAAAACTCATAGTAAAAGGCTGCACTACTTCCTTCTCGTGATATTTGAAATGAAGAAAAATTATGACTATATAAACTGAAAGCCTAATTATAGAATTTGTGTGAGGGAGCTCAATCATGTTAAATCTTATATAAATTAAGATTATATTTTACAGTTACCTGTCTGTGCCTTTTCACCTTTAAGTCATTTGCTAGTAAGAGAAATGCTTAAGAAAGCTGAGTGAACAGATGTATTTATAAAAATAGTTACTAATTACTGATATTTCTTTTCTTTTCTTTTTTTTTTTTTTTTTGAGACGGAGTCTCGCTCTGTGGCCCAGGCTGGAGTGCAGTGGCCGGATCTCAGCTCACTGCAAGCTCTGCCTCCCGGGTTTACACCATTCTCCTGCCTCAGCCTCCCGAGTAGCTGGGACTACAGGCGCCCACCACCTCGCCCAGCTAGTTTTTTGCATTTTTTAGTAGAGACGGGGTTTCGCCGTGTTAGCCAGGATGGTCTCGATCTCCTGACCTCATGATCCGCCCGTCTCGGCCTCCCAAAGTGCTGGGATTACAGGCTTGAGCCACCGCGCCTGGCCAATTACTGATATTTCTAAGTGAGGTACATAGCTTTCACATAGAGATACTGCTACTACAGTTTTACCCTGAAATCTACTCAGGTGTAAAATTGCTTTGGTTATGAAACACATTACTTATGAGTGATCACTGCACTTAGTGATGTTCTGACCCCCTGCAAAGTAGTAGAAGCAAAATGTTAATGTACCTTGACTTCCATTTGGAAGTGTCCTCTGCTTGATATGTAACATTCATTATAAAGAAATGTTGATAGTAAAAGCATTACTTTCAAAACATGGAACTGTAGATGTTGCATAATGAATAAAACTGATAGCTTTCAGAAATATATTTTTGCCTGTTAATTTCTGGTACAGGCTTCTAAAAAAGATTTTTTTAAATTGTCTTCTTGATGAGGATATTTTGAGTGACATAGCCATGTCCTTCAATTTTTGATGGGATTGTAAACTTTCTAAAGAGCAATTTTTAAGCTCTATGAGGAACTTAAAAAGTATTCATACTTTTTAGGAATCTAAGTTCACAAAATAAACAAGTGTTGGAAAGATTTATTTCCTAATATTTTTGGTACAGTGTTATGCATACTAGAGAAAAACTCATGTTCAACATTAGTGGGATAGCTAAGTAAATTATGGTACATTCATATGAGAGTCTCTTATTTAGTCATTTAAAATGTTTGCAGATACTTTTTGGGATATAAGGTAATGTTAGGCCAAAAGTTAGAATACAGAATTTTCTTTGCAGTATGATCTCAAGCTGTTTTAAAAAGCTCAGAAAAAGTAATAGAAGGAAATAAGCCAAAATGACATTGTTATGAGAATGGCATTGTTTTTCCTGCCTCCTTTTGATACTTTTAAGATTTCCCCCCCATTATCAGTGGGAAACATCCAAAACGATAAAAAACATTCCATAGTTTTGAAAATCAAAGGAACCACATCTGTTAAATTTTGAACTTGTAAATCTCTACTGCCTCCTCTTCTACTCTAATATCCTGATTCTGGTTGTATAAGAATAGTAAGCACCATTACACGGAAAGAAAAGTATGAAAATAGGTTATGTATGGATTTGTACAGCTCCTGTTTATCAGCGTTGTCCAGTCATATTCACTGGTACCCTCAAACATCAAACTTTAAAAATTTATAACTATTCTTGATATAAGTCTCCCTAGTAAATGTTACATATTTCTCTGCCATATTAAAACATTGTAATGAGTAGAGTTTAACATTTCTTGTTCAACTTATGTGCATTTTAAGGAAGCATTATTATACTGCACTGTAATACGGTGGTGCTGTAAGACAAGTGCTGGCACACTTTCCCTGAAAGGCCAAATAGTAAATATTTTTGGCTTTTGGGGTTCTCTAGTTACTACTACAACTACTCAGTGGTAGCAAAATAGCCACAAAAAATAGGTACGTGGATGTGGCAATAAGACTTTATTTACAAAAAGAGGAGGCCCCTGCTGTAGTTTGCCTACCCCTGCACTAAAATATATTTATTGGTAAGTTATCTCATGCCTTGATTGAATCTGCTTTAACCAGTACTCTTAAGGGTAGGTTTGTTCTTTTGTGGATTTTTGTATTTTGTATCGTTTAACTGTTCCTCATGTCTCCACTTCAGCAATCCTTCACTCTCACCTTCTGTATCCAGTTCTGCTTAGCTTTTTCAAAAAATTGTGATAAAATATACATAACATAAAATTTATCATTTTAACCGTTTTTAAGTTCCCTTGTTCAGTGGCATTAAGTACTTCTGTTAGTTTTAGGACCTAAATGAATATGCTAATGTGTAAAATAAAAGTATGTAAGTCGTGAGTGAATAAAATTTGTGATCTCACTTTAATGTAGTGATTTGGAGGACATCTATTTTTAGCAACTCAAAAACTGAGAATTAGGCTTGGAAGTAACTTTAAAGAACATTTAATTCCAGCTCATTTTACATATTATATAAGCTGCCCACAGATATTAAATGACCTAAACAAGTTCAGACAGTATTAGGACTTGTTTTGATTTTTCTTTTTTTGTCTATTAGCAGCAAATTAATTCAATTTATAGAATTAATTTTTTTAGATTCAGTATTATAAGAGATCTTACAAACCTTTCTCCCCAGCTGCTGCTTTCTTCTCTTCTGTTACATACTCCCTATAGGTTGTTATTCATCTCTTCCTGAATACGGCCTTCACAAGGGAGTTCACTCCCTTAGAAGGCAGCCCATTCTGTTTTTATAGCTGTTTCATTTTTCCTTATGTGTGGCTGAAGTCTTTCATTAACTACCTATGTATTTTAGTTATTCTGAACAAGTCATCTATAGTGGTATCAAAGTGATTGCAGTGATAGAATTCTTATAGTATCTGTATTATTCCATCTAAACTGATTTATTAAAGGATACTTGGCTGAAGAAATGAGTTATTGGAAAAACTAACAGAGTTGGTTATTACATAGATTTGATCTCTCCAGATCATAGTCTTCCCACCTGAGACAGCCAGACTGCCTTTTGGGTTAAACTTCTGAAGTCGTACAAACGTACGGACAGATTACCGTGAACTGACAGGGACAGCCTGACCATTTCCTCACATAAAGTGGCTTTTGTGCTTTTTACTTTGGTGTGCTTTCAAATGAATTCCTGCTATAAAGTCTAGTCAAAACAGCAGCCCTAATTGACTATAATCTCATCTTTGCTTTGACAGGATGCAGTTTTATCAAGGCAGACCAATTTAGTTCTCTTATTTGCATTTTGGTTAGAAATTTATTATTGTTCAAGAATTACAGATATTCTTCCTAAAATAGAGTGCTAACCACTGAGAGCATGAGGTGGCTGAGCAAGAAGAGTCTGGAACTGGGAACAAAGGATGAGCTTTATAGGACTAACTCTGGTCCAGCCACTTAAGATTTATGTGACATTGGACATGCTGCTTGACTTTGATACTCTTAAAACAAATATTTTTTTAAATTAAAAATTTTAAATTAAAAAAATTTTTTTCAGAAATGGAATCTCACTGTGTCACCCAGGCTGGAGTGCATTGGTGCCATTATAGCTCACTGCAGCCTTGAACTCCTGGGTTCAAGCAGTCCTCTTGCCTCAGTCTCCAAAGTAGCTGGGACTGTAGCTGCATGCTGCCACACTCTTCTAGGACTCTGTCTACACATTGGGTACAATTAACCCACCCTAATTTACATCATAGGGTTTTAATATGATAGAAAGTGAGAGTCCTTTTTTTAGCAGTAAAGCCTTAAAAGATGTAAGTTTTTATTTTTAAATTCCATCTTGGGGCAAAATCACTTGGATGGTAAGTAGAATTTGTCAATTTGTTATACTTAACATTCATTCTAATATACTATTTTATTATATGGTCAGCCACCATCAATTCAACTTTCCATCTAATAGGTTTATTAATCTGCCAATTTGCTGGTGTTGGTAGACAGTTGTTATCAGTCAGCTTACTATAAGTTCAAAATGATACACTGATTTTAAAACAACCCTAAATATCATCTGAAGGATCATTATTCTTAAACGAAGGCATAATTGTATTGTGTTATTAGGCCTCATTTTTTAAAAATCCCACTTGAAAAGAAAAGATAGTTTTTCATTGTCTCATAGGTTTACCATACTATACTATGTGTTTTAAGAGTTAATGCGAAAAAAAAAAAAAATTAAGAAAGACTTGACCCCAGCCTTCAAGCTTTATAGTTTGGGGCGGTTGGGTGATATGAAATGTTATTTAACAAAATAAGACTGTACAGTTGGTTTCAATTATTTTCCGCTGTTCATTTTGTAGTTCTTAGTAAGGATTTTTTGTAAAAATTTTCTTCATTTGATAGTTTTTTATTTATAAGATTTTTGAACTGATGAAGATGAGTTTGCCTTGTTGCTCCTAATTACAGATTAGAAACCTTCTTGATTTCCCCTACCCATAAAGGCAAAATTAAATACTTCATCTGTACTTGCTAATATGATACTTTTTGAAAAACACTTCTACCATAGTATTTGCCACATGGCTTTAGTCATGTTTCTCCTAGACCACAACCTTACTTTAGGGATCTTTATCGCTATTGCTTGGCATGTAATAAGCGATACAAGAAAATGACAATACTTAGTGATACCAGAGAATGCTAAAGAGTATAGAGAATCTGGTGGGGGCAAAGTCCTGTGCAACAATTGAAATGATCATTGGTGGCTTAAAGATTTAGGGAGAGGATGGTTTTAAACAGAAGGATGACAGGTTAAAAAAAAAATAAAGATGAGATAGCAGCACTTATTTACGGGTCAATGAGTCTAGTCAGTTACATTGGGGAATTATAAGGAATAAATTAGGAATAAATAGTGTAAAGCTAATTTATAGAGAACTGCATACCAGACTGAGGAATATGAATTCCCCTTTTGGTATGGGGAAACTAATTTGGTCAGTGGGGTAAGCAAAGACGGTTCCTCTTTTCATGTTGCAGAAGTTGGCCCGGTATTTAAACATAATGTAGTTTTTGGAAGGTAGTCTCCTCATTTAGCAGAATGTATATATATATATATTCTCACACTAACACTAAAAAATTAAGTATTCATATAATAGCTTTTAGGTAGAAACAAGCACCTTAATTCACACATTCTGTGCTCTAGCTGTTTTTTGTTCTTTATAAACACTAAATAAATGCTTACTTGCATCCCTTTGGTCTGTTTGCCAGAAATCCTTTTCTGTTGCCATGCTTCCAGCTTTTACCCATCTTTCAGGTTTAGCTCAAATTCCACCTCATCTAAAAAAAGCTTGACCTTATTAGACCACAGTGAAGTAGTTTTCCAAAGTCTGGATGTCATAGTTCCATTCCTGTAAATCTTCATTTTATGTACATGTCTCCTACTTCTTCTAGACTGTAAATGATGTCTAACATGATGTCATACATGGCATAGTTAAATACTTGGGATTTTTCTTCTTTTTCATTAAATTATTTTTAAGACAGTTATTTTGTGAGGCTAAAGTAGGGGAAGGAATGGGTAATAAAAGAAATAATATGATGGTAAAATGATCTTAAAGGCAGAATTTAGAAAGGAAATGAGAGTGTAAGTTGGAGAAGAAGTAAAAAGGTGAGAAATAAGGATTTTCATTCAGATTATCTTCTGTTATATCCTATTTGAATTGCTGAATATTGTAACCATTTTATGTTTTTCTCTCCAGGGGAATCTGGAGGATTCATTTGGGTTATTCATAATTGTTGATGATAAGATTAGAAAGACGATTAATCCTGTTTGTCATTAAAACTTAAATACTTTCCTCAAGGATTTCCTAGTTACTATATAGTTACTGAAAGCTATAGTTTTTAGCTTTTGAATTTTAGTGAAAAGTACATTATTGTGAAGAATTACCAGAAAGAATTAATTTAGGGAGAGAAAGTGGGGGGGGGGGGGGAAGGCATGAATGATTTTGGGTAGTTTCTGCCTTGTAGAGAGTTGGAGAATATTTGAATATGCTTGTTCTCTAGATTATTCTCAGATCAAAATCTGAGGTTTCAAATGCTGAGATAGGTAGTAATTTCTTTTTATCAGTTTTGACAGCTTATTTTGTGAGCTTATTTTTTTAGGGCTGGCTTAAATTCTTTCCTCTATAGATAAAAATTAGTTTCTCATTTAAAAGCAAGTAAACATTTATCTTTTTTTGCTAGCTATGGCAATAACACGGTCATTTTAATTTTTTAGCCAAAGGCTAAAAAAGCGTATATTTTACGTTATTTACATAGCTTTTAGGCAAAGCAAATACCATTTACTGGTGTGATAAATACATAGAAAGCTTATTCTGCAGTTTTTTAAAGTGATAAACTACCACTATCTGAAGTGTATTTGACCAACCATTTGCTGTAAATAATTGGTGTGTTATTATCCACTGATTTTTTGACAGCTGGTTCAGTTTTTCTTTAAATATTAGGTAGTGAGTATTGTTAAGCTGTGTTTAATGGTATTAGATCAGGGTAAGACTGAGAAAACTTGTTTGTACCTTATAAAAGTAATAACAAGCTAGTAAGTTAGAGAGCCAGTATAGCTTACTAGTAGTTTGGAGTCAGAAAAATCCATCTTTGCCATTGTGTAACCTTGGAAAGCTACTTAACCTCTGAACCTCTCCTAATCTGTGAAATGGGAATAGAGGTACTTATTTTTTTGAACAAATAACAAATTTGTTGAGCTTCTAGTATGTACCAGAAATTATACTATATTTTGGATAACAATAGTACCTCTGGCGTAAGATCCTTGGAGGATTAAGTTAGAATGCTTGTAAAACACTTAGCACAGTGTGTAGAACACAAGTAAGTGATCAATATATTGTAGTTATTATTACTAAAACATCCCAAATGTATTTTTTTGGAGATGGAGTCTCACTCTGTCACCCAGGCTGGAGTGCAATGGCACGATCTTGGCTCACTGCAACCTCTGCCTCCCGGGTTCAAGCCATTCTCCTGCCTCAGCCTCCCAAGTAGCCGGGATTCAGGCGCCTGCCACAACACCTGGCTAATTTTTCTATTTTTTGTAGAGATGGGGTTTCACCATGTTGGCCAGGCTGATCTCGAACTCCTGACCTCAAGTGATCCTCCTGCCTCAGCCTCCCAAAGTGCTGGAATTACAGGCATGAGCCACCGCGCCTGGCCCCAAATGCATTTTTTAAAGCTGTCTAAGAGCAAAAATAGTTTCAGGGAATAATTATATATCAGGATATGTCATTAAATATTTTAATGATAAAGCTATATGTTAGTTTTTAAAAATCATTTGTGTGACATTCATTGTTTAAAAGTTTGGTTAATCATAGCATCTTAGTGTTACACTAGTTAATTAAGATTTTTAAAGCATATTTATTGGTAACGTTTTTCTTTTAATAGTCTTTATGATTTGTAGAATTTCATGTATACAGTCTTGCCTTGTCCTTCTGTATATGTTAAGAGATTGGTTCCAGGACCCCCACAGCTCAAGTCTCTTTTGTAAAATGGCATAATATTTGCCTATAACCTACATATACCCTCCCCTATATTTTAAATCGTCTCTAGATTGCTTACAATACCTAATAAACTGTAAATGCTATGTACATAGGTCTTATACTATCTTTTGAATGTATGTTTTTTTTTTTTCTGAATATTTTTTATCTGTGTTGGTTGAATCGATGCAAAGGGCTGACGAGGATATGTAAACCTAGATCACTTTAGAAATAATAACTACAACTACTGTCAGTGGGGTCTTACTCTCTGCCAGGCATGTTCTAAAGATATTGAATGTATTGAACCAACTGATCCTCACCACAACCCCATGAGGGAGGCACTATTATCCCCTTTCTCAAATGAGGAAACCGGATCACAGAAAGGTTAATTAATTTACCCAAGGTTATACAACTATAGTATTACAGCCAGGATTCAAGAACTTGTGCACTTGATCTTAACTACTGTCCAATAGTTAATTGCTGTCTCTCCTAGATTTTATAATCAAGTAAACTATTTGAATAATATGTAAATATAGTCATCATGTTTAGAAAACCCCCAAAACAACTGAACAGTGTTGAGTCTTATCAGAACGTTTGCTGAGCTCTGTAATTTGTACTGGGTGATTGTACTGGGCTGTATAGGAAGGCATCACCATAAGGGATGGCTGGGCATTAGCACAACTAGAGTTGATGATCAGGGTTTCAAAACCTCGGATTAAAAAATATGTGTTAATGGTTTTCTTTCTTTTTTTTTTTTTAACTTGTTTTTCAGTGTGGTTTATAGTGGTACTGATTTGATTTTGGCAAATCAACTTTTATTATGACATAGTCTTGGGTACATCAGCTCAGCTGTAGTCTAGTTCAATGGTTATTTAACAATGGATTTAGTTAAAATCCATTAGAATGTTCATACAAAGATTAATTTTGTATTCTTTCTACCTTTTTAGTAAAATAAAACAGGGTCTGTTACCTAGCTTGGAAGATTTGCTGTTCTATACAATTGCGGAAGGACAAGAGAAAATACCCGTTCATAAATTTATTACAGTAAGTTTTTATAGTTTTCTATCTTAACTTAAAAAAATCAGTAATAATAAATATATACAGTATTATTGAAATACAGTCTTAAAGGTCGTCTGACATGTAGATTCTGACTGACACTATTTCTCTTATTATGTTTTCAAATTTTTATCATGCTCATTTCAAGGTAATCAGTGAAAGAAAAAGAAAGAAACAATGAGAAACTTGTCCAGAAAGTGGGTAATAGTGACACTAAGATGCCATATTCATGTTCAAGTGTTGGGTAGAAGTTTTTATATACAAGAGTAAAATCTTATAGTTGGTATAAACATATACGTTATTTGCACTATATATTTACAAACTCTTATTTTTTTAAAAACAGGCACTCAAATCTACAGGATTGCGAACGTCTGATCCCAGGTTGAAAGAGTGTATGGATATGTTAAGATTAACTCTTCAAACAACGTCAGATGGTGTCATGCTAGACAAAGATCTTTTTAAAAAGTAAAAGTTTCTGCCAAACCTTTAATGGTGATTTGCTATGCTATACGGTGATTCTGCTTTTAAAACAAAATTGCATCTTTGAAGGCCACTGCTTCCTGTGTAATGGAAAAAGGGGATTTATAAACATCATTTGTTTGAAGAACTTGGTACACATTAGGTTCTATAATACACCAGGCTAAGAGTATTCTTTCTTTAAATCTGTTCTAAGGAAATTTAGCCACTGATGTTTCCAGTTTGCAGTACTTGGAGATTGCATTCAGTTTGAGTAGAGCACATCCTTTGTCCTGTCATTGCTTATATCGATCCCCAGTTCATCTGCATGACTTTCAGACTTTCTCAGCACGGTCTCTAGTTCTTTTCCACAAGGTGATTTAGATGACATCATAAAATGAGAGGGCTTCAGACAGACCTGTGTTCCTCACATTTACATATCTGCATTGTCTGCTCCTCTCTTCAGACATATTAATACATAGGCTTTTTGGCTATTTTCATTTTCTTCAAAACAGTAAAGAACTAAAGGCAACTTTGGAGATGAAAGCCTTAAGATGTTCCTGTATTTGCATATATTTATTATTTATCTTCATTAATGTGTTTCTGTTAGTTTGATTAGTTAAAGATTTAATGGACATGTGTGTAATGGATCCCAAAGAATCAAATAGTATTTTAAACTCCTACTGTTTAAGTCACAACTAGTATAAAACTGTAAATACTACTATAAGACATTGGCTTTTTCCAGGCTTGGATTCAAAAAATTTCTACATCTACTTTGAAAGTTTGTTATGTATGGATGTATTTACTTTTGTTTTATTTTTTGGGGGGGGGGAGTTGGGTGATTTGTTCTAGATATCTCCTGGAGTATTAAGTCATCTGAAGGTATAAGTATTTAACTGTGGTTCTCTGAAGTTTCCTGGCATGCTGTGAAGCACTGCTGACAGCTTGGGTTTCTTATCTTTTCACCAGGAGGTTCTTGGTTCTGTTAGCTGACCTTAAAGTGTAGACTTTACGTCTGTGTTGCAGTTGGTGTTAGGAATTTTGACTCTCCAGAACCTGCTTTTTAAGAGACAGAAAAACATCATTTCTAAATTTATTTGTGTCTTTGCAGTAAGGATTATTTTTCATGTTCATGAGTTATCTGCACAATATTCTGATTAAAGTGCTTTCTGCGGGCATTATTTTGTTGTGTCTGTGAATGAAGTTGTTAGAGTAATGATAGGTAGATCTATTGATAATCAGTGAGGGAACTGCTTTGGAATTTTAAGTGGAAGCAGTATTTTACGCTTTTTTTTTTTTTTTTTTTTTTGAGACGGAGTCTCACTGTCGCCCAGGCTGGAGTGCAGTGACATGATCTTGGCTCACTGCAACCTCTGCCTCCCGGATTTCAGTGATTCTCCCGCCTCAGCTTCCCAAGTTGCTGGGATTACAGGTGCCTGCCTGGTTTTTTTGTATTTTTAGTGAGACAGGGTTTCACCATGTTGGCCAGGCTGGTCTCAAACTCCTGACCTCAGGTGATCCGCCCGCCTCGGCCTCCCAAAGTTACACGTTTTTAATACTTGAAAAGATATTTATGTTTTATAAACATGTTGCTGTGTTTAAATATGAAATTAAAAACAATTTAAATCCTTTGATTATTAAGCCAGGGAACTGCAAACATTAAATTTTCTACCTGCAATTATATTAAGAGATAGTAATTACTATTGTTTTAAACACTAATCCAATTTTTAAAAATCTATGCTTGTAATACAGGCAATTTCTAACTTGACAAATGTTTTATGGTCTATAAGAGCAACTGGTAGAAAAGTACAAGTCTATAGGCATAATTATTTCTCTCTTTATTCTTAGAATGAGGTAGTTCAAAACCTCCAACTATTAACCTTTTAATAGTTTTCAGTCACCTGGAAAGATGATTGCTTCAGAGATGTTCTTTTCTTTGTTTTCAAATATAAGGAGTTATCTAGTTAGTGTTGCCCGAAATAAACTTCTCCCTTCCATGCAGCTGGGGAGGAGATGTTAAAACATGGGATTCATTTTTCCCCAGAGAAATAATTTATAAAGTTGCGTAGGTTTGGTTGAAGCGATGTGTTAATATTTTACCTAAAATACATTGTAGATTAATATTTTTAGACTTTTTCGGTAATCTGAGAAACAACTATTATGTGTGACTTTTTTTAACTTGGAAAAATACATTCTAAGTATACTTTTGGAGTATAACCTGTTCGAAAGTTGGAGACTGCCTGTACCCAACTTGATAGTCAATTGTTTTTAATGCTAGTAAACCTTAAAACTAATAGAAGTAAAAATATTTGTGTTGAAAAGTAATCCTTTATTTATTCATGCATTTTTAACTTTATAGGTGTTAGAACTGTTTCTTTGTATGATCATAATTTTTTGATCTTTTTGTTTTGCAAGAAAGTGAATGGTAGCCTTTCATTTGTGTGTTTGATTTTCTAAAAGATTTCATATTTATTATGTTATTTTACAAATGAAAAATTATTGGTGAGAAATGTCTTGTAAATCATTGTGCATTTCATTAGTTTTTAGTTATAAATACTTAAGGAAAGAAAATGATTATTCCCGGCTTACAGATAAGAAAACTGAACAAAGGACAGAGACAGATATAACTTGCTGAAAAGCATAAGCACCTCCTCAGAGTTCATTTTATATGACTTCTAATTTCCTAGTTAGACTCATGGTATCTGTATTAAAATAACTCCCAAGAAAAACCTTCCTGTTTGGAATGGTGATCAGTATGCAGTTAGATACTCTCCTGAGAGGCAAGATTGGCTTTGTCATCTGTTAATTTACCAGTGAAGGCTGTTGCAACAGCTTTACCAGCACCTTCTGCTACAGCAGAACATTCATAAAGTTTCACTGAGTGTATAATTTTGTTAATTATAAATCCTTTTAAAAGTGCTGATGAAAATAGTTAAATGGTAGGTTAATAATTTAAATTTGTGGGCCGGGCGTGGTGGCTCAAGCCTGTAATCCCACCACTTTGGGAGGCTGAGGCGGGCGGATCACGAGGTCAGGAGATCGAGACCATCCTGGCTAACCCGGTGAAACCCTGTCTCTACTAAAAAAATACAAAAAACTAGCCGGATGAGGTGGTGGGCGCCTGTAGTCCCAGCTACTCGGGAGGCTGAGGCAGGAGAATGGGAGGCGGAGCTTGCAATGAGCTGATATCCGGCCACTGCGCTCCAGCCCAGGCGACAGAGCAAGACTCTATCTCAAAAATAATAATAATAATAATAATTTAAATTTGTTCAGCAGCTCTCATTTTTGCATTTATAACTTCTTGAAAAATGAGGAAGTATATTTGATTTGTTGTAGATATAAATACTAGTTTAAGGTCAGGAATTCTATTTTTCTTTCCTCTGAGAAAGGTGGTGTTTGATGTATATCTCTTGTAACTCTGATACTTGCAAGTTGGATTTTAGAAGCTTTTTGAAACATTAAAAATATTAAGACTATGGTAACATTTTTGAGATTAACATTGAAACTATCTGAAAATGATTGTTTATTGAAGTAAATATTTCTTAGCTCTAGCGTGTTAGTAATATATAATTTATGGAAATTAGGACTATAATTTTTTAATATCAATAGGGGGATCCTTATGACTGAAACAATAGTCATTTCTATTAGGATTTTATTTTTGAACTGTGTGTTAATTTTATATTGAACAAATGAGTTTATATTATTATTAATTCTTATTCATAAACTGTGAAACTTGGCTTTTAACTTTAATTTGGTTTCATCTAGAACAACCTGAATTAAAATATTGAGATTTAAAAATTTCTCATTTACTACAGACTAAACAAGAAATACTGAGAGTATCTTACTCTTAAGGTTTGTTATTGTTGGTATTATGGCTTAACACTGTGGTTAGCAAGACTTCCTTTATTAATTAAATATTAGTTAAATATTCTATTACTGTGTTATAGAGACTTAAGAAGCTCAGAATAGACGATTGGCTGTAATCTATTTGCGAAACTTTTTAAAGGCTACATTAATATACTGATTTTCTGGCTTATTCTTTTTAGCAAAAAGCAGAATACAGTTCAAATTATTAGATTTCAGAATGTCATGCTCTCCCATCCACTTGGTTTACTGTGTTTTTAAAATACTTTTTTAACAGTGAAACATTTTTATTCTGCATTGTATTTACATATCATATTAAATAGAATATTGTAGTATAACATTTTTGGTGACTCAAATAATATAAAATTTATTATACTACATATGAAATTTTTTTTCAAATTATACATTATTTTTACAAGCATTTCAACAGACATTTCATTTAAGAGGTAAATTAATCTGACTAAACGAAGTTGATATAATTAAGGAAAAATATGTTAAAATGCAAAATGTTTAATTTTTAAATGAAATGCCAGTAATAGCTATATAAGAACTAAGAGATGTATTTCTGAGATTACTTGATAAATAAACAAGATCTCAACCATGGCAGTTTAATTTTGTTGACCAGATGTCATCATGCTGAATGTTTACCAACTCTGAGTAAGAAGCTTGTTTCAGATGATCTTAATACTTAAACCTGGTGGAACGCCTTGTCTTTTAGTTTTTGACACAATTTTAGGCACATCCAGATTATTTCTCTAACATGTTGAACAGCTTATAAGCTACTACTTGAAAGACTGCTAGAAGGAAAGAAAATAATATAGAAAGCAAAATTTATGGAGTTTAATCGTATAAAATGATAAATTTATTATTTAAACAGTATCCTGATTATTACTGTTGTTACCAAGTTCTAATATTTGAAAGGCACCCAGTTTATTAATTATTTTTCTTACATTCCACAGATGTGTTCAGAGTAACATTGTTTTGTTGACACAAGCCTTTAGAAGAAAGTTTGTCATTCCTGACTTTATGTCTTTTACCTCACACATTGATGAGTTATATGAAAGTGCTAAAAAGCAGTCTGGAGGAAAGGTAATGCTTTTGATGTACATATTTTCATAACCCAATCACTTAATAAATTCAGCTCAATTTGAGGTCTAGAGAGTAAATTGTGTAGTTGCGTTTTGCTAAAGAAAACACTTTAGCTTTGCTTAAGAAACTTAAGTTAAGTGAAGCCACTGGATTTAGTGTTTTTACAATATTTTAAATGTTTAACTTTGTTATTCTGGCTAAAGAGAAATCGAGTAAGATTTTTTTATTTTCAGATGATGGTGATGGATTTTAAAATTTTAATTAATTTAAAAAACCTTATTGAGAATTTCTGCAGATCTGATATCCTGCTGTATTAAATGAAATGTTTCTAGTTTTTAAAATCCCCTAAGTAATACTAGGGACTATTTGATTTTCATATACAAAGTTTTTGTTTTCTTTTAATTTTGGGTAGCTTTAGTATAATCCAGTTGGCCCTGGAACAAAGCAGGGGTTAAGGATGCCAACCCCACACGCAGTCAGAAATCTTAGTGTAACTTTTGACTCCCTTAGAATTTAACTACTTATAACTACTGTTACAAACCTTACCAATAACATAAATAGTCCATTAACACATTTTGTATATTTATTATATACCGTATTTTTTTTTTTTTTTGAGACGGAGTCTGGCTCTGTCGACCAGGCTGGAGTGCAGTGGGGCAATCTCGGCTCACTGCAAGCCCCGCCTCTCAGGATCGCGCCATTCTCCTGCCTCAGCCTCCAGAGCAGCTGGGACTACAGGCGCCTGCCATCACGCCCGGCTATTTTTTCTGGTTTTAGTACAGACAGGGTTTCACCGTGTTAGCCAGGATGGTCTTGAGCTCCTGACCTTGTGATCTGCCCGCCTCGGCCTCCCAAAATGCTGGGATTACAGGCTTGAGCCACCGCACCCGCCCTATGTACCGTATTCTTACAATAAAGTGAGAGGATAGAAAATGGTATTGAGAAGATCATAAGGAAAATATATTTACTACTTATTAAGTGGAAGTGGATCACCTTGAAAGTTTTCATTGTCATCATCTTCGTGTTTAGACTGAAGAAGAAGAGGAGGGATTGGTCTTGTGTCTTGGTGGCAGAGGCAGAAAAGAATCTGCATATAAATGCACTCTTTGAAGTTTAAGTCCATGTTTAAGATTCAACTGTGTAACAACTTCAGTGTAAATACTTATTACTTATTTTTAAGTACTTGATTCCTAATGTCTTAGTGAAACCCTATTAGCACCCATGACCCTGATTACATAAATTTTTTACTTTTTTCCTGCTTAAAAAACAAACAAAAAAAGACAGTCCAAGTTCCTCTGCTAGACTCTCCTGCTAAACATGGGAGAGAAAGAATGCATTAGAAAGAAAGAATGCATTGGAAAACAATAAATAATAGAGACTGAGAGAAGTCACTTTATATCTCATAATTCTCAATTCTGTTTTGCCTTTAGTTTTCATGAGCATTGTTATAGAAGATAAGACTATGAAGCCACTGAGTGTTGTAAAATAACTAGTCATTGGTAGAAGGTAAATGAGATAAGAAATTTGTTGGTGGAAGAAAATATATTATTTGCCAATATTATTTCTATTCATTTCTTTCCAATCTTTTGGATAGGTTGCAGATTATATTCCTCAACTGGCCAAATTCAGTCCTGATTTGTGGGGTGTGTCTGTTTGTACAGTAGATGGACAGAGGTAAGTTTATTTCAAATTCATAAAAACCAACTCTAAGCCTTAACTTTTGTATAATGGTGAGAATGACATGGAGAAGATCATCTTTTATAGCGGAAATTGACTAATTTCCTAACAGGACATAATTTCAGAAGGTAAATTTAGATTTTAGTTTAAGTTTTAAAAACTCAACTGAAACAGTAACATTATATTAAGTTTTATGAGATATCTATTTTAGTCACAGTTGTAGTCTCACTTTTTGAATATTATTCAAATACCTGCAGTTACCAATTTGTTTCAGAAAAGCAGACTTGTCAAAACATGACACTATTCTCTAATGAACTGACCAGTAATTAAATTAGTCCCTATTTCTCAGCTTAACATTGGTAACCCATCTGTCATAGTCTTTGTTCCTTGTGTTCCTGATATAATTAGCATGAGAATTAAGACAGTGCAACATAACGTATCCCATTATTCATTGGTTCATTTGCAAAGTTAAAAGTCAGTTGAAAACATGTAGGATTTCATGAAGTCCATGAAAGCAGCATTTGGGAATTGCTTACATTGCAGGCACAGCTGCTGACAGATGAGGAACTTGCAGAATTATAAAAAGGATAGTGATGTGAGGGCACTTTAAAGAGAATGATTTGATTTAAAAATCAAAGAATTAAGAGAGGCCCTTGGAAAATGGTAAAGTTCTAGAATATTTTTTCAAGAATGACCCTGTTCATTGTGTTGGGAATTAGACATAAAGATTATTATCACCTTATAATTTGGTTTTATCAGAAAATTATACCAAAGAGAAAAATCAGTATTCTTTTTTCACTCATTTAAAGACTTAGCTCAGAGATGTATTCCTTTGTTTTTTGTTTTTTTGTTAAAGTATTTCTGTTTTATTAAAATACAGCTTACATAAGATGTACAACTTGTAAGTGAATACAGCTTGAAAAGTTTATATCAGAGTTGTAATTTTACCTACATTTTGTTAAAACTACTGAAAGTCATTTAACCTAGTAATTTTAGATTTTACTTTTCAAGATAATGTTGTAATTAAAAACTTTTTTTCCATTTGTGAAAATTTGATCTTTTATGTTGCCCAGGCTAGTTTTGAACTCTTGGCCTCAAGCAATCTTCCTGCCTTGGTAGGCATAAGCCTCTGCCCCCAGCCAAAAATTTGTGACTCTTAAGGACCTTCATTTTAGGTGATTTTAATTTTTTTTTACTAATTATCCTCAAGTACTTACAATAAAAAAATATATGGGTTAGCCCATTAATTTTGAAAGTAAGGAATCTGAGGCCCATAGTTGACATGATATTGGCAAAGGTGAAATGAACACCTGGGTCTCTTAACTTCTAGTCTGTTTTTTCTTACATTATTATATGCTTTTATCGTCATTTGGGTCTGTAAAATGTACTGAGCAGCCACCATGTGTTGAATTAAATGTTGTGTGCTATGAAGGGACACAATGAAATGAAAAGACATGGTGGCTTTAACCATGAAGTAAATTACAGTAGGGAATGGTATTCCTATTCTTGCATTTTAGGAAATAGTTTATCAAGAAATGGAAGTCTTTGAATTTGAAGGAAATTATTATCATGCAATATTGAATATGATTTTTCTCTTTTTAAACATTCTCTATGTCTCTTAGTTTTTTTATCTAGAGAGTTCAGAAAGTTGACTTCAGAACTAGAACATATGTATTTTTAAATCCAAAGGTAATAAGACAAGCTTTTAATCATTTTTTAGAATGATTGTCAAGTTTGAAGTTATAATCTTACATAGTATAACTATATAGTTTAAGGTTATAGTTACATATGAATAAATTTGATAGGAAAATATTCTTTTGGTATTTATACATATGTATTTATATTCTATAGTACACTCAGAAGTGAGGTGGGTATGCATTCCTGTTTGACCTCTGATGGCTCTGTCACCCTCTGCTTCGGGTGGTTATTAATATAGTGCCTAGTTTAACTATGAATGACTTTCACTATGAATGAATGCCTGTGATGTGTTGGGACATTGTTCAGGGAACCTGGGATATATCCGTAAGTAAATCAAAGATCTCTGCCTTTGTGAAGCTTACATTATAATTGGGTTGGCCAGAACTTTTTCATTCCCAAATCTTTTCTCTACTTCAAGTACTTCTCAGTTTGGTGGTAATATAAAGCTTTCTTTTTGTTCTGTTATTTATCTCCATGGTAATGATGACTGCCTACTGAACTTAGTGCCAGCTCTGTCAGATTTATAAAACTGGATGCTTTTTCTTTTAATGGGGCCAGGATTGTGAGTGGATGTGGCTTGTAAGATGAGGCATTTGTAAACAGGGTCTCAGAAAATAGTATTGAATCTAAACTGAGCTCTGTTTAACTTTTTAATCATGGTTTAGTCACAGCTTACAGCTATGAGTTGAAAAAAAAAGGTGAATAATTTCTAAAAGGGCTAGTTTATTTTATGTGATTGAATACACTTGGGAGTAAGGAGGAGCATGCTCTTACTCTCTTTCCCTCAGAGGAAAATTTCCACATTACGTATTTATTACCTACTTTAAAACCATTATTCTGTTACGTGAATACTTTTATGCTTTTGCTTTTTTTCACAGTATTTCTCTTAAACATAGGTCAATTCTGTATCCATGGGATCTGCACCTATGGATACATGGATCATTATTCCCTAAATAATACAGTACAGCTGTTTATATGGCGTTTACGTTGTATTTGGTATTATAAGTAATCTAGAGATGATTTAAAACACATGGGAAGATGTGTGTAGGTTTTATGCAAATGCTATATCATTTTATATAAGGGACTTGAGTGTCCATGGAGTTTGGTATCACAGAGATTCCTGGAATTCATCTCCCACAGATATCAAAGGATGACTGTACTTAAATTTATTCTCTAATTTTGACATAAACTTGCGATTGAATTATGGGAAAATTTTTGTTGGAATTGGAATTAACATGTAAAAAGAATAATTCCAACTATGCAGTTTACATTTTTTTCCCAGTTGATGTTATTTTTTAAAATCTCCTTTTAAATAGGCATTCTATTGGAGATACCAAAGTTCCCTTCTGTCTTCAGTCCTGTGTAAAACCTTTGAAATATGCCATTGCTGTTAATGATCTTGGAACTGAATATGTGCATCGATATGTTGGAAAAGAGCCGAGTGGACTAAGATTCAACAAACTATTTTTGAATGAAGATGGTAAGAATTACATGAACATTGGTTGAAAAAAGAAATGTCTCATTTTCCTATGTAAATCTAAGTCGTTTTAAACATTTTTTGATTAAAATTAAAAGTATTAATATTTGTCATGTGATTTCTATACAATCCATTGAGAGAGTTTCATCACCTGCTTTTAAAAATGATTATTTTAGGCATCTCATGCCACTGGGAAGTGGGCTAGGGAGAATATGAACTTCTCTTCATAACCACCTTTAGGGAAATAGAGTGAAATCTCAAAATGCCTGAGATTTGCTTTAAAATAATTTAGTTAAGGCAGCTGGGAGTGCTGGGTGTGATTATTACTACATGTTGGTAATTTTTGCAGCTAAATGATAGGTACATGGGTGTTCGTATGTTATTCTCTCTACTTTAATATATGTTGTATATAGTACTTGAAAGTTTTATTGTGGCCCTGGTTGAGATAGTGAGGATAATTTTTTTTTAGTGAGTGTTTTTACTTTTTCTCCTTATAACATTAAAAAATCTGAAAGAAACGTTTTGTGTTTAATACTTGAATAACAAATCTTATTGCTTTACAGGAATTCAAAAGAAAAGGGGAGGACAAAAGTAGTTAGTTTGATCTGATAGAGATTTTAAGTCTAAACATCATTTAGCTGAGTGCAAACTAGGTTAAACTATTCCCATGGTTTGGTTTCTGTTTTTTAATCTTTTAAGCATAAGCTGTGTTTCTGATTGATGAGTTAAGATACAGAATTGAAGAAAGTGAGAGTGAAGGTTGTAGTAATGGCTGTGAGAGATACACTTTTATACTTTTTTCTTTCTGCTGTATAAAAAATGAAATGTGCCTTATACTCATTATTTTATTAGTTTGTAAGATGAAGTCGTAAGACTGGTATTTTCTTATGTTTCTCATCCTATTTATTTTGAGAGCAATTACATTTTCTTTCCCATTTTACCATAACCTTTTTGTTCTGATGCTACATTTGGTTTTATAGACATTACCATAAATTAACAACTTTGATATGGACATCATATGCAGAAGCACTTTATTTACTAAGCTCATTGACATTTAGATTTAATATTGAAAGAATTAATACTGTTATTCTAAAAATATCAAAGATTTTAAAAGAAAAATTTAATACTTTCCACGAACAACAAAGGAGAATAGACGTGTCTAGTGAATTGATTGATTTTGAGGAAGATACTTAAGAAAAAGAAAACAAATATAGTAATTTGAATGTTTAGAAAATTTCAGAAACAAAAGCAAATAAAATGGGCTTGGAGCAAATGAACTTAACAGAACAAGTAATGAATTTTTTTGCCATGTATATTTATGGTTTTAGAAATCATGAATTATTGATACTGTATTCTATATAAGAAAAAATAAGAAATCAGGAATTTAGAATTGTTTATAATAAGAATGAAACATAAAGTTTAACAAGAGATTTTTGCCTCGATATTCATAGACGTTTTCTAAGCCTGAGCCAACACCATGAGTCTTGAAAGTAACGGTAAATATAGGCTTTACTATATTACACCTTCCTGAATTCTTATTAGAGCCTGTGCTCTTGAGTCCTGATTTAGTTTAGCACCAGCAAAAACAATTTGAAGATCTCGTTCATATTTAAAATTGCAAGGGTAAATTTTTGGTGAAACCATACACTTTTTGTGTGTGTATGTATATATGTGTATATCTAAAATAAATTTTTAAAAAATAAAAATATTAATGTTATACTAGCTTTGTAAGATTGTGATGATTTATTAAGACTAATAGGGATATAGTGCATAGAGAAATTGTAGTAGTTTTTTGTAACAGTAGGTATTTTTAATTTGTTTGTTTTTGAGACAGAGTTTCACTTTTGTTGCCCAGGCTAGAGTACAATGGCACGATCTCGACTCACCGCAACCTCTGCCTCCTGGGTTCAAGCGATTCTCCTGCCTCAACCTTGGGATTACAGGCATGCGCCACCACCCTGGCTAATTTTGTAGTTTTAGTAGAGATGGGGTTTCTCCATGTTGGTCAGGCTGGTCGCGAACTCCCAACCTCAGGTGATCTGCCCGCCTCGGCCTCCCAGAGTGCTGGGATTACAGATGTGAGCCACCGCGCCCGGCAGTAACAGTAGTTTTAAAATGTTTGCAGCATAGAAAGTTTTGGTAGGAGGTGACTGATATCTTTTATCATTATCAGTGAGCAAACAAGTTACTTTATGGAAGTGTCAGTTTTGCAAACTACCATCTCCCAGGGAAGTCTTCTTTTTCTGCCTTAGAGATCAGGTTAATCAACAAATTATCTATATAGCTTTCCTTGTCTGTATTGTTGACAGCTCTGGAGGGTACATGGGCCTTGGTTCTTGGAATAACTTTTCTGACTACAGGATACAGAAGACAGTTACATACTTCTAATACATGATGGGAGAAGACATACTTAAGCATTGAATACTGTTAGTTGTATTATCTTACAAGTATGTAATTGACAGGTGCCAAAATGTATGTGCTGATTATATGTATGGAGGATTGAGAAAGAAGAGGAGTTGAGTTAATTTACATGAGGATGACAGGTCTGAATTGATAGGATGAATTTAGGATGGTTGGGAAGAATGTGAGAGGGCACTGCACATTTTTTCCAGCCATCCACAGTGGGCACTGCACATTCTTTGCAACCATATATATCCCAACCAGATAGAGAATATTTTCTCTGTATCTATATATTGTAAACGTGTGTAATGTCAGATAATTGAGTTTCTTTAACTCCAGTTTTTACTTGGCACTGTAAAATTCCAGTATAATACCTAAAATATAAATATCCAAATTAAATTGGAAACCTTCTTTAATATTTTTTGTTCTTTAGTATATGTATTAGCAAACTTTGACTCAGCCTCACCTGTGAACAAAACCCTTGCAAAGTTCATATGCTTAGCAGCTTGTAAAGCTGCTTTTGATATAATATGAAAGAATGCTGTGTATTTTATTGCCTTTGGGGAAAATAAATACTTGTTAAAATTGATAAGTTTTTTTGCATTATAGTTTAAAACATGTCCATAAATTTCAGGTGTCACCCATGTCCATTTTGTTACTATAACGTGCTCTGGTATCTCATTACTTTAAATGATAGCCTTTGTTAGTGTCATAGGTTATCTCTGCCATTCATAAATATTTTTAAATTAAAAATTCTAAATTAAACCCATCAACTCCATCTTACCTTAAAACAGAGCAGGATACAAGAAAATTTCACAGTCATAGGTCTTAGACCGAGGTTTTATACTGCAGTTAGGCTGGTGTTGTGTTACATTCTCTCTGGCGGGTTTCCAGATGTTCAGATGTCTGGCTTTTGAGCCAAAGGCAGAGTGAGCAATTACGTATGTCTGAAAATTGGGCTGTCATGCCGTAAAATGATTTAGTGTTCTTTAAACATCTTGAGTGTAGTTTATGTAGCATTTGCAGAGTGTTTATCATTTGGAAAATATTTAATACTCACATTTATGTGATACCGTTTGGAATACCTAGATTAGCAGCCTTCTAGGACTGTAGAGTCTAAGCCTGATAATGTCAAAAGCTCTGAAATGGCAGATAATGAACATCCATACAAATAAAAGTATAAAGTAATTTAACACAATCTGATTTCTAAATTCTTCTTTTCTCTCCACGTGGGCTTTTCTTTCAGGTGGATAATATTTGGAACATTTTTAGGTTTTGGCCCCCTCATGCCACATAGTATTCTTCTGGAACAGCAAGTGTTCTCATTTTATGTGTTCTCAGAAAAATCAAACTTCTCTTAGTATAATTTGGAATAGGCAAATCTTTTTTTTTTTTTTTTTTTTTTTTTTGAGGCAGAGTCTCGCTCTGTTGCCCAGCCTGGAGTGCAGTGGCGCGATCTCGGCTCACTGCAAACTCCACCTCCCGGGTTCACGCCATTCTCCTGCCTCAGCCTCCTGAGTAGCTGGGACTACAAGCGCCCGCCACCACGCCCGGCTAATTTTTTTATATTTTTAGTAGAGACGGGGTTTCACCGTGTTAGCCAGGATGGTCTCGATCTCCTGACCTTGTGATCCACCCACCTCGGCCTCCCAAAGTGCTGGAATTACAGGCTTGAGCCACCGCACCCGGCCGGAATAGGCAAATCTTGATTTTAATAATCAGATATAACACAAAGATTTTATTTTAACTTTTGGAACTGGGCATTATGAATACACCCAAAATGTATAATTTTTTTCTTTTTATTTACTTACTTTTAATTGACAGATAAAAATTGTGTATATAGTATACAACATAGTGATTTGAAATATATATGCATTGTGGAATGGATAAATCAAAGTAACATACTTCATATATTTATTTGTAATTAGAAGACAAAGTATGCTTTCTTGACAATTTTCAAGTACATATAATACTTGTTATTAACTACATCATGTTATAAAATAGATCTCTGGAACTTATTTCTCCGGTGTAACTGAAATTATGTATCCTTTGGCCAACCTCTGGCAATCCCATCTCCCCCCTCCCCCACTTCTGGTAACCACCAGGTAGATATATTAAGACATTGAGGTTTGCTTGTAAATAGATGTTTTCACTGTCCCCAACAGTTTTGTTTTTGGTGTTTGTGTCATGTAGTGAATGAGAATATAATCAGTTGAGTTTTTACATTCTTATTTATTGTAAGAATTAGGAGAAGAAATAGGAGTTTGGAAGAATATAAAGTTTTAAGTAACTTTAAAGTTATATAAGAAATACAAATATACCTCTATTGTCAGGAAATAGAGAAAACCTAAAAATATCCCCTATAGGCTGTGCATGGTGGCTCATGCCTATAATCCCAGCACTTTGGGAGGCCGGGGCGGGAGGGTTGCTTGAGTCCTGGAGTTTGAGTCCAGCCTGGGCAACATAGGGAGATCCTGTCTCTGCGGAAAATAAAACATTAGCCAGGTGTGGTCTGTACCTGTGGTCCCGGCTTCTTCGGGGTCTGAGGCTGGAGGATCACTTGAGTCTGGGAGGTCAAGGCTTCAGTGAGCCATGATTGTGCCACTGCACTTCAGCCTGGGTGATAGTCTGAAACTTTGGCTCTTAAAAAAAAAAATCCCTTATAATTTTATTATTCTATGTAAATCACTTGTTTGTGTTTTTAAATCCTTCTGTGTATGTGCTTGTATATAAAGATAAAAATAAAGCACTTAGAAAAAAGCAAAGTTGGCCGGGCGCGGTGGCTCAAGCCTGTAATCCCAGCACTTTGGGAGGCCGAGACGGGTGGATCACGAGGTCAGGAGATCGAGACCATCCTGGCCTACACGGTGAAACCCCGTCTCTATTAAAAAATACAAAAAACTAGCCGGGCGAGATGGCGGGCGCCTGTAGTCCCAGCTACTCGGGAGGCTGAGGCAGGAGAATGGCGTAAACCCGGGAGGCAGAGCTTGCAGTGAGCCGAGATTGCGCCACTGCACTCCAGCCTGGGCGACAGAGCGAGACTCTGTCTCAAAA
>NC_045444.1:76962279-77070050 GCF_002776525.5 Piliocolobus tephrosceles
TTGAGTTTACGTTAGCTGTGCTTTTCCCAAGGTTATTTTTAATATAGTAATATTACTCAAGTGCTTAAGTATTTGAAATAATGGTATTGCTTTTATATTTTACAGATAAACCACATAATCCTATGGTAAATGCTGGAGCAATTGTTGTGACTTCACTAATAAAGGTAAAATGTTGATGTTGCATTTTAACCTAGTAAACTTTTTTTTTTAATAGCTAAGGCATAAAGATGAATCTGGGATTATTTATGTAGAATCGTTTAAAATTTTCTCTTGGTGTTAAGAAATTGTCTTATGGTATAGAGTTAGGATCTTTATTTCAAAATGAATGATGTAGTCATTTCAAGGCAAAATTAAAAACAGATGACTCATTATAAATTCCAACAATTATTTACTCTTGACTTGAAGATCTGGAAAATATTTAAAGTCTGTTGAAGAAAGGCATAGAGGGTTTTTTTTAAATTTTTTTTTTTTAAGTTTCAGTAATTTTCCTTTCGTTTCCTTTTGACTCTTCTAGAATAAACAGTTACAAGTAGAATTAAAGGCAATTTTACTGTATGTTTGTTATTAGTATATGTAGGAACAAATGTTCTAGTACTTAAGACAAACTACATTTACCCTCAAATTTTCTCAAGTCTTTGATACTCTCAAGAGCTGAAATCACAATTTTTATTGGAATTTGTTTCATTTGGCTTTACTTAAATCATGCCATAATTAAAACAAATAAGGCTTATTCCAATTATTAAGTTATATTTTCTTATGCTTTGAAATTTGCATTGTGAGGGTTTTTTTTTTTTTTTTTTTTTTTTAGTGTTTGGTTTGCCTTAATAATTGGAAGATCTAGTATTTTAAAATAAGTATTTGAAAATGGTTCTTGTGTAATAGATTTTCAAATCTATCATGATTTTAGATGTTTCAGATTTTTAATTTCTAATTATAAATTTTATTTATATTTAAATAAATTTTATTTATGTTTGGAACATTTGTATACTTTTTTGGTAAATCTGTGCCTATCTATTCCAAGTTAGAGGAAAGCATAACTACATGGCTTTGTAAATGCTTTACTGTGGATGAGGTACCCTGGTTACATGAAGGATATTTGAGTATAAATTATACCCTTGGCCCAGTTCACAAAACTTCATCGAATTTGTATACTAGAAATCCTTTCTTTTAAGAGTTTTATATCTGTGAGAAAAAGCTTTAAAAATAGAAGGCTAGTATCTTAAGAATCTATGTGTTTACTTGTTACTTCAAGGCAAATTCTTTGAAAGTATTGGCGCATTTGATTCTTATAACTCTAATGAAGTAGATATTATAGCCTAGTGTTTTTAAAATGTAACTAATTGTAATAGGCTATGGAGAAAGCTGTCAGTTTGAGGTGAAAGAAACTTGAAAATGCGATTATTTGCAAGGCACAGTCCCACCTTTAGGTAGCTTACTTCGTAGTATGGGATATGCAAAAGTAAATGGATCCTTATAAGAAAATTAATAAATGTTGTGATGAGAGAAAAGCCTCATTAATAATTGCTTAGATTTGAACAAGTAACTTAAATTAGAAATAAGGAAAGTTACTATAATGCTTGATGAGAAAAACACCAAAATTGTTTCTTCCCAGAAAAATATCCACATACTATAATTTTATGTAAACTTCCAGGTGTTCACTACTCTTGGAGGCTGATCCATGGATCCTAGTTTAAGAACTCTTAAACTGGAGAGAAATTAACATACAGTATGCATAGTCTCAAAAAGGGGTTTATGTAAATAATTAATAGAAGACTTCCTTAACTGCACATAGTTAAAAATCTTTCATTTAATGATTCATGGGTTTAACAGACTACACCGAAATGCTGCATGTGGGAATTGCATATCTGGTTATCATATCACATTATCATTTCATTAGTTTCACTTGCCATGTTTAGTCATGAACCATAAACTGTATATTGAGTTACATTTTAGTATGAGCAATTAGAAACAAAGTTAAAAGATGCGTACAACATAAGTGTGGTTCAGTGTTCAACAGTGCAAAAATTTAATTGAGTCATCTTGTACCTACAAATTTGATCAGTAGTTTTCATAAAAATTTAAATCTATTGGCAAAGTTGGAAATGAGGCTTCAGGATATGGTTTATATTTAAGGTCACTTTCTCCTGAGTTTTTGTTTTGTTTTTAGCATGTGTGTCTCAAGTGCTTTTTTTTTTCTTTTAAGTGAAGTTCATATAAATCTTGGAGAGGAAAGCCTAATGTAACCCTATGTAAAATTGAATTCCCCGTAATGTGTAATATTTTTCTTAGAATCTTTTAGGGAAAGGATTAAATTCATATAAATATCTATAATGTGATCTCTGCAAATTGTATGATCACATTGTATTTATAAATTGGTATTAGTTTGAAATTTAGGTAATAAAACCATAGCCAAAAGGGCTTAAACATTGTCAAACGCAGTTCTCTTACTTTATATAACTGAGGAAGCTGAGAACCTGGCAAGGTTGTAACAGCAGTAGAATTGGACTTGAACTAAATCTCCTGATATTCAATTTGCTGTTAATACAATTCACTCTGCCATATTTAACCTAGGTGTTTGCTATTTCTCTTGATGACATCTTTAATTTTAATTAGCATAGTTATATTGTCCAAAATGCAGAAGTACTATTTTCTGAATTTGAACTGGTTCAAACGATAGCAATTTATTGGTTTAAAAGTTGTATCTCATTTGATAGCAAATGTTATGTAGTCATTCTTTGGACGTTAGTCAGTAAAGAAACAGGCCCTTTTCCAAGGTGCTTGCATCTGAGTACCCAAAGCCACGGATACTTCATGCCTACTAGAGGTGAATTCTGTTTTTAGCTCTTTTAATTGATGACATTAAGACTATTTGTGATTTTTTTTTTCTTTCAAAATTCAGGAATTTATCATGGTGCCATTAAAATCATTTTCTTCATGTTACTTCCCCACCCCAAAATTAAGTAGAGTCTTTAGTAAGACTCTTGATTTCATAATTTTGTAGTATTGATATTTTTTCCTTGTAGGATTGGTGGTGATCCTCAGGAAATGGGGGAAGAGGCAGAGCAAATGTTCAAAAGGATTAGCAGATTGTGGAAAAAAGGAGAATTTGGACAGAAGGAGCCTGTTGCATAAATTCTTAACTACTAAGCTTATAGGAAAACTACAATATTTAAAATTTTAAACAAAGCTATATAGGTAAATACCTTTTTAAAAACAAATGTAATTTTATACTTAAAATGCACATAATTTTTAAAATCATAAGGGTACTATACTTCCTCTCGTCTCTGATAGCTACTAACTTTAAAGGAATACTTTTTGTTGTAATCTGTTTTATTTGGGATGGTGATAATGTGTGATTGCTTGATTAAAAGGAAAGAATAAAAATAAATTTGAAGGAAACATTTATTTTTATATGACATAGCAGTATCCTTACATTTTTATTTTTTGTCTTTTCACTGGTGAAAATTTCACCTAGTTTTAGTTTAAAAGTTAAGATCTGGTGGTAACTTAAGATAGGAAAATGAGGACAACATACTGCAAAATAATTGCCACACAATTATGCTTTTTCATGTTAGAAATAGTAAAAGTTACACTGTCTTCTGTGTTTTTACCTCTTAGAGTTTTTTGTTTTTTAGAGAGAAGGTGTCTCTCTGTTGCCCAGTCTAAGTGCAGTGGTATAGTCATAGCCCACTGCAGCCTCAAATTCCTGTGCTCAAGTGATCCTGCCACCTCAGGCTCCAGAATAGCTGAGACCACAGGCACATGCCACCATGCAGGGCTAATTCTTTATAAAGATGGGGTCTTGCCATGTTGCCCAGGCTGGTCCCCAACTCCTGGCCTAACGTGATCCTCCCAGTTTAGCCTCCCGAAATGCTGGGATGACAGGCATGAGCCACTCTACTTGGCATGCCTCATTCTAGTGGTAGTTTCCAGTTTTTGTCATTTAAAGAAGCTCAGTTTTCTTTTTAATCAAAAGTATTTTTGAATTTTAAAAATTAGGGTTTTTTTCTTTAAACAATTTGTAATCATACTCATTGAAAATCAAGACAAGCTTAGTTAATGTGTATGTAATGTTCAATTTGGTCGTGTTAGCAATAGCCTGTTAGGTATGCTTATAAGACATGGTTTGCTTATAAGAGTGGTTTGTGACTCTGAGAGTAATGCATGATGCCTTGGGCTGGCAACTTTCAGAAGACAGGATTATATTGGTTTATGTACTTCACGTTTATATCAGTTTATGCTTTAGCTTTTTTTTTTTTTTAAGTGAAAGGTAGAGCATTTATTGTCAACTAAAAATTGTTTTGTTAACTTTATTTTTAGGGTTAATCTATGAAAATACTAGATCTAGAAAAACATTCTTTTTTACCTGGAGTGTCTTATTTTTTATTTTCCCAATACTCTTTAGCTTTAAACCATTTTCAATCATAAGATTAAATTAAGAATATTTCATAAAATCATTTTTAGTTACCTCTTTTTGCCTTTTCCTCTGTGATGTCTAATTTTTAATTGGCTTGCACCTCCATACTTTATGAATGGAATAAAGTGCGATACTTACAAAATAACTCTGATTGATGCATTGACTTTAAATGAGCCATTTTAGTATTAAATTTATTGACAGATGTCCTTGTTAACAGTATTTTTCACCTGTGTTGTAAAGTATAATACATGAATCAATTCATAAATATGTTGTAAAAAACTGTATAAAAACACTGCAATATAGTTACATTAATTTTTTAATAGGTAACATTAAAACTCAGTGGTGCTTTATCAAATTTTCATTCATGTAGTATTCTTCAAAGGAATGTAAATTCTGTAACTTGACAGGCATATTTACAGAAAAATTTGTATAGTTTTCTAGTATCAGTATCTGGTTACCCTTTTCAAACAACCCATATGGGTTTGTTTTTTTAAAATCATTTGGTGAGTGGATTAGAAATTTTGATAAGTATATTTCTTCCAATTTGGTTTATTTTAAAAATGTTTCTACTCTATTTACTACAAATGATTATAACTTTTTCAAAAATAATACAATATCTAATGATGCTCATACAGTGATCTTCAAACTGGGATAAACATATCTTTGGATTCCATACTTGGAATTCTTTCCAAGGAATAAAGGGGCATTGATAGTTTTAAGATAAGTCAGTTTCAAAATCTGTTTCTATATGCACCTTTTAAAAAATTAATCTGCCTTTAGTCCAGGTGTCCTCCTATTTTCCAAAAGAAAGACATAGTTCTCATGTCTTTCAAATTTTAGTACAGTGCACAGCTTCAGGTTGTAAAAACCTCAGCCCACCAGCAAAAGAGGACATTTTGAAATATTAGAGTCAGTGTTGTTAAGGAAGGTGAACCATTGTAATGACTGGTAATAAGTCCTATTGTATACTAGGTTGTTTCCAGTTCTTTGGTTTCAACAAAATCGAAAGAGAATCTAAGTAAGTTGTTGGTAAATAAGAGCATTAGCATAATTTTTGAGGATAGAGTACTGTATGACTTTTGGCATGTAATTAGCTGGAGGCATGTAAAGAACTGAGTAACATTGCTATAATAAAACTTTTAAAATTTCAGTGTACTTATCTATTATAAGCAAAGTTTCTCAATTCACACATCTGTAAAAATTAAAAATAGGAAGAGAATTAGTCCTGAGTTCATTCTAGCAATAGAAGAGATCCACTGATACATGAACTAAAAATCGATGACTGTTTCAAATGGGAAAGAAAAATACTCAAAAGGAAAATCTTGCAAATTAGTGTGGGAAATTATTAGCAAATACATATTTTTCCTTTAATTTTTTATTGTGGAAAAAATTCAAACATATATAAAATAGACGAGTATGACCAGCTCTCATATATGCATGCCCAGCTTTTATTTTTGTTAACATCTGTTTTTCCACCCAACTCACCCCACTACTTCATAATGATGAAGATAATGGGTTTTTATCATTTTTAGTTTTGATTTTGCATTGGGGGTGGTTTACTCTCTTTTGTATATGTAGGCATGTGCTTTTCCTAAGAGCTTTGCAAATAAACTTTTTACTGTAACTTTTTCAGAATTAATGTGACATGTTAATGATTATTAGATCTCATCAATCCTTGGGGTACATGAAGTCTTTCCAAGAGATACATAAGCAGATATATTTTATTGACTTAAGTTAAATGCCATTTCCAGGGTAAATTATATGAACAAATAATAATCAAATGCCTTTACATTTAAATGGGAGAAGTTTTGGGGAGAAACATTCTTTAGTCAATGCACTTATTCAATACAGGCATACCTCAGAGATATTGCAGATCACCTAACTAAAGTGAAGATTGCAAAAAAGCACATCATACTAATTTTTTTATTAACCAATGCATACAAAAGTTTTGTTTATACTATAATCTAGTAAGTGTGCAGTAGTATTGCATCTAAAAAAAAAAATACCAGTGTGAATACCTTAAGTAAAAAAAATTTTATAGGTAAGAAATGCTAAGGAGCATCTGAGCCTTCAGTGAGTTCTAATCTTTTTGCTGGTAGAAGGTCTTGTCTTGATGTTGATGATTACTGACTGATAAGGGTGGTGGTTGCTGAAGATGGGGGTGGCTGTGGCAATTGCTTAAAATAAGACAACAATAAAGTTGCCACATCAATTGATTCTTCCTTTTATGAAAGATTTCTCTGTAGCACGCAATGCTCTTTAACAGCATTTTATTCAGAGTAGAGCTTCTTTCAAAATTGGAGTCAATCTTCCAAAAACCCTGCCACTGCTTTATGAACTAAGTTTATGGAATGTTCTCAATCCTTTGTTGTATTTCAATGATATTCAGAGCATCTTTACCAGAAGTAGTTTTCATCTCAAGAAACCACTTTCTTAGTTCACCCATGAGAAGCAACTCCTCATGCATTCAAGTTTTATCATGAGATTGCAGCAATTCAGTCATATCTTCAGGCCCTACTTTCAATTCTAGTTCTCTTGATATTTCCATCACATGTGTAGTTATTTCCTCCGCTTGGACTCCTCAGTCATCCATGAGGATTGGAATCAACTTCATTTGAACTCCTGTTAATGTTGATATTTCGACCACCTATGATCATGAAAGTTCTTAATGACATTTAGAATGGTGAATCTTTTCCAGAAGATTTTCAATTTACTTTGCCCAGATCTGTCAGACAAATCACTATTATTGCAGCTATTGCCTTATGAACAATGTTTCTTAAATAGTAAGACTTGAAAGTTGAAATTACTCCTTGATCCCGCAGAATGGATGTTGTGTTAGCAGGCATGAAAACAACATTATGCTCCTTGTACATCTCCATCAGAACTCCTGGGTGACCAGGTGTGTTGTTAGTGAACAGTAATATTTTGAAAGAAATTTTTTTTTTTTTTTCTGGCTGGTCATGGCGGAATCTCAGCACTTTGGGAGGTTGAGGTAAGAGGATTGCTTGAGCCAAGGAGTTCAAGACCAGTCTGCTCAATATAGTGAGACTCCCATCTCTATTAAAAAACAAAATCTTTTTTTGAGCTGTAGGTTTCAACAGTGGGCTTAAAATATTCAGTAAACAATGTTGTAAACCGATGTGGTCCAATCCAGGCTTTGTTATAAGCCCAGGCAGGGTAGATTTAGCTTAATTCTTAAGGACTCCAGGATTTTTGGAATGATGAATGAGCATTGGCTTCAATTTAAGGTTACAAGCTGCCTTAGCCCCTAACAAGTCAGGCTATCCTCTGAAACCAGACATTAACTTCTCCTCTTTGGCTATGAAAGTCATAGATGTCATCTTTCAATGAAAGGCTGTTTCATCTACATTTAAAATCTGTTGTTAGTGTAGTCACCTTCATCACTGAAGTTAGGTAGATCTTCTGGATAACTTGCTGCACCTTGTGCATCAGTGCTTGCTGTTGTTTCACCTTGTTCTTTTATGTTATGGAGATGGCTTCTTTCCTTAAACCTCATTAATCAACCTCTGCTAGCTGCAAACCCATTTCTGCAGCTTCCTCACTTCTCTCAGCCTAAGGGATTGGCCTTGGCCTAAGGGATATTGTAGCTAGTTTGATTTTTTTTTTTTAATCCAGGCCGCACAAACTTTCTCCATGTTACTGGTTATGCTGTTTTGCTTTCCATCATTCGTGTGTTCACTGAAGTAGCGTTTTTAATTACCTTGAAGAACTTCAAGAAATGCAAAGGAAACTTTGCATTTACAACTTGGCTGTTTGGTGCAAGAGGCTCAACTTTTGGTCTGTTTTGACTTTCAACATGCCTTTCTTACTAAGCTTAGTAATCATTCTAGCTTTTTGAAAGTGAGAGTTGTACAACTCTTCCTTTCACTTGAACGTTTAGAGGCCATAGTAGGGTTATTAATTGGCCTGTTTTCAGTATTGTTGAGTCTAGAAATAGGCGGGGGAGAGAGATGGGAATGGACAATCAGTGAAGCAGTCAGAACATACACAACGTTTATAGGTTTAAGTTTACCATTTTACATGGACATGGCTTGTGGCACCCCAAAACAAGTGTAATAGTAAGCAAAAATGACTGATCACAGATACCCATAAGACATGTAATAATTATCAAAATGTGACACAGAGACGTAGAATGAGCACATACTGTTGGAAAAATGGTGCCAGTAGATTTACTTGATGCAGGGTTATCACAAACCTTCAATTTCTTAAAAAATGTGTATCTGTGAAACACAACGAAGTGAAGCTCAATAAAATGAGGTATGCCTGTATTTTGTTTTGCTCTATTTACATAATCTGTTTAGAGAATGTTGAGTACCCAAAATGTTATACTGTATAATGCTAGACATTGGTAAATACCAGTTGTTTCTTAAAAACAACATAAGAGCAAAACTTAATTGTGCTTTAATTTAGTAAGTCACAAAATAGACCAATTATGTGACCATAGTCTAGAGTTGAATGGTTTTTATTTTTGTATATTAAACATGACAGCCCAACAAAGACAACTTGTAAGAGTTTTATAGGGTACAGTTTAGTTCACAGAATGAAAGTTCAACATAACTTGTTTATTTTACATTGATTGTTTAACCAGTAATTATCCATATGACATCCCAATGCAAATGCTGACATCCGTTTCCAAAAGAGTTGTTTTTTTGTGCTTTTTCTAAGGTTACAAAGGTTTTTGTGGTTTAAATGTTGTTACATATTTTACAGCATTAGGATCTATGGAATATTTTGACAACTGCAACAGTTCAATGAAGTTGGTAATTTCTTCTTTTAATTATTTTTCATTGAACAGCTTTGGAGTTACATTTCTACATTTTGATTTCTGGTATATTATAAGGAAAGAAAAAATTATGTCAAAGGATACTTAAGAGAAAATACACAGCTAGTGATTACAATATGGCTGTAACTAAATTATCCTTAATCTCGTTGAAGTTTTGTTAATGCCTAATTTTGATGAGATAGTATGGTGTTCCTTCTGGCTACTGATTGTATAAATGTGATGGCACATCTTTCTTAAATAAGTTGATTTGTAGGTTTTCACATATTGTCAGCCACACTCTAATCCTCTTGTAAAGAATGAACCTGGCTTTATTCAATTAAATAATTCTCTGGTACAGGTTTTCCTCCCATAATGTTTTAAAGTATAATGTTTTGGATTTTTTTGAGGGTAAAGTAAAAAAAAATGTGTTTTAAAAACTTTAGTTGTCAAATTATTTTATTTTAAGCCTATTTTAGAAATTAGAGATGTATTGTTTCTTTTGGGTGCATATCACCAATTAATACGTTTGATTTCAGATCTACAACTTACTGCTTTGTAAACTTCGCCGAGGTAAAATGAAACCATTTGGCTACTTGAACTGATCTACGTTACATAGGTTTTTCCTATTGACATTTGCAGTAGATAACATGTCAGAAATGAAAGTGATGAAACAATACATCTTCCATACTCTGAATTGGCATAATGCTAAATACAATAGAAGCTAATTTTTTAGACTGTGAAATATAATTTTTTTTAGTTCAAATATTATTATAACAATTGAGAGCTATTAAGAATAGAGCTTTCTCTACAGTAGTAAAATGTAACCAGAATGTTTGCATATACTGGAATTATAAAAGATTAGTTTTGCAGCATAACTCATTTTTCTAACTCTAATATTAAAAGATTTAATAAAATACAAATAGATTTTTCTTAATTGAAATATTTTATATATACTTAATTCTTTTCGAAGGGTGAAACTTTATTTTAAGTTTTTTAAAATATAAGATTAAATAACACATTTTAGCAAAATTATGTACTGTCATGAAAGATAAGGGAATTTCATGGTAACTTATAGTTAAATTTCTGTAACTTTGGGTTGGGTAAAGATATACTTAAAATAAAGCATTCCCTTTGTAATTCTGATGCATCTCAACAACATATGGGTATTAAATAACATGTAAAAGAGTTTATATAAATGTTAAATTACTTTAGAACTATTTCCTAGATTTAAAAATACTAATGCAGTGTATTATAACGGTAGTTGTTTGAAATTTTGATATTAGCTTGAAACTTAACTCTGGTGGTACCTATATTAACATATTTATGTCTCTTATTTTTTTGCAGCAAGGAGTAAATAATGCTGAAAAATTTGACTATGTAAGTGCAACATGTCATTCAGTTTCCATGCCACATTTTCTATATATTTGTTTTTTGATTACTAATTCCTAATTTTGGTTTATAGGTCATGCAGTTTTTGAATAAGATGGCTGGTAATGAATATGTTGGATTCAGTAATGCCACGTGAGTGTTTTAAATGCTGTTTTGTTACGTAAAAACACACATTGTATTTAGAATTGATCTGCTCTCTTTTCATTAGAGGGAAATGAATGATTTCTAAATTACCTGACAGAAACACTTAAAAATACATTAAATAGTTTTGACAAATTTCTTATAGGTAATCATACAATCAGAAGAGACCCCAAGTTTATGTCAAATTACTGGTGCTTATTCAATTTTATCTTTGCTTATAATACCTGTTTTACCTCTCTTCTATTTCTGTTCCAGGCTATCTGGATTTTTACCCCAATTTTTTATTTTAAAATTTGTCAGTTTATAGAAAAGTTGAAAAAATAAATCTTTTACTTATATTTTACTTATATTTTCTTTTTTTTTTTTTTGAGACGGAGTCTCACTCTGTCACCCAGGCTGGAGTGCAGTGGCCAGATCTCAGCTCACTGCAAGCTCCGCCTCCCGGTTCCCGCCATTCTCCTGTCTCAGCCTCCCAAGTAGCTGGGACTACAGGCGCGCGCCACCTCGCCTGGCTAGTTTTTTGTATTTTTTAGTAGAGACGGGGTTTCACCATGTTAGCCAGGATGGTCTCGATCTCCTGACCTCGTGATCCGCCTGTCTCGGCCTCCCAAAGTGCTGGGATTACAGGCTTGAGCCGCGCCCGGCCTGTATTTTCTAATATTTTGTCTTACTTGCTTTTTCTCAACCTCTGTCTCTTTAGATAGATAAAAATATGTATGTATACCTCTGAATACAAATATGTAAATATGTATGTACATAGACTTTTTTTCCCTAAACCATTTCAAATTAAGTTGTAGACATCATGATACCTCACCCTTGAATAAGAAAGCACATACAGTCTACGAATAAGGACATTCTCCTACATAACCACAATATCATTAACACATGTAAGAACATTAATGTTAATTTTAAAATATCATGACATTAATCAATATGTAAATGTTCCCATCTCTTCCCCAAGTGTCTTGACAACTTTTATTATTATTTTTTAGATTCAGGAACAAATCAAGGTTCTCACATTGTATTTATTACGATGTCTGTTTTGTCTTTTTACTTAGAACAGTCCCTCTGCTCTAGATCTTTGCTTTTAAAAATTTTTATATGGGCTTTTATTTATTTATTTATTTATTTTTTGAGACAGAGTCTCGCTCTGTTGCCCAGGCCAGAGTGCAGTGGCGCGGTCTCGGCTCACTGCAAGCTCTGCCTCCTGGGTTCACACGTTCTCCTGCCTCAGCCTCCCGAGTAGCTGGGACTACAGATGCCCGCCTCTACGCCCAGCTAATTTTTTTGTATTTTTAGTAGAGACGGGGTTTTACCATGTGAACCAGGATGGTCTCAATCTCCTGACCTTGTGATCCGCCCGTCTCAGCCTCCCAAAGTACTACGATTACAGGCATGAGCCACCGTGCCCAGCCATGGGCTTTTATTTTTAAAGAGTGCAGGCTGCTTGTTTTATAGACCAGGGGTTGCTGACTTTTTCTTTGAAGGACCAGACAGTAAATAATTTATGTTTATGGACCATACTGTCTGTATTGTAACTTCTCAGTTCTGCTGTTTAGTAGAAAAGCAGCCATAGACAATACGAGGCTGTGTTCTAGAAAACTTTATAAAAACAGGCAGCAGGCTGTATGGTGGATGTTTCCCATTTTGTATTTGCCTGATTGGTTCCTTGTCATTAGAAACATTATTCTGTTAAACATTATTGTAATATTATTATGTTTTAGCATGTATACTACTATTCTATTCTTATTTTGCACTTCTTGCTTTACATTTCAGGAGTAAACATTGTAAGGTTGCATGCCTTCCCAACATTAATTCATCAGCTTAAGTATCTTTTCCAGGAAGTATTCCATGAATCTCAACTTGCCTCTTTTCTGTGCTCTCCTATTACCATATTTTATCAAACTTATTACATGTCTCTCTTTGTCCCATAATCACCATTAGACTCTGCCCTCCTTAAGACCTAGATGGAATGTTGTGTCTTCTAGTTCATTTCTGTATGCATGTTATCTGGCAGATAATAGGCAGTTGAGATAGTGTTGAAGAACTATGTGTCAGTCACTTTGATAATTGCTGACTAGTTAGTCATTTATCTAAACTATGTTGATTTTTTTTTTAAAGTATGGCAGATTGATAAGAGTTTGAAATGTTAAAATGGACAATTAGAAGGGGCTGTCCACCTCAGTGATATAAAGAACATTACCCACAGTTCCTCTAGTATCGGCAGCCCTTTTAGACTTGTAGGGTAATTCTCAAATATAATGCAAATTAAATCTGTCTAAATCAAAACTCATTCATTCTTTCCAAACTGCTCTTTGCTCTACAGATAGATCCCTGTGTCAGTTAATATTATCATCCTCTCAGGCTATGTTAGAAATTCAGGCTTTGTATCAGTCTTTACTCTGTCTCTCCTTTTCCTTATCAGGTTGGAAGATTATCCAACTACTTGCATGTTTGATCATACCTCTCCTTCCATTCCTATCACAGCTGCCTAAATTCAGGCTTTTGTAGCTTTCATTACAGTATTCTCTTAATAGATCAGTCATCGCTTCTTTTTCCCCTTTTTCAAACTGATGTCAGTTATCTTTCTAAAATGTAAATCTGATTAGGTAACTTGTTTGAAAGCCCTCAGGCTTTTGTTTTGTGGGTAGTAAGGAGCTATTACATTATTCGGCATTATTGATTTTGATAATTTGGTCCCAGTCTCCTTCGTTTGTTTGATGTTTTCCCCCACTTCTCCATGTGCTGTTTCCTGATTACATCAGAATATTTGCCATTCTTCAGTGGAGCCCTGTCCATATACTTTTCTAACTGTTCATGCTGCATGGAATTTGCCAGTGCCTAGGCCTCGATGGTCTCGATGGTCTTGATGTACCCTGAAATCTGTTAGTCCATTGAGTCCTGCAAGATCCATTTTGTGTTTCCCATTCTCAGTGAAAATTCCATGATTATGTCAAGTTCCCTGATTATGTCAATTAAAATGGACTCTTATTGTACTTTTGGGTAGCCAGAGGATTCTGCAGTTTTTCAGTGTATTTTAATGGTAGAAGATTTGAGAATTTTAAAATTAGCCTTTTTGTTTACAAAATATGAAGACTTGAATGGGCCTGATTCATTTCATTCATTTTATAGCCAAGAAAATGAAAATTGAAAGAATTACCACTTAAATGACTTGTCCAAAGCTACACAAATAGCCTGTTGACAGAATTAATTGGAACTCTGTAGTCCTAAATCTTAGTTCAGTATTCTTCATGCTGTACATTGCTATACAAATGAAATTATGAACAATCACACTTTTAAATAAAGTACATAGAGCAAATTTTTTTGTTTTTTTCTTCTTCCAGGTTTCAGTCTGAAAGAGAAAGTGGAGATCGAAATTTTGCAATAGGATATTACTTAAAAGAAAAGAAGGTTTTTAAATTTTTGTTTCCCTTTCAAATTTTTCATTCATTTAATAAAATACCTGAAGATGTATGCTAAGAATTCAACAATAGCCTTTAAGCAACTACCTATTACTATTTAAGGTGCAGAAGTTTTTGCAGAGTGCTCTTGAGTCAGTATTATCAAATTATTGTTATTATTAAATTGATTTGTATCTGGCAGTATTTAAATATTTGACTAATATTATTTATTAATACAAATTTTGTTTCAGGTTTAGTCTAATTTTTCAAAAGCATAATAATACCTGATTAGTGTTAACTACTCTTGATTTTTTTAAGTGGCTGGTCTAGTAACTTCATTTATACATCGAGAATCATTTTATCATTGTCAGCTAAACTAGTATCTAAAAACTTAAATGATGTGATAAAATTTTGCTTTTTTGTTTCATGTTTATACTCTTTTAGAAGTTACATGCTATTTTATTAATTGAAATGAAACACTTGTGTACATTTGAAATTTTTCATGTATTTCTCTACTTATGTGCATTCCTGTGTGCCTGAATTTTTAATTGCCTTTCTATTTTTTCAGTGTTTTCCAGAAGGCACAGACATGGTTGGTATATTAGACTTCTACTTCCAGGTAATTTAATTATATAAATTGTATATATAAATGGATGTGTTGGCTGGGCACGGTGGCTCACGCCTGTAATCCCAGCACTTTGGGAGGCCAAGGTGGACGGATCATGAGGTCAAGAGATCGAGACCATCCTGGCCAACATGGTGAAACCCCATCTCTACTAAAAATACAAAAATTAGTTGGGTGTGGTGGTGTGTGCCTGTAGTCCCAGCTACTCAGGAGGCTGAGGCAGGAGAATTGCTTGAACCTGGAAGGCTGAGGTTGCAGTGAGCTGAGATTGCGCCACTGCATTCCAGCCTGGTGACAGAGTGAGACTCCGTCTCAAAATAAGTAAATGGATGTGTCACATTATGCAAAATATAGGTGTCTCAGAAATCTTGGTTCTAGGCCATGAGAAAATACATTTTTCATTGACTTTCAAAAATGTCTTCATAAAAGGCAGTCTTATGCCCATGTTGCCTAAAATATCATGCCTCAAAATGTAATAGGGACAATTTTTTCTGTAAACATGTTGGAGAATTGTCAAAAATAATGTACACTCCCAGAAATTGACACTCCTAATTATAAACTGAACTCTAAATTTTTTGTAGCTTTCACATTTTGTTTGGGAAAAGTCTTTTTTTTTTTTTTTTTAAATAATCAGAGGGCTCTTGTTAAGCTTTAAAAAGTGTCGGTGTCTCAGCTGACTTGGTATCTTGTAATTTCTTTGTTACTACTCTATCCTGTCTTAACTGGTGCTAGTTCATTTCCGCAGGTCGTATGTCGGGCTTTCTTCTAAGTTAGAGTAGCTCTCAATATTGAGGGGGTGGGACTGGGCAAGAGGGACCATGTTACACACAGTGGGCTGTGGTATAGAACTCAATTTAGAATAGCCTTCCTGGAGATCTCCCACCCACATTTTCAGTTCAATTTATTCTTACAGATTAAACACTGTTGGTGCCACTGATGGGACTGTAATGTGAAGCCACATAGGAGGCTACATTATTGTTAATTTCTAGTTCACTTTACATTTGCCTGTCTTTACTTTTAAAGGTTCCTTAATTTTAGCCTTTCAGTAATCTTAGAGAATATGTAAGTGAGGTTGATAATGAGTTAGATTTTGATAGATGTCCAGGTTGCAGCTTTTCATCTGCCCAATGTGAAAAACCGTAAACTGGGAATCCAGACCATCAATATAAAATTTAAGGTCTAGCCCAGCGACTTATTAGCCACGTGACTTAATTTTAGTTACGGATCCCTAGTTTCCTTATCTGTAGCATATGCCTGACCTGTCTTGCCTTATTATGTGGAAGATAACATGAGATGATATGTGAAATTCCTTTGAAACTAGCCTTTGTTTTTACCTGGTCTGTATGAATTTTTTCCATAAGCTTCTTTTCCTTTGGAATACATATTTAAATTTGGCTGTTATAGAATCTACTATAATGTGACATTTCTGTACTTCATGGCAAAAATCAAGAAACGGCCATAGAAGTGATACTGACTTTTTTGGAGAAGGGCTGCATTAAATTGAACGACCATTGAGATTTGCAGGAGAGTACCCAAGTTAGCATTGGGCAAATTAATAATGTGCTGCCTTATGACAAACAAAATTCCAATTAATGTTAAGTATACATTAGGAAATGATCATTGGAATTCAGAAAGCCTTGCATGATTAAGTCGACCTTATCACACGTCTTTGTTCTCGGGCAGTATTGTAAGTCAATTCTGTCGTTTTTGAGAAATAGGGAAGAGATTTTTGATATAAATAGGCAATCTAGTCAAAGTTAAACACACAATGTTCTAATTCACTATACTTAGTTTTCCTCCTTGCTATTTCCAAACCTCTTTGTGCCTCTTGTAGATCTTGGAGTATGGCTGAGGAAAATTTACAAGTTGAGAACCCATTCTTCTCCTATCTACTTTCTTTTTTGACCCCATCTCATCCCAATTTTGCTTACTATTAGCTAAAAATAAAACGTGGAAACATTTATTTTCATTTTATGGGTAAATTTGGATTTGGTATGGTGAACTATTTTCATTATTTTGATTGTATTTAAATGCAAAGATTTCATCCTAGAGGGTATATTTAGCACCCATAGTGAATATCAAATAAATATTAATAAGTGGTCTAAAGGATAACATTCTGGTTTAGGCTTACAGAGCATCTGAGACAGAGCTGCTTTATTTTTTTCTTCCCCTTTGTCCTTTGCCTGTTACCATATAAATGGGGATACTGAGCTTTGTTATGGGTGAAATGTCAGGCATTTTAGCATTTTTTTCTAAAATGATGATTTCTTATGTAGACACTATCATAATCCTCATGTATGGTGCTTTATCTTAAAAATATTTCATGGCTCATTTTTTTTTGTTGAGTTAAAAGTAATTATGCTTGTGTGTTCCACAGAAAGTATTAATATTTAAGCAGATTTGAATATCACATGGGATAATAACAAATCTTAGTGTTTAGAGGCTGGCACTTCCTAGTCTAGTTCTGCCATTAAAAGACTGAGTATCTTTGGCCAAATCAGAGTAAACCTTAAAAGGGGGTAGGACTTTGGTCAATTAAAATCTTTAGAATGTCATCAAGTTTATATTAAAGCAATCTCTTTGGAAGAAATATTTCAGATCTGTATGAAATACCAAATAAAATAGATTATCTTAGGAGTGAACAGTAATATTAAAAGTAATATGAGAATTCTGCTTTTTCTTTATGTTAGCTGTGCTCCATTGAAGTGACTTGTGAATCAGCCAGTGTGATGGCTGCGACACTGGCTAATGGTGGTTTCTGCCCAATTACTGGTGAAAGAGTACTGAGCCCTGAAGCAGTTCGAAATACTTTGAGTTTGATGCATTCCTGTGGCATGTATGACTTCTCAGGGCAGTTTGCTTTCCATGTAAGTATTGTTTTATCTTAATTTTCTCTGGCAAGAAACTAGTCTGAACTGGTTATTTGAAAAAATGCAGTTTGAACTTTGTTTCTAAAGCTGTATATTAATTTTTGAGAGGCTTGTTTTTAAGGTTAATTTGTTACAAGATTAGTAAGGAATAGAGCTAAGGTCTACCAGAGGTTCTTAAGAACTTTGAAGTTTGATTAGTAGAACCTCATTCCTTCTGCTTTTAAGGCAATCCAGTGTACAAGGTTAGTACAGTCTTTCTTTACTTTTAGTTGTTAATGTTTAGCATTATGATAATTATGTATCTTAAGAATTCTTTAAGTTCAGAAAGTTTGCAAAGACGTGACGTTTCACATCTTTGGTTACAGCCATAGATGTTTTAATGACTAAAAGTATATTAAAGTTAAAACTTAACAAAAATGTACTGCTTTAAGCTCTGTTGTGCATTTGCCACTTCTAAAGTGTATTGACTTTTCTTATTTCATTCTGCTCATGTCAAGTCATAATGCCATTCTGAAAGCTTTTTTTGTTTTGGAAATTTTCAAACATGTAAAACGAGAGAGAGAGAGAGAGAGATGCATTTAATGTTATCCATCACTCAGCTTCAATAATTATGAATACATGACCAATCTTGTTTCATCTGTATGTGCATCTGTTTCCCCATCCTTGTCATATTTCAGCATATAATTCTAAATAAGGACCCTTAACAAAGCATAACAATAATATAATTTTTACATAAAAAAATTAAATATTACACGTCAAAACTTTAATATCATTATTAATATCAATATTAAATTGAATATCATCAAAATATTTAGTCAGTGTTCAGATTTCCTGGATTATCTTGTAAATTATTGTTTCTTTTTTTTTTTTTTTTTTTGAGACAGAATCTGACTTTGTTGCCCAGGCTGGAGTGCAGTGGCATGATCTCAGCTCACTGCAACCTCTGCCTCCTGAGTTCCAGTGATTCTCCTGCCTCAACCTCCCGAGTAGCTGGGATTACAGGCACCTGCCACCACACCCGGCTAATTTTTGTATTTTTAGTAGAGATGGGGTTTTGCCATGTTGGCCAGTCTGTTCTCGAACTCCTGACCTCAAGTAATCCACCCGCTTCAGCCTCCCAAATTGTTGGGATTACAGGCGTGAGTCACTGCACCGGCCTATTATATTATTTTATAGTTTGTTTGACTTGGGATACAAATGAGGCGCCTACATTGTGATTGGGTTTTGTGTCCCTTTTTTTTTTTTTTAATCTATTGGTCTTCTTTTGACCGGTCTTTCTTTTTTTCTTGTTTGGTCGGAAAGACTGTGTCATTTAGTCTGTACAGTTTTCTACTGTCTGTACGTTGCTGATTACCTCTGTTCCATTGTCCCTTGTATTTCCTATAAATTTGTAGATCCAATTCAGGTGTGTTTTTTTTTTTTGTCTGCTTGTTTTGTTTAGTTTTGTGTAAAAGTACTTTATTGGTATACTTCTTTTATTTTTGTTTATTTGTTTGTTTATTTATTTACTTATTTTGAGACGGAGTCTCACTCTGTCACCCAGGCTGGAGTGCAGTGGCGTGATCTCGGCTCACTGCAACCTCCGTGTCCTGGGTTCAAGCGATTCTTCTGTCTCAGCCTCCCGAGTAGTTGGGATTACAGGCGCCCATCACCACACCCAGCTATTTTTTGTATTTTTTGCTAGAGACAGGGTTTCACCATATTGGCTGAGACGGTGTCTATCTCTTGATCTCATGATCTGCCTGCCTCGGCCTCCCAAAGTGCTAGGATTACAGGCACGAGCCACTGCGCCCGGCCTTATTAGTATACTTCTATCCAGAGGTTTTTACTAACTGAATGTTAGTAAGCAGTTAATGAACACTGCCCTAATGACATTAATTTTTTTTTTTTATCATTTGTCAAGTTTTGCTAATATAACTTAAATTTTTTGAGGAGGAGTAATTTAAATTACCATTTTAGAAAATCTTTTAAGAATATATAACTTTTTATTGTTTTCTAATTGTAAAATATTTAGAAAATAATTTGTTATATTTAAAAACAATACATTTATTTTAGAACAATTAGAAAATATAGTCAGAAAGAATGAAAGCATCCATAGCTTCACAATTTAGATGTAACTGCTATACTTCCTTAGAGTGTATCTTTAAACAGTTTTTCTATATTCATATCTATCCCAAACTGTTTTGTAACTTTTTTTTTTTTTTTTTTGAGATGGAGTCTTGCTCCCTCACCCAGGCTGGAGTGCAGTGGTGCGATCTTGGCTCACTGCAACCTCTGCCTCCCAGGTTCAAGCGATTCTCCTGCCTCAGCCTCCCGAGTAGCTGGGATTACAGGTGCCTGCTACCACACATGGCTTATTTTTGTATTTTTTGTGGAGACAGGGTTTTGCTATGTTGGCCAGGGTGGTCTCGAACCCCTGACCTTAGGTGATCTGCCCACCTGAGCCTCCCAAAGTGCTGGGATTACAGGCATGAGCCACTGCACCCAGTTTTATAACTTTATTTATAAACATGTTTATAAAAATTTATCTACAACATTTTTAATGTTGAAATTCTATAGTATGTGTGTGTATGTATAGTATTTTTATTTTTATTTTTATTTTTGAGAGGGAGTCTCACACTCTCGCCCAGGCTGGAGTGCAGTGGTGCCATCTCAGCTCACTGCAGGCTCTGCCTCCCAGGTTCACACCATTCTCCTGCCTCAGCCTCCCGAGTAGCTGGGACTACAGGTGCACATTTTGGGAGGCTGAGGCAGGAGGATCACGAGATCAGGAGATAATTTTTAATTTTTAAACTGATTTCCCAATTTGTTTTTTTTTTGAAACTGGATCTTGCTCTGTCACCCAGGCTGGAGTGCAGTGGTGTGATCATGACTCATTGTAGCCTTGACCTCCTGAGGCCATGTGATCCTCCCACCTCATCCTCCAGAGTAGCTGTGACTACTGGTGTGCACCTCTATGTCTTGCTATTTTTTGTAGAGATGAGATCTCCCTGTGTTACCCAGTCTAGCTTCCAACTCCTGGGCTCAAGTGATCTGCTTGCCTTGGCCTCCCAAAGTGCTGAGATTACAAGAGTGAGCCACGGTGCCCAGCCCCAATTTCCCTATTGTTGAACATAACATTTCTTATTTTAAAATTTTTACCTGAATACTCTTTTACTGAATTATTTTTAGGTTGGTCTTCCTGCAAAATCTGGAGTTGCTGGGGGCATTCTTTTAGTTGTCCCCAATGTTATGGGTATGATGTGCTGGTCTCCTCCTCTGGATAAGATGGGCAACAGTGTTAAGGGAATTCACTTTTGTCACGTAAGCATATTTTCTTAATGAGAATAATGATGATACAAGTTGAGCCATCCAATGATTCTTTTTTGTAACCTATTTTCCATAGTTCATTAACTCTTGGCCTTCCACTTATAGTGTGCCAGTTATTAGGTAGCTGTGGAAATACTCCCAGAGGAGCTTCAAGTTGCCTCTGTCAGACAGCTCCCATTTAATTATTCCCACAGATTATATTTGTTAGATGCTAATATTTTAATTTTCATGGTTAGAATTAGTATCAATTTTCAAAAGCTCAGCAAAAGATATTAAACTTGGAGAAGTAATTTAAAAGCCAGTATATCTTAAGAATTATTTTGGTTTATCTTTAATCTGCATTTTTAAATATCTTTATCCATTGACTACCTTTAAACATTTTTTTGAGGAAATAAGCACTGAAAATTAAAAAAAGATTAAACAGTTTTTAAAGTGCTACTGCTCTTGATAGTTCTGTATTTTGTTGTTACCTACTTCCTGCTAATGTTTGAGCTTCTAGTTTTATTTACATTTATTACTTTCCAGAGTTCATATTGAGTGCCATACTCAATTAAACTTTTATTTTCCAGTCTTTTATATTTTACAAAAACTAGAGTATGACATTGGATTGCATATAAAGTATAGTAGATTGTAACCAGAGTACTTAATTATATTTTAATGTTGCTTTACACTTATTTGATAGAAGAATTCTTTCATGGGGCCGGTTATACACCCTATTTTGTAGAAGGTGAAAGATGATTTGATTGGCTGAGCCCTAAGATCATGTTAATAAGCAGTGCCCTTAAAACTTGTATCCATATCTTACTCTGATTTTAGTTCTCTTATTGATGCATTATACTACTTTATTAGCATGTAGTAATGATTTCTAAGCTGGACGATATAAGCAGAGTTTGTTAAAATATGGATATACATAACCAATGAATAGCCAATTTCTTATACCTGTTCTGTATAACTGTTTACAGGATCTTGTTTCTCTGTGTAATTTCCATAACTATGATAATTTGAGACACTTTGCAAAAAAACTTGATCCTCGAAGAGAAGGTGGTGATCAAAGGGTAAGCAAAATTCTTATTTAGATAATTATATAAAATTTTTAAGAAGAGAAAAAGTGATATTTGCCTGTATAAATAAAATCTTAGTTTGTTAGTGGCCTCGGGTCTTTGCTATTCATAAATGAGTGTAAACAAATTGTTGACATTTTAATCCGGGATCACCAGTATTAGATATTTAAATATTGCTTAATAGATAGTTAATAGATATAGATATTTAAATATTACTGTTTTGTTACTTAAATTGAAACTGGTTAGCCTAGTGTCAGTGTTTTCCCCTTCCATTTTCCAATATTTTAAGCAAGATTTTTAGAATTGATTCTGTTTAAAAAAGAAAAAAAAAGACATTGAAACGTGCTACATGCTATAAAGCATTGTTTTAATATTTATCAGTCCTAAATTGAAGTTTGTTTTAACTTCTTGCATACTGTGTAGATGGATATGTAAATGGAAAAGGATTATCATATTAGCGAGAGACCATATGAAGCCTCAAAAGTTTTGTTAGGTCACTGTAAATGAAATATTTTTTTCCACCGTGTTTAATGCAGTATTCCTAATAATCTTTCGGTCCTATTTGTTTTTTTATCAATGTATTTGGCTTCATACTATTGTACACATATATTCCTTTTTTAGAAGTAGTATTAAGAGTCAGGACTTAACTTTTTTGGTCTATATTTTATATAATTTTTCACTGCACCAAGGGGCTTGTGTTGAGAATTTTGATTCAGTTTCTTTGCGTACCATATTGAAAATGTTTGTAGTAAAATTACCTAATTAGACCTCAAGATAATATGAAGAACTTGTAAGTAGAAAATATTTTTAATATATAGTAAGTACATTTTCTGTAGTGCTAAACTAAATTTTTGTTAGTTTTTATCAAATTAATTTCTGTTACTATGTAAGAATTATGCAAAACCAACAGAATAGAAACTTCCGTGGGAGTCGACCTGAGTAACATGAAGCAAAATGTCAGAGGTGGTGGTTTAAAATGTTAACATTTTAATAATGTTCATTGAAAAATACCATTTTATAGCTTGGACCTTTCTTCACTCAAGTGCACTAATAAATTATGTATGTTGCTTGAACAACTAGCATTCCTTTGGACCATTGGACTATGAAAGTCTCCAACAAGAACTTGCTTTAAAAGAGACAGTATGGAAAAAAGTGTCACCTGAGTCAAATGAGGACATCTCTACAACTGTAGTATATAGAATGGAAAGTCTGGGAGAGAAAAGCTAAAGAAATGGGTTCTAGTTTCAGAATGTTTCTTCATTTAATCTTTCAAACACCTTTAGCTTTTTTTTTGCAAGTTATAAATATTTATTTGAGTTATTTTTTGTTCTCAATCTTGGGTGCTGGAGCCATAAAGCTTTTTTTTTTCCTTTTAATCTTTGTATAAAGACAGTAGATTAAGAAGTGCATTTGTTGGTCTTTAAAAAATATTTACAAGTACATAAATTTGCTTTATTTTTAAAAATACAAAAAGGAAAAATTTAAATTCTTCTTGATGTAATTAAAATGTTAACTATGTGGTCAGATAATCCCATTTGACAATAGTAACAGAAAATTGTAATTCTTAGTTCTAAAATTCACAAATTAAACTCATAACTTTTGCTGCATTTTGTTTTTTCCTTTCCATTTATAAAACTAACTTGATGTCTGTAGTGGCAACAGAAAGTACTTCTATGCTAAATACAAAACTAAAAAGGCAAAATAATGAACCCCAAATTATTTTATTTAAAATAGCAGTGGATAAAATTAGCTTGCGTTTACATTTATGCCATTTTTAGTGATAGATTGGCTTTACATTTTTAAAAATTTATTTAAAATTTTATCAAATGTTTTAAAATATACCTTTTTTATTTTGCAACTCCTCTGTTCTGTCAGAATTGTTATATACAGGAGTGTCTTATGTTACTAAAACATTCCAGCCAAAGAATTTCAGATGTGAGATAATGACATTTCATTGATAAAAAGCTATAATGGTTAGTTACTCAGAAGGAGAAACAGTGAGTGTCTTCAAGTGAATTGTTCACCTAAACAATTTTATTTTCATATTATCCACGTAACTTTTTCTATGTTATATTTAAATATGAATGGCAAATTTTGGTTTTTAGCTTTTAAAATTTTATTATCCTAATAATTTTATAAATGCTAATATTTCTTTTGTTATAAGTTATAGCATCTCATAAAGTTTGTTCTATTTGAACTCTTTTAGAGTACTTGAGAAATGAATTTAGTCTGCAGGTAGTAAGTATGCTACTAAAATATGTTAGATCTAAATCCTTTTGTTTGGTAATAAAAATGCAATATTGAGAATCAAAACTTGTTTTTAAGAGAACTATAGATTCTACACAACCTGATTTCAAGTAATTATTCGTAGTATTTAAAGTTGTCTTGGCAAAGTGATTGTAAAATTCTATAGGACCTATTCACACTTCTTCCTTCTTCCATATACCCCTCTGGTTTTCCCCGTAGTTCCCCTACAGTTTCAAGTTTGTTGAAATCTGTTTATTTTAGTGGGGGATTAGAAGAAAAACTTGGTGACTTCTTCGCATGATGGTGTATGTGGTAATGGAAAGTCTGTAAAAGTAAACATAGTGTAACAAAAAAGATGTCACTGAGTATTTTAGATACTAGTGCAAATAAAGATAGAAAATCTTGATCATAATGTCTTGAGTTTGGGAACTGTGATATTAAGAAAAGAAATTCCCTCCCAGAGGTGCTGGCCAAACGCCTTTTGGGCTAACTTAAGTATTACATTTATAAATTTAAATAATTATATTTTAAGTTGTAGAGGATTTTCCCCAGGATTTTATGCTTACTTGAATGTTCTTTGAATGTTCAGATGCATATCCTAACTGGATGCTTCTCAAGGCCTTACTGCGTGTTTGTGTTAGTTGCACCAGGGCCATTTGTAGTTTGGGCAACCAAATGCCTTAATTGTAAAAAAGGCATTGTGGTTTCCCCTATGATCTAAATTGTTACATTTTACCATTTCATTCAGAAATTGGTTTCACTTTATAAAATGAAGATTTAGTTTTCATATTGCATACATAGCTGTATAGATTTCAAAATTAGGTTGTTAATTTGTGGCACTTACTATTTTGGTGTTGGTAATGCTTAAATGCATACTTAAAAATGAAGTACTGTTATCTAAGCTACTGTGTTTAGAAAATGTTAAGAATGAGCATCCAGAAATTTTTATAGAAAAGTGTAAATGGAAGAAGAGATAAGATACTGTGAATAGGCTCTCAAACTTAAAAAAGAAAAAACTTTGCCAGTTTTAAGGACATATTTTGATTCTTTCAGTATTCTTAACACCTTTTTAAACAAAGTTCTTGAAAGTACCCAGTATTATTGGGTTTGTTTTATGCCATTATTGATTCTTGATATTCAAGCATTTACAATGTAGCATATTTGATTTTCTTTTTTCTTTCTTTTTATTTTTTGGCATCATTAACATTTCATTTGAAATGCATATTGTTCTTGAAGTACTTTGTTTTTAGCATAAATGTTGTGCATTTTATCTTAGTGTTTGGATGAAAACATTTGTGTTGTTTAGCTTTCTTTTGTTTGCTTTGTATATTTAATAATGTACCTTTATTTTCCAGTATGCCTACATTTTGTATTGTACAATAAATTTACTTTAAGCTGATTTTATTGTTTTTTTTTGTTTTGTTTTGTTTTTTGTTTTTTTTTTTTAATCAAAGCAACTTCAACATTTTAGGTACAAATACAGTTGGGATTTTAACTTAGAAAAAATTATTCTTTATGAAGATACTGTTAAAGTGTTTGCTATTCTGAAGCTGCCTCAAAGTAAACTAGAAGTACTCAAAAGGGCTTTATTTGATTTTTTAAAATGCAATATAGCATTAGTGGTTTTTTTGGGAGGAGGACTTTTCCTATTGGTTGTACTAGAAGTATTTGAATAAAAACTTTTCTCTCAATTTTTTTGGTTGTTTTTCCATTTGGTAACTTAAAAAAAATGCAACCCTATTTGTAGGTTATTTCTGCTTTCCAAGGAGGAATATTGCTATTATTCACTATGTAACTCTCATTTTATCTATTGTTGCCTAAATAATAGGAAAAACATTGCTAAACCAAATGAAGAGTAGCATTATATTGCTTTAGAATAAAACTGTTAATCTCAGTAGAATTTATATTAAACAGAATGACAGTGATATAGAAATTCACCTAATTGGTTTCTGAGGGGATTACATTTTCAGAAGGAATTTTGTATATTTGTACAGCATGATCCAAATTATAGTAGAAATTATAGAGGCTCCATGTACTGTAGCTCAAATATAGTACTTTATATTTTTATGTTTAATTAAATCTGCCATTCATATTCTGGAGATTTCCTGAATATATTGTAGAAGTTTTAAAACCATTTGAAAGGGGAAATATTGTTGTTTACATGAATTTGTATTAATCTGTGGAATTTTTAAAGGAAGTTCTTTTAGAATTAGTTAATAAGGAGTTCCAGTATAATAATATATTAAATATATGTAACAGTTTATGATTACTTGCTTTTGAAGACTTTTTAAAAAAATTCATATGAAGCAAAGAGAGAGGAGACTTAAAATGCCTGGTGATCTTGATCTGACAGTGTATATTTAATAGGCATATATTTATGTGGAAAGAACTGCTGAAATACACTGTTATGTCAGCCTATATCCTGATAATTTATATAGAATGTATGGGTTGCATATGTTTGTGCATATGTATGTTTGTGCATACATATATATCATTTCCTTATCTATATACCTTAATCTACCCATTCATATTCTGAAAATGACAAGCAGTTCTTTTCACATTGTATATTATGTATAAATTATTCATTGATCTATTCCTGTTCCAAGCTTTGACACAAAAGAACCCCTAAAATTTTTGCTGCCCTAGAATTGGTGAAGTATAACATACTTTACCATTTGACTTCTTCAATTTGACTTTAAAGATTTGTGGTTTCTGTTACCACTCCCATTTACTACCAGTACTGCCAGGGTAAGAGAGTAGTAACAATATTGGGGGAACTCTGGAAAAGTGAAACCAAGAATATTAGATTTCATGTGGAATCTGACTTTAAAGTACTTTCCAAAATTTATTATAAGGAAGGATTGTATTTTTAAAATTGTTTTTGACTTAAAAGAAGGAGTGCATCTCATGTTGAGCAGTTTATGGAATAGTTTTATTTAGTTCACTGTGGTACAATTTTTAGTTTTAAGAATCTGTTTTACTATTCGTTTGTAAAAATTTTGGTTTTTCTCCTACGTGGCCTTGAAAATGCTAGAAAGCATTTTTTAAAGGTATATGATCAGTATACTTAATGTGTGATTTCTTCTCAATTCTTTCTCTACCATTTTGGACAAATGTTATATTTGCATTGTGTAATAAAACCAAAACCAGATATTGGAGATGTAGCATAAATGGAAATTTGTTACCATGCATCATGGCCTTACGCTCAGATTTTCACTTAGATTTATTGAGAATGGACTTTACCTTACTCGGTCTTTTCTCTGTCATGTAGTTCAAGGGTACAATTATACATAAACATAAACTCAAGTATATCCAGGTTCAACTATTTTTCTTTTATTTCAAATTGTAACAAAGTTAAAAACCTTTGTTTCTTACATTGCTTAGAAATGGAAGGAATTTAAATTGGGTTGGGGGAAGTTCTTTTATTTTATACCCCAACCTCCAGCCAGTAGTTTATTAATCTGAATACCATAAAATGCACATGACTTGGAGAAATTTAGAAAACTACTCTAAGAGGATCTGAGGCAATATTTATCCAGCATGAAACAGAGTGGGCAAGACATGATGTTTCTTAGAATTCTTAACTTTTTAAATAGTAATAGAAAAGTTACTTATTTTTAAAATAGTATGTTAAGTAGACTGATTATAAATGCTTATTTAACAAAGTGATTCTGTTACTATGGTCTTAAAATGTTTTCTGTTTCTAATTTGTGAACATAGGGGAGGAAGATAATTTAAGTTGACTTTGTTTACCGTTTCTATTTTGTAGATTGTAGATCTACTTTAGTATTTTTTGTAAGTTGTAGCTAATAGAGATTTTTAAAATATGCCATGTATAGAAAACCTGTTTTCATAAAAAGCTTTCATATTGGCTTCCTGAACCATTAACCCTTCACCAAAATGAATAGGATACTAATTAGCACTTGGATTGCATTGCTTTTTTGGCAGAATCTGTGGTTTTTAAAATTTCATTCAACAATAAATTACAGAATACTTACTATTGAAAACCAGTATGTATTGCTTTAAAAAAAAAGTATGATCTTGTCCTCAAAAGGCAAGTATTAGAAATGGGTGAGCTGGTGCCAACTGCTTCTGTCCGTTAATCTTGTAACATTCTTACTATACTTTTAACTCTAAATCTCATTTACTAATTAGAGAATTTTTTTTTTTTTTTGAGACGGAGTCTCGCTCTGTCGCCCAGGTTGGAGTGCAGTGGCCGGATCTCAGCTCACTGCAAGCTCCGCCTCCCGGGTTTACGCCATTCTCCTGCCTCAGCCTCCCAATGGGTAAGCTGGGACTACAGGCGCCCGCCACCTCGCCTGGCTAGTTTTCTGTATTTTTTAGTAGAGACGGGGTTTCACCATGTTAGCCAGGATGGTCTCGATCTCCTGACCTCGTGATCCGCCCGTCTTGGCCTCCCAAAGTGCTGGGATTACAGGCTTGAGCCACCGCGCCCGGCCAGAATTTTTTTTAAGAAAAATTGTATACCACTTCTCAATGGCAAAGAACAATTTATTTATTTTTAAGCCATATTTCAATATCTGAGGATATGATTTTTCTATATGTAGTATGATTAAAAATAATGGTATTTTTTCATTAGCTATTTACCTTGCTGAAATAGCTAATTTACCTTGCTGAAATGCTTTCAGTCCTTAAAACCACAGATAATTAAAATTATCTATTTGGAAGGCTTAGCTTTTGAAAGAAAAATATTCTTACCCAAAATAGTTTTTGAATTTCTGTTTTCATATTACATTTCTGGTGATTTTTGTTTATATAATGAAAATCTCCTTTGCCCAGCAATTATATTTGGAATCTTGAGCTATAATTAAATTTATATTCTGTAAACAGCTGAAGGTTTTCTTTTATTTTTAAAACATAGTCCAGCCTTTCTAGAATTTTGATGTACTTTTATTTACCATAATCTTACATATTTTTTAGAATCACAGATTTGAATTTGAAAGTAATCTTAAATGTTATCTGGTACAAACTCCCACCCCACTCAGGCACCCTTTTCCAGGTTTCCTAGCACTTTGCTTTTTCTATTAGCATATTTAGATTTTTTTCTCTTTTGAGGGAGTTGGTCTGTTGTGTGTTTTGTTAGGATGGAGTTTGTGGTTTAGTTTTAATAAGAGAAGCATAATTGGCAATAGTTAATGTGACTGTAAGTTATTTGGCAGATGGTACCATCAGCATTTATTAAAACTAATTGTATTTTTCTAGTAAGCAGTCTTATGTCCCAGTTGTTAAAAATTAGTAAAGTTAAAAGTAAATGTTAAAGTTGTATAGTAGTTCTAAAAATAAAACGTTACCCTGCAACCTTTGAAAGAAAGAAAATGTAGCAGAAATGTAACTCTAAAAATAAATGTTACACCACTGGCTTTTTAAAATAAATTCCTTTGAGGTTAGATTAAATATATAAGTAAAAAGATTTTAAATAAATAAAAGACTATTCAAGTTCTAAACAAATGGTTTCTTAAGAAAATTTTTTTTTCTTTGCATGTTAGCTCTTCCAAAACATGCAAAATGTCTAGCTACTTCCCTTGTTTATTTTAGACATTTGGATCTGTGAGTGGCCCCCAAGGTTCCTAATTTGTTTGCTTATTTACTCTGTCTATAGTACATATTGTCTTCAGTATCAATCTCCATTTCATAGTTCTGGAGTTCTAATATTTATGAAGGACTGTGTATATTGAGTTATTGAAATACATTACTTTTTGAAAGGCTTTGTTGACTTATATTTAAAATGTTAAAACTTAAATATTGTTGCTTTCCAAATATTATAGTATTGGTTTCTTAATTCTGAAAATTTAAACTGCCTGAGTAGCTCTTCTCCCCACAAGTTTCAATATAAACTCATTCAATATAAAGTCTGCTTGCTTTCATATTATGCATTCCAGAATAAAAATGATGAAATATTAGTATCAGTTACGCAAATATACTCACATTTGAACCATTTTATTGTAAAATTCAAATTTCAATTATGATAATCAGTTTCTTGCTGAACTTTCTTTAGATCTAGATTAGAATTATAACTTTTTGTTATTTTATATGTGCCTTTCGCAAATCATCACAAAGGGGCAATTTACAAAGATTCTTTTGAGAGGACAGCTTAAAACTTAATCCTTAAGGCTTGACTTTCTTCTGTTAAATGAGATTAATGATATCTAAATCCATGGTATAAATTGTTAATTGAATTCCACCCAAGTTCTATTGTTTTGTTCTTCCTCACAGTCATTCCAAATTAAAGATTTTAGTTGAAAAACTCAGAATATATTATTTAAATTTCAAGTATTCCATTTTTTATTCTTTCATATCATAATTTGGGCCAAGGGCCGGGCGCGGTGGCTCAAGCCTGTAATCCCAGCACTTTGGGAGGCCGAGACGGGCGGATCACGAGGTCAGGAGATCGAGACCATCCTGGCTAACACGGTGAAACCTCATCTCTACTAAAAATACAAAAACTAGCCGGGCGAGGTGGTGGGCGCCTGTAGTCCCAGCTACTCGGGGAGCTGAGGCAGGAGAATGGCGTAAATCCGGGAGGTGGAGCTTGCAGTGAGCTGAGATCTGGCCACTGCACTCCAGCCCGGGCGACAGAAGCAAGACTCCTCCTCAAAAAAAAAAAAAAAAAAAAAAAAAAAATTTGGGCCAAAATGAGGTAATTTAAAAAATTATATCAAAGTTACTCAGGAAATGGGTTTTTAATTCCACATCTTTATATGTGTTCACTTTCAAATCTTTTGATGCTGACATTTGCCATTGTAGTTTAATTTTCTTTAAAAAGTTAAAAAGAAAACCACACATGAAATGTAAAAGTCCAAACTTCTCTTCTTCAGTATAATATAGCTTATTCTTTATTTATTATTTTACTTAGATCCTTGAAGTATATGCATCATTGATCCAGGTCTATGCGCAAATTTATAATGTAAATAAAGAATGAACTAAATAATACTGTTTGAGATGAATATTTGAATTGAGATGAATAAATGTTACATCTTCTGCACAATGAAACTTCATTGACATCTGGTGAAATTACAGAACAAATGATTTTGTTAACATTCCATGGTGACTAATACTATTAATCCTCTTTAATCATACCAATAAAGTATTTCTGCCTTAATGTCTCTTTTTACTGGACTATGAAGAAACAATTCTGCTGTTAAAGGATAACCAAAAAAATAACTTCCACCTATCTGAACACCCTTATTCTGGCAAGTTAGCGGTTTTATTGTAAACTTACCCACTTGAAATTGCTCTACTTCTCTTCTAGAATTGCTTTTGTAATAAGTGTAAATTTGTAGTCAGATAACTCATTGCTTTTATGAAGTTGCTTTCCCACTTGTGTGACTGTAAGAAAGTGGCTGAAGTTCAGGATTCTTCTGGCTTCCTGGTTTCCATTTTAATATTTTCAATCCCTGTTTTGCATAGCAAACTTCTGTTTTTTTTTTTTTTTTTTTTTTTAATGCCTTCTATATAGCAGGAATTTTGTTCTCCTCTTGTGTTGTTTGCTTCTCTTCATTTCTGGTACCCAACCAATATCCAAGATTAGATCCCTCTATATAAATGAAAATGTATAACCTTTAAAATTATTTTCTTTAGGTCTTTTTTTTTTTTTTTTTTTTTACCAAGTAAGAGCTAAAAGGATTACCATCCCCCTCATCATTTCACTAGTTTTTGTTCAAACAGCACACAAACAGAATTAGTTCAAGATATTTAGCTAATTAAATTTGAGCAGTTCAGATCTATATAAATCAACCTTAGCATTATTCCTGTGCTTTATTATTCACTGATAGATTCTTAGTCAATGAATGTTTATTTCTTGCCTAATATGTGCTAGAAACTGTGAGGTGTTTAGGATTTGCAGTGAGTGGTTAATGAGACAAGTATGATCCAACTTGTGTTTGCAATTAAACGGGGATACAGATATTGAATAAATACTGAAAATAACTGAAATGGTAATATGATTTGTTAATACCGATGCATGTAGATCTAATTCATTTTAAATGTTACAAAATAAGTGAGGTGCAAAATGTTATATGCCATATACTATTTTTGTACATCTATAGCAGACTTTGAGACACAAATATACAATGTAGTTACTAATAAAACTATAAGAACATGAACACCAATCTTTAGATAAAGCATACTGCTGGGAGGGAAGGGAATGGATGCAGAGAGCATGGTTAACTGTATCTTTAATGTTTCATTTCTTTAAAAAATATTTCACTAAATATAATGATAATAAATGATAGAAAAGTAAAAAAAAGGTAGGAGAGGGTACAATAAGAAGACCTTGTTTTGTCCAGGTGATTAAATATGGTTGGTTTTCACTGGAAGGTAATACAGTATGTAAGTTTTGAAGGAGTCAGAGGAAATACGGAATAGCGTTAATAGGCTAGTCTGACTTGAAGGCCCCAGAACAGGAAGGAGTTTAGCACATTTGAGAAGGGAAAAGAAGGCAAATGCACTGAAAGAAGAGTGAGGTGAGGTGGATGGAGATTGGCCGTGGATGACTCTTAGAGATGGGACCATATTATGTAGAGTGGGCCTTCTCATATTTCGATGTACATCAGAATTGTTAGTTAAGAGTGTCTTAATTTTAAAATACAGCTAGCTTCCTGGGGCCCAGTCCTACAGTTTGATTCAAAAATCTAAATGTTTAATGTGCACCCCAGGTGCTTCTGCTGTAGGTTGTCCTCAGGACACAGTTTGGGAGACATTTGTAAAAGGTCTTATATACCATATTAACAATTTTGGACTTTATTCAGAGTTCAGTGTGAAACTTTGAAAGCTTTTAAAAAGGGGAGAGAATGATTTGGTTTGTAAATACTGCTTTGTGGAGAATGGATTAAAGAGAGAAAGTTGAGGTTTTGGACTCGAGATGTATTGGTGGCTTGGGCTAGAGGTAAGAGAAGTAGGTAAATAAGAGATGTGTTTAAGAAATAGGATTGGCAGCACTTGGTGATGGTTTTTGGTGGGTGAAAAAGAGTGAGATAGCAAGTTGACTACCAGGTTTTTAGTATGAGCAACAGGGCCAAAGCTGCTGCATTAACTAAGATGGAGAATACTGGAAAAGCAAACCTTGGGAGTATGAGAAGACATTAGTTTAATTTTGGCTATTGTAACAAGGATCTGTTTGATTGTGGATATCAGGTTGATTGACAGTGCTTTAAACATCTGGGGGTTATTTTTCTAATATAACAGAAAGTCTCAGGGACTATCAGGGGAACCAACCAGGACTAGTGCCATCAGTAAGGTAAACTTCTGTTACACAAGCCTTAGTGTGTTGATCTTAGAAATCATGCCTATCAACTTAGAGTTGCAAGGTGGCTGTTTCATCTTTAGCCTCACCTGTATGGCCAAAGTGGGAGAAAAAAAAGAGAAAAGAGCGATACCTGAATCTAAAGGAAGAAGCTTTACTGGAAACTCACCTAATGCTCATTGACCAGACTAACTGCAAGGGAATCTGGGAAAGTGTTTTTAACTGGACACAATACTACCTTTCACAAATAGAGATTCTATCAGTATGGAAGGGATGGGTAGTGGATAACGGATAGACAACTATCAGTGTGTAGAAGCTAGCTAACGTTTGAGATACTTGTGAGATATCTAAGCAGTGATGTTGAGTAAGCAGTCAGATTTAGGCCTAAAACTTAGGAGAGTAGTGTAGTTGGAGCTATAATTTTTTGAGTGGTCAGTATGAAGAGTAGTATTTGAAGCTGGGGTGGTGTGTGAGATTGCTTAAGGCGATAGTATAAAGTGATAAGAAAAGTGTATCAAAGACAGAACCCTAAGAAACCCTCATTTTAAAAGTAAGAGAGTAGGAGAGGCTTCCACTAGGGAGAGGTGGCCAGAGAAGAGAAAATCCAGCATAGTGTAATATCAGGAGTCAAGGAAAGAGTATTTTAAGGAGTTTGGAGCATTGAACTGTATGAAAGCATAGATAATTTAGTAAGATGAGGGCTTTATATTTACATGTCCTTTCTAAATTTTTTTTAGATAGAACAATTGCTTTATTTTGTAGTGTCTTAAAAATACCCCTTTCTCCAGCAGTTTTCTGTATTATATGTTGGAGGAGCTTGCTGTGTAATTTGAATAATAAAATGGCTATGAAAGTGCTTTGAAAAGTTACAGCATTAGAGAAACATACTGTTATTACACCTTTTCTGTGTGTATGCTCCATAAAGCACACATGTTGAATGTTTCCCAATAGAAATGTGAAATAAACATTGAAGAATATAGGGAGTTAAGTAAGGCTCTGTGGAGACCAGTGAAAATGAGGGATTTCTTTTCTAACATTAAAGCCATTAATAAAGATTGTGTTAGTGTTGTAGGTTGGAATACCTAGAAAACTCAAATCCATGTACCCGGCTTTGTTATAGTAGGATTTGAGGCATGCTAAGGAATAGGACCTTAAACTCTGAATTGAAACCATAATTCTTCCTGTGTGAATGCTAAAACTGCCTTGTTTCACAGCAGGAAGAGAACCCCATCTGTTTTCAGGGACCTTGTTTGTATTTATTTATTTTTAATTTACAGAAGATGGTGTCTTTGTAAGAATATTTTTATTCCAATGGCCCAGATATATATTTTTTTAATATGTGTATGTGGTGATGAATTTCTTCTCTTCCTGTCTTGTCTTCGCTTTTAAGTTCTTTGACTTTTTTGGGTTTTATGTACTTGTTTTTTAAATGTCACACTTTATCATTCCAGAAATGTGGCACCTTGTCCTCTATCCTAACATACTAATGTAATATTCACTAATGTTCATGAACTTTTACAAATACTTGTTTGTATAATAGTGGGAGAAGACCAGAAAGATAGTGAATGAGAAACATTGATAGTCGTCTGTGCAACACAAATATGCTTAAGGTCTGCAGTTTTGTTCTTTAGAGGAGTAGCTGTCTTTGTCCTTGCTCATTGCTGTTTTTCTTCTACTTTCTTGCTTATTGATCAGGAGTGCTGTTTTCAGACCACACACAGATATATTGTTAGCTACTTTTATAATTGGATATATAAAGAGGGATGCTTATGACCTCATCAGTATCTTTTTTGACCATTCATTGGTGTTTACTGGAATAATATGCCACTGAGAAAAGAAGTTACTTATTTGCTACCACTGACATAGCAGTTGTATTTGCTTTTATTCACATTCGCCCAACTCACATTTCATTTTTAAAGATTTAAATGCAAAGAATAAAGGTAATATCTTAATGTTTTCTATTTGTCATTTGTGATATTGATATATCAAATTGAATTATTTCTTTTGTTCTTTCATTTTCTCTTCATTTAAAAAACACCTTTGGGTAGCACCTCAATATAAAATGAATATCTCTGATTTTCTATAAGTTGTTTCTTTGTTGTTATTTTCTGATTTCCTATCACAACATACTTCTGTCTTGGTATTTATTATTGAAGAAATCCCAGGTTTTGTTAGGAAATCGCTTGGCCCAGTAGATAGATAGTAGTTGCAAGCACTGGCCCTGGCATCTTCCAGACTGGTTTTGAGCCCTTGTTCTCCCACTTAGCAGCTCTGATACCTTGCTTAAGTTATTTAAATGTTTCTTATCCCTTAATAACAGAAATAATATTTGGAGCACTTAGCTGAGTCAAGAGAGTAGGTGCTTCATATTAACTATTTCGTTGTAAGTCATATATAATTTTTAATTTTTTGTCTTCATAGGTTGTCAGATTTTTTGACATGATTATGACTTTTTCGTTTACAAATGAGTGAAATTATTTCAGATTAAACTAGTCATTGAAAAATTTTGAGGCTAGGCATTGTGGCTCACACATGTAATCCCAGCATTTTGGGAGGCTGTCAGGAGGATTGCTTGAGCCCAGTAGTTTGAGACCAGCCTGGGCAACATAGTGAGACCCCATCTCTACGAAAAACGAAGAAATCAGCTGGGTTTGGTGGCACATGCTTGTGGTCACAGCTATTTGGGAGGCTGAGTTGGGAGGATCACTTGAGCTTGGGAGGTCAAGGCTGCAGTGAGCCATATTGCACCATAGCACTCCAGTCTAGGCAACAGAGCGAGAACTGTCTCAAAAAAAAAAAAAAAAAAAAAGAAAAGAAAATTTGAAAATTGTATGTTTTTAAGGGAGTTTATTAGCAAATTCAAGAACAGAATACAGTTCTTGGAGCTACCATTTTGAGGTTGTATTTTTAAAGTGAAATTTCTCTAAAACAGAGCTTCTTCCCTTTATAGTAAAATTTGCTATTTGATTTATTCCTCTCTATTGAAATTAGTATATGAGAATCTCCTGCATTTGTGTAAGTTTGGAAATATGGGCATGAATTTATTAAATTGCTATTCCTATAAAGGATTTTTTCCCCAACCCTCTGAATCATATCAGTTTGGATTAGTTTTGTCTATATATAGTATATTAATAACTGTGTCTCAGTAAATCTTTGGAAAGCTTAGGAATATGTGGCCTCATACTCAGACTGTCTAATTATAAAAGTACTATAATTTTTTTTTACACATCCTTACAAATATTAAGTAAGCTCAGTAGTAAAGGAAAGAGGAAATATGTTTGATATACACATTACACATACACGTTACACAGGTTTATTTTTACCCTTGGGCAAGGTGATTAGTTTACATATGATGGCAACTTAAAATTTTTCTTTAGCCACCGTATAATAGGTAGTATGTTTCAATTTGACCTTAAGAAAATATAAAAGCGGGCTGAAAGCTTATTTTCATTTAAAGACTATAATCAGCCAAGTTGGAGTGAAGCCTTTAAAACAAAATTGGATCTGGAGTCATGATGGTTTATTTAACAGATGAAGCAAAGTATCTGTTCCATGACGAGATACTGTGGTGAGCTGGAAATGAGAGCAGCTTGTGTCAAACTAGAGGCGGTAGAAACAGAAGGATGTTTTTTCATTTTCAGTTACCTGCTTTTTTTTTTTTTTTTTTCTCATTAAAGCAGTTCCAAACAGGCTGAATTCATGTTTATATGAAGACAAACTAACGATGAAAAACAAAGGAAATTTTGGTTTGGCAGTTGGTAATAGAGTTAGAAATTAAATAATTGAAGTAAAGTGTAAAACCAGTGAATCAATTTTTCTGCATCTCCCCCTCCCTCCATCTTCTCCCTTTCTTCCTTTTCTCCCCTCTCGCTTTAGTCCCATCCAGGCTTCCTTCCAATATTTAGTAAAGAACTGTTATGGATTAGAGCTGAATTGATGTTTAATCCGTTGGTTTCCTTCTGTGCTTTGGATAACAATCTGAGATCTATTAAGGACTCACATCGTCATGGTCTAGTTGTACAGCATTGGGAATCCAGATACCTGAGTTCTACTCAAGCTCCATCACTAATTCATATGCAATGTGACCTTGAGCCAGGGTCCTTAATCTCAGTGTTAGTAATAAACATTTCTATCAACATATTTTACAACCAACCTGTCAGGGATTTTTTAAAAACAACTATAACTGTTTAAAATGTTGAATGTTTTAGGGTCGTCCACTACATAAATACAGAGTAATGTGAGTATATAATTCTAATAATGGCTACTTACTCATAAGTACAGAATTATTAGGGCATTTACAGAAGTCACACAACCTTTAAACAAGCTCAAACTGAATAGGATAATGATAGGATTAAAGACTTAGGAATGCCATGTTTTAGATGTGTAAAACTGATACACTCCCCACCTGCTTCTAGCTGTTTTGGAAAAAAGTGAGATTTGCTATGCCAAACATGCCAGTGTTGGTGAACTTACGTGAACTGTAACTTTTTTTGTCCCACTGTTGTCATGACTTTGTACAAATAAACTAAGATAAGATTGTCTGGTTCAGGCAGGTTCTGACAAAAAGACTTGATAAGAAAAATGCAGCAGTGCTGGAAAATCTACAAGATGAAGGGGAAACTGTTAACATTTAATTTATAAATTTTAATGTGTATCTCCCTAAGTGCAGTGTCTCTTTGCCATGGGGAGGCATACATTAAACATAGAGCCCTTAATTTAATAGCTATTATTGCGGCTGTATATAGTCTGTTTCTTTGTATGAAGGGATTATTTATCAAAACACAGCTTCCATGTCTCTGGCACTTACTGTTAACCCATTATTTTCTGGATCTTGGCCTCCTTGACAGGTATTTTAAAATCAACTCAAGTATCCAGTGGGGATATAGGGGAATGAGCTTCAATCAATGGTTAGCATTGCAAGAACCTACATCCTTCGCAAGAATTGGTGTGGAGGTGGATGAGTGATCCTCTAGAGCGCCCCTCTCCTTCAGTTTGTTTGCCATGATAGGCATTCCAGAGGGTGTGTCAGCTTAGTTGGAAATACTCATGGCACTCTTTAACAGACCAGGAAGCAGACTATCCCTAAACGACATACTCCGTCTCTTGTCTCAGAAGTGTTAGACTAGTTTCATTTTCTTTTGTGGCATTCTGCCCGCAGCTCATTTCATAATTTATGTAAACTTAAAAGTATAGGGGGCTGTTGATGCTAGAAAGAAGAGGCATTTGTGGTTTTGCTTTTAAATAGTGCCTGTGCATGGGCTGCGTCCTAGTGCTTTTTTGTTTTGGAGAGAATTACACTCACTTTGTGTTCAAGCACTTATCTTCTGGTTTGGGCTAAATTCAGCTCCACAGCTAGCCTTTTGTTTTCATGGGAAGAATACCAAACTTCCATATTAGTCTTTAATAATTTTTGTTAAGGCAAGCTAATGTTTTTTCCCTCTGGTTACTTACAAAGCCTTTGTATATTAAAGTTTCCTAATTTTTTTTCTCATGCTTGTGAATAACAATATACTCTGAATAAACCAAGTAAATTCTAAAATGTTCAATTTTGGGCTTTATTAATAAGAAATGGACTTTTAGAACATTTGAAATATTGAATAATTAAGTGACTAAGTGCTACACACATGCTATAATAAAATCTCTTCAGACTAGCATGGTCTAAATTCAGAAATTTAAAAGGGAATGTGTAGTTCTTATATCCAGTCATGGAAAGAGATGAGGCTTTATTGCTTAGAAGTACCAACATAGTTTTAAAAGTAAGAACTATGGGTAATTACTATATTAATAGTATATACAGGGGAATCTGGATTTTTCTTAGTGGTGGGGGAAGTAAGACACGCAAATGCTCCATGTGGTCATGTGTTACAGTGCCATAGTGTGGCAAAGGTAGAGAGAGATTACTTTTGATTTCAGAGATTGGAGCAGAGTTCACAGGAATGGGTAAGAATAACATATCCATGAGAAATGGGTGGGGAAAATGATTTCAGGAGAATAGTATGCACTGTGGGAGGAAGCAGGAGGTAGATCCAGGGTTGTGGTGGGAGTGGAGGTATCTAATTGACTGTCCCTGGCACATGCTGTCACAGGGCACTGTGTGTGCAGCTGGCAATAAGCTACATAGATAATGAATGCTGGGCTGGGATGGCCTGGGGAAAACTGGCAGCAAGGAAGGGACTTTCAGGCTAGTTTTTGAGGGAAGGGAAGGATTTGATTAGGAATCTGGGTGTTCTTAAAGAGCATAGACACCAAGACAAAAACAAGGGCAGTAAGACAGACCAATTTTGCTCTGTTGAGGTTGAAAAGAAAAGTTAAGTTAGCTGGACTGAAGAACCTTGAATACAAAGCTAAAGAACTTAAACGTGGCCGGGCGCGGTGGCTCAAGCCTGTAATCCCAGCACTTTGGGAGGCCGAGACGGGCGGATCACGAGGTCGGGAGATCGAGACCATCCTGGCTAACACGGTGAAACCCCGTCTCTACTAAAAAAAATACAGAAAACTACCTGGGCGATGTGGCGGGCGCCTGTAGTCCCAGCTACTCGGGAGGCTGAGGCAGGAGAATGGCGTAAACCCGGGAGGCGGAGCTTGTAGTGAGCTGAGATCTGGCCACTGCGCTCCAGCCTGGGCGACAGAGCGAGACTCCGTCTCAAAAAAAAAAAAAAAAAAAAAAACTTAAACGTTATCGGAAATGATTTTGGATTTCTTGATAACTCCCCTGCTTTAGAAACATTTAGTGATTAGAGCAATGTTTTGAGAATATGATTAGAAGTATGCGGAGGAATGCGGTGGAAGCAGAGGCACCAGTTACGATTGAATAAATCTTGTAATCATACTCAAAGATGTAAAAGTTAAGGGAGATGGGCTGGGCACAGGGGCTCACACCTACAATCCCAACACTTTGGGAGGCTGAGGCAGGCAGATCGTTTGAGGTTGGGAGTTTGGGACCAGCCTGGCCAACCTGAAACCCCGTCTCTACCAAAAACTACAAAAATTAGATTAGTGGTGCCACATGCCTGTAATCCCAGCTACTCCAGAGGCTGAGGTGGGAGAATCACTTGAACTGAGGAGGCGATCCTGCCACTGCACTCCAGCCTGGGTGACAGAGTGAGACCTTGTCTAAAAAAACAACAACAACAAACAACAACAAACAAAACAGGGTTGGGGGCTGATAGAGGAATTAACTTTACAATTTAATACCCAAAATTGAGTATTTGATGCTTTGAGGGAGAATATTCATTTAGTCAATAGATATTTAATGAGCACCTATTATGTGTGATAGACACTGAGTTTACGGTGGGGAACAGAAAGACAAGTGATGTCTGCCCACCACATGGAGCCTACATTTAATGAGAGAGACAGAAAACAAGTATATATAAAAATATATATACTTTATATATAGTTATATATAATTATATATAACAAATATAGTTAAAAACTGTATAGTTTACTATATATATATATATATGAAGGGGAAAAGCAAGGTAAGGGATAAGGCAGTGATGAAAAGAAGGGAGCATTTTAGTCTTGAGAGAACTTTGGGTAGAGTGGAGACCTACCCAAAGGGAAGGAGAGAGGGGGCCTCCTGACTCCCTGAGGAAACAGCATCTTTAGCAGTCAGTTGTAGGCCTTGAGTGCCTGAGACCAGCAAGACATTCTGGCTGGAGTAGAGCTGGAAAGGGAAGACTGGTAGGAGTGATACGTGCAATGTAACCAGGAATAGAGCCTTTAGGGTCCTGAAAGCCATGGTAAAGAGTTTAATTTTACTTTAGATATGATGGAAAGGCACGGGAGTTCCTTGATATTTTTAAAAGATCCCTCTGGCAGCAGAGGTGATAAGGTGGTGACTCAGATGAGGCCTAAGGCAACAGTGCTAGAGGTGGTGAGAAGTGATAGGATTCCAAACATATTTTGCAGGTAAAGCGAAGAGGATTTATTGATGAGCTAGATGTGGACTGTGAGAGAAATAGAATCAAGGAACACCCCTCCCACGGTCTGTATGGTGAATTTGTCTGAATTAGAAAAAGCTAATTCTGTCCCTGACCAGAAGCAGAAGCACCACTTCTCAGCACCACTGGGTAAAGAAGCTCCCTTCCTCCTAGGACATGTACCTGGGTGCTAGGACACCTTGGTGGGAAGAGTGTGGGCTGGTAACCCGTGTTGGTCCTGTGGCCAGGCATCCTTGTGAAGGACTCAACCTGTATACGTGAATGCAGCAGCACTGGATGACTCCTGAGTTTGTGGCCTGAGCAAGTGGATGAATTGTAGTGTCATCCCCAAATGGGGGGGGGGGGGGGGGGGGGGGGGCGACTAGAAGAGGAGCTGACTGTGAGTGGCAGAAGACACAGCAAAGCAAATTCCATTTTGGGTATAAGTCTGAGATGCCAAGTAAAAGTCCTGGAAGCAATGTCAAGTAGGCAGACGGTTGTGAACTGGAGCCAGGGTAGGAAGCCGGCAGGGCTGTTGCTGTTTTTGAGTTTGAAATGACTATCAGGTGGAGCTGTAGGACTGGAGCTTAGGAGCAAAGATTTAGATTAAAGATGGGGAAGTCAGTCTGCCCAGAGGAATAGATGAATCCTTTGAAGGACATTATATTGAAAAACAAGAAGATTGGACTGCCTTGGGAGTATTATTTGGCAGTGGAAAGTGGGTAATGAATCTGCAAAGCAGCAAACAGGAGGAAGATCAGGGTGATGCAGCAGCATGGAAGGCAAGTTGTGAGAGGGTGGAGGGTGCTGGGGAGATCTGAAGGAATCGGGGCTTAGGAAGCTGCTGGAGCTTTGGAGAGCACTATTTAGAGGTAACAATGAGTGTGAAGGTAATTTTCAGGGAATTAAAAATATACTTTCAGGAAATACGTGCTGAAGGGAGAACAATAGGGTCAAGTGTTGGCTTTTTAAAATAGGATGAAATTGTGTCTGTTTTAAGGTAAACTGAGGGAACCAATGAAGGAGGAAAAGTTAAAGATGCTAGAAACAAAGGGGATCAGTGAGGAAACAAGAGCAAGGCATCTGGAGGATTAGTGTTTGAAGGAATGGATAAAAAGTCTCAAAAATGAAGCTTTTTACTTTGAGCGATGAAAACAGTTTTTTGTCTTTTCAGCAAAGTTGTAGTTAGGATCTTCTGTCTGTTTTTAGGGGTCTCTGCTGGTATTAAAGGCCTGAAGAAAGTATGGCGGGAACCAACAAGAAAAAAAAATTGTCAAGCAGTAATGAGAGACCAGGTGGAAATACGGAGAATAGTCCGTAATGGCCAGTCAGTAATCTATGGCCCAAGAGCAAAAAGGGAATTGAGAATTCAGAGGTGACCCCACTAAAAAAGAGACATGAAGGGCATCGGAAACAGTGGTTTATAACCCAGAAGAGTGCATATCAAAGTCACCTGGAGACTTTAAACAAAATTATGGGCTGAGCATGGTGGCTCCTGCCTGTAATCCCAACAGTTTGGGAGGGCAAGGCAGAAGGACTGCTTAAGACCAGGAGTTCAAGACCAGCCTGGCCAACATAGTGAGACCCCATCTCTATAAAAAACAAACTCTATGCATTTACCTCCTTTCCCTAAAATGTATCAGATTGAGGTGGAGGAGTAGGACAACAAGAAATGGGAGAGATGTTTATGTATGCTTTTAGAACATTCTGGGTGATTCTCTTTAGTTCTTTGTTCCACCCCCATTCCCCATTGAGAAAACTGTTCTGGACTCCGGGCAGGAGTGGAAAAGGATGGCTGGGAGGGAAGCTAAAGGACTAAAGGTAAAGTTTTTTGAAGTGATATCAACACAAATAGTAATAGTAGTATTTTGGGGGTGTGCTCAGCTAGTTAGGTTCCTGTAGTATAGACCTTTACAGAGCCTTTCATATGCTCATGAATCTCCAAGAGGGGGATTTAATATTTTAAGATCATATCCAGCCAGAGGATCCTTATTTTCATGGACCATCTTATGGACTAGTTTCTGCAAATTACACTTTGAAAATGCTGAATTAGAGAACTGCAGCAATGGTCAGTTCCAGTTAATTTGGAAAGTTCATGGGTTTTGGAAGGGGGAAGCCATGCTGGAAAGGGAGAATGTCCAGGTTAAGATCTTGAAGCACGGTTCAGGGATGTGGCATTGTTGGTGGAGAGCTGGGTAACTTTCCATTCCTCCAGTTAAACTTGTTTTCTACCACTGAGTGCAGCATCAGTTGAGTCATCAATATGAATGTTGAAGTTGCAAAGTGTAAGAAAAAATGGGGGGATTTGTGAAGTATTTACAAATATTCTGTGATCAATAATTTCTCATAGATAGGGATTGATAAAGTCTTTATGAAAGCAGACCAAAATCCAATGGTTTTTCAGATAACTAGACTTTTCCTCTTAACTATAAGAAAAGGAAAGTGGGTAACTGTCAAAGGTAGATACACTTTGAAATCTTGGAGCACTTCATAGAGGTGACTTAATATTTTGGAGCTGAGAAACCTTTTAAACACAGCAGTGTCGTAAGTTCTGAGAATGACCCAATTTGTACCACCTGGGCATTGAACTGAAGGCTGTCTTTCCAGTGAAGTAAAGTTTAAGATGACAGTTAACACTGAATGTTCTCTCTTAAGATTTGCAAAGAAGCCAGTGATTGGTGAGGATAGTGATTGTTGGCAGGGATTAGACATTTATATAGCATGATTTAACTTTTAATAATGTGAATTGTATCAGCATACAAACTTCCTTACAATATTGAGACATACAAAATGGGAAGGCTTCTAAACAATTTTCAGTTGCTCCAACTATGTGAGTTTCACAAAATTCCATTCTTTTGTGCCAAGTGATATTATTCCATTCCTTCCCTCATGTATCTTATCTTTATTATTGAATTTTCCCTCACAATCCACTGTTAAAAGAAGAAAATATCACGCATGTGGGTTCTTTTGGCTATGGAAGTGTCCTTGAGATAACTTCTTGCACATGACTCAGGTGACGTGTTCAAAGCACATGGAAATCACTTACCAGTGACAGGTGGATGTTGTATGTGTTTGTTTTCTCCTATGGATGCCTAAACTTTCTTTTCTTCACAGGTAAAGTCAGTGATAAATCTTTTGTTTGCTGCATATACTGGAGATGTGTCTGCACTTCGAAGGTATGTTTATAGGATGGATTAGCATGCACTTTACAGATATTTATGAAGTTGCTTCTGGGCGAGCAGCCATTTTAAGGTTAAAGTCTCACTTCTCTTTCCCTTTGATAAAAATGACCCCAACAAAATTTTTATTAAATAGGCACTTCCAGTGTCTGTGGCCTGCTTTCCAATCTTGTCCTTTTCTGCCTCCTATAAAAAAGACGGTATCTCTGTTTCCCCAAGTAGTAACTGTTCAGCTAATCTGGCTAATTAGTATCAGTGGCTTACTGGAATTGGACAGTGCCTTCTTACGCCCTGTCTACCCTCCATTCCCAGTCTTTGGTGTGTGTGTGGTGGCGGGGGGAAGCAGCTAGGGGGTTTGGTGTCTGGCAGATCATCAGGACTAGTAAGGCCATATACTGCTGTATACTTAAGGTCTTTTGTATAGAGTTGTAACTTGTTTTCTTTTTCCTTTTGTTTTCTCCCATTAATACCTCAAACAACTGATTTTCAAAGTGAAAAAATGTCTATGCTTCCCCCCTTGTCTTAAAGTCTGACGAGTACTAGTAGACTGTGAAATGTTTAAGAATGGGAGTCCTAGTAAAAACATACAACTTTATTATAGGGATTAGTTTCTTGCCCTTCTGAGACATAAACCTTGGTACAGTTGTGCCATAATTCTTGAGTTTTGAACAGTAATGTAATAAAGTTTAATTCTGTGAGAGATGTTTACCATTTAATCTTACCTAAAAAAAGCAATGCTGAGGAAGAGAGGTGAAGTGGCATTTACCCAAAACACCTGTATACTGGTCAATAAGGTTGGGAGTTCCCATTAATGAGCCTGATGAAGGATGGCACTTGTCTGACAGGGCCTTAAATGAACTGATGGAGTGAATGTTACAAGTGTGAATTAAATTTGCTTTATATATAATAAATAGCTGTGCTTACACATTTTCAGATTTGCTTTGTCAGCTATGGACATGGAACAGCGGGACTATGATTCTAGAACAGCATTGCATGTAGCTGCTGCAGAGGGTAATACAGGAACTACTCCTATCTATTTTCTTTCCAGATTTAATTTCTACTTAGTACTAAAATCTGCTCTTGTTTTTGGGGGTGGGATGATTTAGGTCATGTTGAAGTTGTTAAATTTTTGCTGGAAGCCTGCAAAGTAAACCCTTTCCCCAAGGACAGGTGAGCATTTATGTTACCTTCTAAATATGTCAGTATTTTATTATGCAGGACTGTAATATTCAAGTGATTACAATATTTAAACCTACAAATATATTCTTGAATCTGCTATGATATCTTAAAAAGGCAATAAACCTTGTATTTACTACATAGGTAATTCTATCTCCCATATCCTGTTTCTTATCTAAGAATGGTGTCTTATTTAGAAATTTTCAGGTTAGTTTGACTATCAGTACACTGTATGAACAAAACAATTTGTTTCTTTTTTTTTTTTTTTTTTTTGCATTTGGGAAGAGAGAATTAGAATTTTATCCTCATGGAGTTTTAAATTTTTTTTTTAAATTATATTTAAAGTTCTGGGATACATGCGCAGAACGTGCAGGTTTGTTACATAGGTATACACGTGCCATGGTGGTTTGCTGCACCCATCAACCCTTCATCTACATTAGGTGTTTCTCCTAATGCTATCCCTCCCTTAGCCCCGACCCCCCAACAGGCCCCGGTGTGTGATGTTCCCCTCCCTGTGTCCATGTGTTCTCACTGTTCAGTTCTCACTTATGAGGGAGAACATGCAGTGTTTGGTTTTCTGTTCTTGTGTTAGTTTGCTGAGAATGATGATTTCCAGCTTCATCCATGTCCCTGCAGGACATGAATTTATCCTTTTTTATGACTGCATAGTATTCCACGATGTATATGTGCCACATTTTCTTTATCCAGTATATCATCAGTGGTCATTTGGGTTAGTTCCAAGTCTTTGCTATTGTGAACAATAAACATACGTGTGCATGTGTCTTTATAGTAGAATGATTTATAATCCTTTGGGTATATACCCAGTAATGGGATTGCTGGGTGAAATGGTATTTCTGGTTTTAGATCCTTGAGGAATCACCACACTGTCTTCCACAATGGTTGAACTAATTTACACTCCCCCTAACAGTGTAAAAGCGTTCCTATTTCTCCACATCCTCTCCAGCATCTGTTGTTTCCTGACCTTTTAATGATCACCATTCTAACTGGCGTGAGATGGTATCTCATTGTTGTTTTGATTTGCGTTTCTCTAATGACCAGTGGTGATGAGATTTTTTTCACATGTCTGCATAAATGTCTTCTTTTGAGAAGTGTCTGTTCATATCCTTCACCCACTTTTTGATAGGGTTGTTTTTTTCTTGTAAATTTGCTTAACTTCCTTGTAGATTCTGGATATTAGCCCTTTATCAGATAGATCACAAAAATTTTCTCCCATTCTGTAGGTTGCCTGTTCACCCTGATGATAGTTTCTTTTGCTCTGCAGAAGCTCTTTAGTTTAATTAGATCCCATTTGTCAATTTTGGCTTTTGTTGCCATTGCTTTTGGTGTTTTGGTCATGACGTCTTTGCCCATGCATATGTCCTGAATGGTATTGCCTAGGTTTTCTTCTAGGGTTTTTATGGTTTTAGGTCTTATGTTTAAGTCTTTCATCCATCTTGAGTTAATTTTTGTATAAGGTGTAAGGAAGGGGTCCAGGTTCAGTTTTCTGCATATGGCTAGCCAGTTTTCCCAACACCTTTCCCAATTGCTTGTTTTTGTCAGGTTTGTCAAAGATCAGATGGTTGTAGATGTGTGCCGTTATTTCTGAGGCCTCATTTCTTTTCCACTGGTCTATATATCTATTTTGGTATCAGCACCATACTGTTTTGGTTACTGTAGCCTTGTAATATAGTTTGAAGTCTGGTAGCGTGATGCCTTCAGCTTTCTTCTTTTTGCGTAAGATCGTCTTGGCTATGTGGGCTCTCTTTTGGTTCCATATGAAATTTAAAGTATTTTTTCTAATTCTGTGAAGAAAGTCCATGGTAGCTTGATGGGGATAGCATAGAATTTATAAATTACTTTGGGTGTGTGGCCATTTTCACTATATTGATTCTTCCTATCCATGAGCATGGAATGTTTTTCCATTTGTTTGTGTCCTCTCTTTATTTCCTTCAGCAGTGATTTGTAGTTCTCCTTGAAGAGGTCGTTCACATCCCTTGTAAGTTGTATTCCTAGGTATTTTATTCTCTTTGTAACAGTTGTGAATAGGAGTTCACTCATGATTTGGCTCTCTGTTTGTCTATTATTGGTGTATAGGAATGCTTGTGATTTTTGCACATTGATTTTGTATCTTGAGACTTTGCTGAAGTTGCTTATCAACTTAAGGAGATTTTGGGCTGAGACAATGGAGTTTTCTAAATATACAATCATGTCATCTGCAAACAGAGACAATTTGACTTCCTCTCTTCCTATTTGAATACCTTTCTTTTTTCTTTTTCTTTTTTTTTTTTTTTTTGAGACACAGTCTCGCTCTGTCAGCTAGGCTGGAGTACAGTGGCAAAATCTCAGCTCACTGCAACCTCCGTCTCCCAGGCTCAAGCAATTCTCCTGCCTCAGCCTCCTGAGTAGCTGGGATTACAGGTGGATGTCCACCATGGCCAGCTAATTTTTGTATTTTTAGTAGAGACGGGGTTTCACCATGTTGGCCAGGCTGATCTTGAACTCCTGACCTCGGGTAATCTGCCCACCTTGGCCTCCCAAAGTGCTGGGATTACAGGCGTGAGCCACTGCACCTGGCCCCTTTATTTCTTTCTCTTGCCTGATTGCCCTAGCCAGAACTTCTAATACTGTGTTGAATAGGAGTGGTCACAGAGGGCATCCTTGTCTTGGCCGGTTTTCAAAGGGAATGCTTCCAGTTTGTTACCCATTCAGTTTGGTATTGGCTGTGGGTTTGTCTTAAATAGCTCTTATTATTTTCAGATATGTTCCATCAGTACCTAGTTTATTGAGAGTTTTTAGCATGAAGCCATGTTGAATTTTGTCGAAGGCGTTTTCTGCATCTATTGAGATAATCGTGGTTTTTCTCATTGGTTCTGTTTATGTGATGGATTACGTTTATTGATTTGCATATGTTGAACCAGCCTTGCATCCCAGGGAGGAAGCCAACTTGATCGTGGTTAGATAAGCTTTTCGATGTGCTGCTGGATTCAGTTTACCAGTATTTTATTGAGGATTTTCGCATCAATGTTCATCAGGGATATTGACCTGAAATTTTCTTTTTTTGTTGTGTCTTTGCCAGGTTTTGGTATCAAGATGATGCTGGCCTCATAAAAGGAGTTAGGGAGGATTCCTTCTTTTTCTATTTTTTGGAACAGATTCAGAAGGAATGGTAGTAGCTTCTCTTTGTACCTCTGGTAGAATTCGGCTGTGAATCCGTCTGGTCCTGGACTTTTTTCGGTTGGTAGGCTATTAATTACTGCCTCCATTTCAGAAATTGTTATTGGTCTATTCAGGGATTTGACTTCTTCCTGATTTAGACTTGGGAGGGTATATGTGTCCAGGAGTTTATCCATTTCTTCTAGATTTTCTAGTTTATTTGCGTAGAGGTGTTTATAGTATTCTCTGATGGTAGTTTGTATTTCTGTGGGATCAGTGGTGATATCCCCTTTATCATTTTTTATTGTGTCTATTTGATTCTTCTCTCTTCTTTGTCTTGCTAGCAGTCTATCTAATTTGTTGATCTTTTCAAAAAACCAGCTCCTAGATTCATTGATTTTCTAAAGGGTTTTTCGTGTCTCTATCTCCTCTCTTAGTTATTTCTTGTCTTCTGCTAGCTTTTGAATTTGTTTGCTCTTGTTTCTCTAGCTCTTTTAATTGTGATGTTAGGGTGTCAATTTTAGATCTTTCCTGCTTACTCTTGTGGGCATTTAGTGCTATAAATTTCCCTCTAAAACACTGCTTTAGCTGTATCCCAGAGATTCTGGTACGTTGTCTTTGTCTCATTGGTATCAAAGAACTTACTTATTTCTGCCTTCATTTCGTTATTTACCCAGTAGTCATTTAGGAGCAGGTTATTCAGTTTTCATGTAGTTGTGTGGTTTTGAGTGAGTTTCTTAATCCTGAGTTCTAATTTGCTTGCACTGTGGTCTAAAAGGCTGTTTGTTATGATTTTTGTTCTTTTGCATTTGCTGAGGAGCGTTTTACTTCCAATTATGTGGTCAATTTTAGAATAAGTACGATGTGGTGCTGAGAAGAATGTATATTTTATTGATTTGGGGTGGACAGTTCTGTAGATGTCTATTAGGTCCGCTTGGTCCAGAGCTGAGTTCAAGTTCTGAATATCCTTGTTAATTTTCTGTCTCGTTGATCTAATATTGACAGTGGGGTGTTAAAGTCTCCCACTATTAGTGTGTGGGAGTCTGAGTCTCTTTGTAGGTCTCTTGCTTTATGAACCTGGTTGCTCCTGTACTGGATACATATATATTTAGGATAGTTAGCTCTTCTTGTTGCATTGATCCCTTTACCATTATGTAATGGCCTTCTTTGTCTCTTTTGATCTTTGTTGGTTTAAAGTCTGTTCATCAGAGACTAGGATTGCAACCCTGCTTTTTTTTTTGCTTTCCATTTGCTTGGTAAATATTCCTCCATCCCTTTATTTTGAACCTATGTGTGTCTTTGCACATGAGATGGGTCTCCTGAATACGGCAGACCAATGGATCTTGACTCTATCCAATTTGCCATTCTGTGTCTTTTAATTGGGACATTTAGCCCATTTATATTTAAGGCTAATATTGTTATGTGTGAATTTGATCCTGTCATTATGATGCTAGCTGGTTATTTTGCCCTTTAGTTGATGCAGTTTCTTCATAGTGTTGATGGTCTTTACAAAATGTATGTTTTTGCAGTTGTTGGTAACCCCTCATGGGGTTTTTAACAACACGGGGTAGATAAGATAAACCTTTAGAGAAGCATAAATTTTAAGATGATAATTAACACTGAATGTTCTATCTTAAGATTTGCAAAGAAGCCAGTGATTGGTGAGGATAGTGATTCGACATTTATACAGCCGGATTTTGTTTTTAATAATAATGGGAATTTTATCAGCATACAAACTTGCTCACAATATTGAGACATACAAAATGGGAAGCCTTCTAAACAAGCTAAAATGTGTAAGAAAACTTGTTAACTCTAAAATGAATATATTGGAGTTTGTTGAAATTTCTGCATTTGGTTGCAATCAGTTTTAGAAGGCTTCATGGAAGTTAAATTTTAATCAGTGCTTTGGGGAAGAGACGAGATTGAAGGCATGGAATGAAAAGAAGGGCATTCTATCTGTCATGGGAAAAATATGCCTAGAATACCTTCTGTTCCTCTCCTTTCTTTCCTGGTCGACATAGCAAACTGCTATTCATCCTGCAGCAAATGCTGTCAACAAAGTGGTCAGAGAAGGGATAAGAACGCAGCTTACACATATACATGTACAGTAAACCCTAGATTCATATCCTTGGAAATTATGTACTGGAGTGGATGAGTCAGCGAGTAATGAGAATAAAAGTTTAGAATGGGATAAAAAACATACTTGATGGTGGTTTGATATGTATTAGGAGTTTGGATTCATTTGAGAACCAGGAGCTGTATTAAGTTTGGAGCAAATTGATTACACTTTAGCTGTTTTGCCTTTCTGTTTATTAAGCTTTAACTTTTTTTGAGACTGGGTCTTGCCTTGCCACTCAGGCTGAAGTGCAAGTGGCATGATAATAGTTCGCTGCAGCTTTAACTTCCTAGGCTCAAGCGATCCTCCCACCTCAACCTCCTGAGTAGCTGCAATCACAGGCACACGCCACCATGCCTGGCTTTTTTTTTTTTTTTTTATGTAGAGGTAGTCTTACGTTGCCCAGGCTGGTCTCCAACTCCTGGGCTCAAGCTGCCCTCCCACCTCAGCCTCCCAAAGTGTTGGGATTACAAGCGTGAGCCACTGAGCCTGGCCAGCTATCTTTTTTAAAATTAGGGCTTGGGTTTTGTTGGTTCAGCTCTTAGCTTGCAAGAAATGCAGAAAACTTATGTCAGTGTCTGACAAATGTTAGCAATTTGTAAGTGTGCTAACACTTTGGTTATCTAACTTTATTCCTATAGTTGTAAAAAAGCACCATGATTAAAATGACCTTTATTGGCAGTATTCTAAAACCTCATGTTAGGGTGACATTCTTCCCTTTCCCCAAATTTTAATACCCATCCCAGCTTTCTAGAGCAAGAAATTGAAGAACATTTTCCTCCTATATTTATAATCCCAACTAAAACACTATGTAATACATGTTGGAAATGTTACTGTGCTCTGTATATGTAAGTATTAATTTTTTTTGCCCTAAGTTGGACTCTAGGAATATTAAAGTAGATGTACCCATCTGATAAGAAAAAGTGAGCTAAGTGAGTAACTTGGTAACTAGGCATTCAGCAAGTCTTTTTCTCTATTTCATAGAATCAGTGTCACCTTAAATTATAAAATAGGTTTGAGCAAACTTTGGGTATTCTTGAGATAGAGTCTTGCTGTGTCGCCCAGGCTAGAGGGCAGTGGTGTGATCGCGTTCACTGCAACCTCCGCTCCCAGGTTCAAGCAATTCTCCTGCCTTAGCCACCTGAGTAGCTGGAATTACAGGCGTGTGCCACCACGCCTAGCTAATTTTTGTATTTTTAAGAGAGAAGAGTTTCGCCATGTTGGCCATTCTGGTCTTGAACTCTTGGCCTCAAGTGATGCACCCACCTCGGCCTCCCAAAGTGATAGGATTGCAGGCATGAGCCACTGTGCGTGGCTGAAATGAGTGTATTCTTTAACGTTTATGTTTTTCATTTGAGAACCGGGAGCTGTATTAAGTTTGGAGCAAATTGATTACATTTTAGCTATTTTGCCTTTCTGTTTATTAAGCTTTAACTTTTTTTTTTTTTTTGAGAAATACAAAGATACATGTAAAGTTTTACTTACCCGATTTTAAAAACAGGCTACCAAAACTTACTCAAATATATTAAAAAAATGAGACTGTTTTAAAAACCTTTCGTTTCCATATTGTGACTCCACTAAGCGGGTAAAAAGTTCAGGACAGAGATGGAAAGGAAAGAAGGAAACAGGAAGAAGTGAAACTAGGAAGGTGGTGACAGTGGCACATGGATGAAGAAAGAGAGATTAGCAGCCATGGAGAATTTTGTAACGTAAGTAGAGAGAGAGAGAGGGTAGGAAGACAGGCCTCACAGTTTGTAAAGTGTAAGGGAACTACCTATCATACCCTGTCACTGAATAGGGCTGTGACTTATGTAGTTCTGTCTCCTCTTGCAAGAGACTTAACCACTTCTGGCAACTCTTCATTTTTTCGTATCCTCAAATTTTCATCGACATCACTCTAAACAGCACAGCCCCAAAAGCATGGAAAGGGGGAGTTATTAGTACGGAAAGGGAAGTTATTCTTCTGCTGGTGTAGTGGTCCGATTGAGTCCATGGGTTCCCAACCTTACCAGAGGTGATAAAAATGTCAGTTCCTCTGGGGCCAATCTTGCTCCTCCAATGTGTTTTTGGCCCTAATGAGGTCATGGTTATTTCTAGACTTCTGAGACTTACTGTGGCTTTGAATTGACACAAACACAAATTTTCTGTCAAAGGCTAGAGTGATGGATGTTATATACCTGAATTTTCTTTGAACATTTTATTTTAAAAGAGATACTTTGGGCTTTTCATGAAGCTAAAATTCTGGAACCCTAGAGCAGTCTATTATATCTGTCAACACAAGGACTGTCCTTAAAAAGCTCCCTCCATAAGCACTTGGATGTGTAAACAAGATCCTTTCACAGATCTTTTTCTCTTCCTCTCCATATCCCAACTTGTTTTGGAGACTACTTTTTGAATTATAAATCCCTTTCTGCATTTCTATTATTAATTTTTATTTGTAAAATTGCTAAAATGGCTAAATTTGGCCATTTAACCTGCATTTAAAATCTGGGAATGGGGGGTGATGATCTTTGTACAGAAATTACCTAATGACCCTGTCCATGCTGTGCTACGTGTTTAGGTGGAATAACACTCCCATGGATGAAGCACTGCACTTTGGACACCATGATGTATTTAAAATTCTCCAAGAATACCAAGTCCAGTACACACCTCAAGGAGATTCTGACAACGGGAAGGAAAATCAAACCGTCCATAAGAATCTTGATGGATTGTTGTAATGGTCTCAAATCCCAAGATTTAAATCACTTACCTATTTAATTGTGGAAAATGATTATGAAGACCGTGTGTATTTCTATCTGGTAGTGATGTATATTTTACATTTGTCATTTCAGTGTTACTGGAGTTTTCTTCATTGTGCGCACAGGACAAATCTGATCTCTTTGGGAAAAAATAGAAATAAAACAGTCTCCCTCCATAATGTGAGCAATATTACCTCGTGCATTGTATAATTTGATGTAAAAGAAATAGTTACCAATGCTAGCTTAATTGTGTGGTCTTCCATGATTTATTTGTGTTTTGTGAATTTTCAATTTATGGTGATGATCTGCTGATATGCATTTATAAACTAAGCTCTGTTGTACAGTCTGTCCAAATGGGTCAAGGTTGCCTTTAGAAGCAAATAGTGTGATTTTCAAGACTTCAAATACAAATTTAGTTTGAGTGTTTGAACAACTATATGCACTTATGGTTGTGTGTTTAAAGTGTCTCTCTCTCACCCTAGCTTCACGATGTGACTCTTAAAAAAAACTATAATCGTTAACAACTGTTAGTAAGACCAATTCTGATTAGACTTTATCAGGGAATCTGTTTAAGATATGTTTGGTGACCAAAACATATGTGTGAATGTAGTTACAATACTTTTGAAAAATTTTCCTTTTTCTGTATCCCCTTAGTCCAGCCTCTCTTCTCAGACATTTAGCTCTCTGCCTCTTTCCTTCAGCTGAGAAAGTGAGTGCTGGCATACTATGCAGTTTTTATGTTTTCCACAGTAAGTCAGAAAATGCCTCCTATTTCTGGCATCAGAACTTTGCCATTTGTCTACAGAAGATGAACCAGAGACAAAATTACTAACTATAAATTAGTCAAGTTTATCAGTCTAAAAAACAAAGGGATGTGCAACCGCAGCTCTTTAAGATTTTTTTTTTTTTTTAGCTTCTAGGGTAAAGATAAATTCAGAAGTGCTCTAAGCTACCAAAGTTATTCTGAAAGTATGGGAACTGCTACAACTAACATTTGTTTCCAAGCCTGTCATTAAGAGTCTGCACCAAGAGATTTGTCCTCCTTGGGGGACCATTGGATCATTCCAGATTTCTTGTGATTTTCTATTGTGTAATTCTTGGTGGGCTCTGTAGTTTAATAATAAGAAAAAGGCCATTTCACTTTAAATTGTGACCTATAATTTTGTCTTGGGTTGGTAATTCAGGATTCATTTGGAAAGTGGGTAAAAGGGGCTTCAAAAAACTGATAGAACAGGATTTTCTAGGAATTACACATACATTTTATCCTGTCATACCTCGAGATAAAGTGGCATGTTAGTGAGGATTTCTGATATTAAGCACACACACACATGCACACAAATGGACTTCTCTGAAGCTGTGTTTAGTGAAATGAGCTCAAGTACATGAATGTTAGTTGTTGCCACATACAGCAATTTCCTTTTCCTTTTTTTTTTTTTTTTTTTCTATGAGCACACACTGCTGCTTCTAAGCTTTACCATGCCTGATGGCACCTTACTCCAGCAGCCTCCAGGTGCGTTCATTTTCACTTCCAGTCTAAGCCAGTGGCTCCAGCCACTGACCTCCCATTACCTAGATGGCACCTCCTTTGGTGAAACCACGGCCAATGTTCCTTAGCTGCACCAGGCCCAAAGCTGTCCCCACGCTTGAGCTTCCGTGGGGAGGATGGTAAGTGAGCAGTTTCCTATCCCATGGATCTGTCAAGCCATGGAGATAGGTAGCATTTGCAAGATGCTGCACAGGAGCAGCATTATCCCCAAAGGTATTACAGGGTAGACATGTTTTAATTGAAATCAATTGAGATAACTTTGCTCAAACAGCAGCGTGCTTTGTGTGACTAAAATGAAACATTAAGACAGTTCAATTGTGTGACTTGAAGATTACCAATGATTTTGAGGCTTTTCTATAATAAAAAGAGGTTCTAACCATTATTTGGGAACAAAGAGAGTTTTCATCTCTTTTCAGATCAAAACCATTCTGTAAAATCTTTGTTGTTTAATTAAATGTGCCCTTATTTACCCCGATGTTATTTATGACTATGTGCCGATTCCTGCTTGGGCTGTTTGCTGTTGGCTGGTAATAATATATTTGATTTAAATGCTGTTGACTGTGCTATTAACTGCTGCCGTCAGTAAACTCCAAAGATCTTTTTGTTTTGGCTTTAGTATCATATGTGCTTTTTCTGTATCATGAGAGCTCTATATGGTCATGTTATAGCTTTATATACATTGTTGTTTTTGCTGGTCTTATCTTTGGTAATAAGCTATACCCCACTGCTGCCCGACACTGCCCTTTAGCTGCAGAGCTGGATTAGCTATTGACCATTTGATGCTGTTGTCTGTCTGGCAGGGACTGAATGACCTGATGTCAGATTTAGATTCTTCCTGGGGATTACACAGCTATGAATGTATTTGCTTCTAAAACCTCCCAAAGTGAATCTAATCTTAAAACTACAAGTTGTAAGTATTCTGAAATTGGGAAACATTTATTTTAAATGCAATCAGGTAGTGTTGCTTTTTACAGCATAATAAATATATGTATCAAAAAAAAAACTGTGTGAAAAAATGAATTTTCTTAAAACATTTAAGAGCCAGGAACTCCACTGAGCATACAGACCATGTCTGGTTGGGTTCCAATCCATTTCTAATGCCTGCTATAAAGCTAGGTACTACGCAAGGTGTCAGATGGGGTTATCACAATGACTAGGACAAGAATCCTGTGTGTAGTTCATCTTTGAAGGTGAGGGATGTGCAGGCATGTCTCTAGGCCCCGAAATGCAAACACTATCCTTTTACAGTTAGGAAGTGCTCAGTAAATACTTGTTGAATGGAACCATTAAACATACCCTTGAATGAGAGGAGAGGTCATTTTCACAAAGCCTTAAAATTTATTTAGAGAGTTGAACCTAGTACTGCCACACTAGAATCTGAGTGTGACCAGCCAGTAAACCTCAGCTCCTAATTTATTCTGTGTGAGAATAGCATTCGCTTCCAATGCCAGAAATCCCTGGTCTTCAGAGCACTCTTTCCTTTCAGGCCAGGGGTTAGTGTATAGTTTTCCAACCATACAGAAAGTACATGAATGCCATGACTGTTAAATTTTCATTTATCAAAGTTATCTGTCACAAAGTAAGTTACTTTGCTAGAAGAGTCACTGCATTACCGGCATTTTAGAACTGCGATGAGCCAGGTACTATGCAAGGTGACAAGTGGGGTTACCACAATGATTAGAACAGAGATCAGAAATTCTCTAATCTAACTCATTCTTTTATAGATGAAGCTGAGACCCAAGAGTGGGCTGTGATACAGAACTCTTAGTCCTGCGCTGTTGTTCTATGTCCCACAACACTGATTATGCCCAGGTATGGATAGAATATGCATATTAGCTTATTCATATGCACTATCTCCTATTAGCTAAGGCCTCTCCTCTGTGGAGTTTTAGGAAGAGGCATAAATGCTACAACAGAAAGTCCTGCAACATATAGTCAACTTCAGCTATACATATATACATCCATGGATAGGAGCAGGACATCAGTGCAGGCACAACAAATGTGTGAATAATCCTAAATAGTGAATAGTTATTTCTATTCTTGATACAAGATCATTTTATTTTTGTAAGACTTTTTTAGGAGCTGGGGTAACCTTCCTAATTTTACTTGCTAATCTTCATAGTAAAATGAGTAAATTCATAAATCATACACCAGATGGCCAAGGGAAGCAGCCCATGAATGTGTTAGGTGGCACTTATAAAAAGGCTTTTTAAGGGAAAGGATAATCTTATAGTTATGAAAGGAAATGATGTGATTCACTAGATTATATGTGTTTGGCGATGGAAAAGATTAGAAAATTAAGGCAGTTGTTTAAAAAGGAGGCATGAGATACAGTAAAACAACTGGACGGAAGGTATTAAAGGCAGAGACTAGGGGCATTTATTTCTATTCTGGAGAATGAACCAGACTCCAGGCCTGTGTGTGCCCCCACTGTACCCCTTGCTTCCTTTCCAAATAGCCAGTAAAAAGGCTACTATGAAGTGTGTCTGACAAGCAGTCCCAATGGCAAAAGAATATCAAGACTGTTTCAATTATGTACAAGAGATGTGGAAAGGCTACAAACAGACACCGACAGGTATTAAGGTGTTATAATAGCTTTACAAAATATTACAGGAGAATTCAGAGTTTGATAATAGGTATTTGACAGCTTTCTACCTCTTAGAAAGCTTTATGTTCTCTGTAGACTCAAGATAACGTTAATAAATAAGTTTTAGACTGCTTAAGCCCGGCTCTGTTGTTGTTTTTTCCTTTTTACAATAAATCAAGCAAGGTATTTAATTTCTTAGTGAGTATAGCAAACACAAAACCCAAAGTGAGTTCACAAAAACTTGGAAGCTGAGGATTATCATTTAAGAGAGAGAGAAGCTCATCTCAAAAAGCTCTAAAAACAATATTGTTTCTCCTCAGCTTTCCTAAAACTGGTTTAAATGTCATTTCTTTGAAATTGTATTTTTTAAATATAACATTTACATTATTTGTAGCTTCTGGCTGTTTGTATCATAAAACCTTGTTTTAATAAGGTGATTGCACTAGAATGTACGATCCGGTGTCTCAGAACATCTTCAGTTCCATAAAAGCAGAGATCTTTGCTTTTGTTTACCAGTGTTTCCCAAACATCTAGTATAATGCCTGGCTCATGGCAGGTGCTCTATATAAATTTGATAAATTAATGAATGAATGAATCGTAACTAACCAAAGGAAGCCACTCACATAAATGGTCTTTACTTTGTTAATGTCCCAATTCAAAAGGTAAGTAGAATAATTTTCAAAACACTTTCTAGCTTTTTCCTGTCCTTTCCCTGGGTTAGTCAGTGACAGGACTGCTCTGTTCAGAAAGATTTGCCTTCATATTCCACTTCAGCTTTCAGGCAATAAATAGATTTCACTCATTTCATGCCATCTCAGAAAACTCTCTTTCCTTTAAAATTAGACATTTGTCCTCAGTAGCACACATAAGCTCTATGCTTATAAAACACTTTTCAAACTTACAAACACCACACGAGAAATATTCAAACACACAAATATCCCTTAAGTTAGGATCTACTCAATGATTTCTTATAAGGGTTAATTAGGTAAGAATACAAACTTATACTAGTTAGCCAGGGCATATTTACTTTACTCCTTGGAGAGAGACCACTCTCAGTGTTTACTATAAATAACCTTTGTATTTCCTTTGTAAATAACGACAGATATGGAGATGAGAATAATCATTCTGGTTATGATGCCAGCATTATCAGGGAATAACACTATTCCATGATAATAGCTAAATACAATTTGCCAGACTATGTCTAACTTGGTGATTATGCCTCTTCTTACCCTTTTTTTTCCCCAGTACACAGTGTAGTTTACTTTGAGAAGCCCTGGCTTTCTAGCTTTTGACATCTTTGGGAAAAAACGGCAGCTTTTTGTGTGGGTACAATAACTTCTCAGTAATAACTCATCTAATCATGGGGGTGTAGATTTTAGATGACTGCTTTGGAGACAAGACAAAGTCCCATTTCTCATGTATTTTAAAATTAAAAACTGCTAATTTGGGGGTATTAGCAATACCCAGATTCATTTTAAAATAAGTGCTGAATCATTTGTATATTTGGAGACAGCTGTGGTCGCAAAGAACCAAAGTACTTTTGTTTGTTTGCTTTTTATGGCACCTATTACAGCTCTTTCCAATAATATTACTCTTCTGACCTCTTCCACTGACATATCTTAATCTGCCATAGCAATTCTGAGTATGCGTAGGGCAGGTAAGGACAACATTTAGGAAAAGAGTGTTATTAATCTTATTTTAAAATAAGGATTGAGGTACATGAGAAAAGCATCAAACTAATTCATAATGTCAGTAATTTTAAGGATATTTATATTAATTACTATTAATAAGAGATTAACAGAATTTTAGAATTTTAATACCTCTTAAAAGTAAAGTCTCTTGGCTAGTGCAGTAAAATGAAACCATGCCAACTTCCCAAAGGGCAAAAAGAACTGACAGCTAAACCTCAGCAATTATAAACAATACTGTTTTAATGTTGTCTTCTTTGTTTTTTAGTCATTTCAATTGTAAAAGGCAACTGAAACTTAGGTTCTCACCATCTATATGAAAACTGAGAGAGGAGGTCTCAGATTGTGTGCAGTGCCACGGAAAGCACTGTGTGCATATTATATTTAATGCAATACAGATACTTTAGCTTTAATTTTAAAACGAAACTCAAGAAAACTTTATCTCCACCAAAGAAAAATACAGCATTTGCACGATAATATAGTTGTGGTAGCAACAGTGGAAAAACAAGCTACAGCCACATAGACAGCAGTATGTGAAAGGGAAGAACCTTGTCAAACCCATCTCTTAATCTACCTTTTGTGTCAGTGATTAGGAAGGAAAAAGGTAAAAAATACAGTATACTTCACAAAACATCCATTCAAAAAAGTGTCTGGAAAAAGCACAGGAAAGATAATGGAACCATTCACAAATGTAATTGTCAGAAAAACACATATATCAGCGAAATACATGCAGTTCTCAATGCAGTTACATAGGAAATGAGTTTTGAAATGATCTTATTCTCATATTATCTCTGGTTAATGATTCAAGTTGTCAGTTACTACTTTTTCTACTCCTTTCCCAATTTTGTGGCTAATAGACTAAACACCACCCTAATTACAAAAAAGACAAAGCAGCCCATTTAAGAAACATGAATTAAATTTCTGAGTTTATCTACATTTATGATTAATTTCAACTTTTGAATGAGTGGTTGTGAATAGCCTAACTCCCTTGGTAGAACTGTAAAAATAATTGTATGTGACCAAGATGAAAGCAGAATGTATTCAGCTTTGGATATCAAACACAACTTGTGAATTTGGAAATGTACATCCTTCAATTGATACTAGCCAGTGTCATTAAGCCATAACAACAGTAAAGCTAATATTCTCTCAAGAGACAGAATTTGTCTTTGTCTTTAAATAGCCAATGTGAAAGATGTAATAAAATACACAACATTTTCCCCCTACCAGATGCATGATGGCTACCTTTGAAAGAGAACTGATATAATTGTATATAAACTTGGCTTTGAACTATTTCACAGGTTAAACCAATGGAAAACTGCCAGTCACACTTAAAGCAAAGAGAACACGTAAGAATTCTCCCACAGAAATTTACCGTTCCTGCGTCAAGCAATTCCCTAAATAACCATTGATTTATCCAACAACCTATAACAGTTGGGCACTGACTTTATGCAAAACATTTGCTAGATGTTGCTCAGCTTCTCTTCCCAAAGGACCCTCATTCTTGTCCTGATACTTTGGGTGTATCTGGATGTTTTTCACTTGTGAAACCCACTCTTCAGAGTATGCCTTTCAATTTTACCTTCAGTAAGATGCATGATGCCCTTCAGAGTAACTGATGTTTCTGAGTTAGAGAAAAATTCACTTGCTCAACAGGTTGCAGCAAATTTGCGAGCCTTTCTTTCATTTCCCTAGAAACACAGGATGTGAAGGAACAGAGTAGCAGGAGGGAATCACAGATGAGAAGGAAAACTGTCGCCAGAGAAGATGAAAAAAATTCATGTTCTATACTGCATTCATCTGTAAAAAGACAAAATGTGGTTAAGTTTATTACACCGATCTTGTGAAATGCAGATTCATACATTAAACATTGCTTGTCTATTCTAGAATGAAGTAGTAGGAAGATCCTTGCAATGGCAAATAAATACCACGGAATGAGAGGGCCTTCAGCATGTACTATCTATTATTCTGGGCTAATCAAGACCTTTTATATCACCTAAGCTGCTGGATTATTACTCTGTTGCCCACTGGCTTAATTTTGTGAATCCATCCAGACTGCATAAAGCTTTTTGCTGTTATGCAAGTCTGGGGACAGAGCAACGTGTCAAATCTGCTCATGTGAAACAAGGGTGTGGAAATGCTGAGCCATATGCCAGAGGGAGTGAGGAAGGAGAGGGAAATGATACATTTCCTCTAAAGGTCACTCAGTGGGTAAAATCAGTGACTGTGTTTCAGGTACAGGCTAAAGAAGCAGAATTACTACGAACCCCTTCACCCTCCCCACCAGTGCCTTCTGCCCAGCTGCCTTGACCAGGACAACTTATAGTAAGTAAATTGTTCATCCAAAGGATACTAGCCTGCCAGTGACTTCCTGTCTGACTTCCACACTGGTGTTTCCCCTTAGACCAGATGCTTTCAATTGAGGATGATTCTGTCCCCTGGCAATGTCTGAAGACATTTCTGATTGTCCCATCTGGCTGTGAGGGTGCATGTGCTTACTGCTATCTATTTGGTAGAAGCCAGAGGTGCTGCTGAACCTCCTATGAAGCACAGGAAAGCCCTCCTGCCAATCCCCCACAAATAATTCTGCAGCCCCAAATACCAGCAGCACCAAGACTGAGACACATGGCACTAGACTGGAAAGCCTCTGGAGAACTTTTTTTAATCCCAAGTGCTCAATAGTGTATGGTACATAGTGGGCTCTTAGGAAAATCATTTTGGATTGAAAGACAGTGAAAGTGTTGCCCCTATGTTTCAGTCCGGCTCATGTTTCAAATGTGTGCTTAATAAGGTGGACTACAGGGGTAAAGAGAGGGAGGGAGGGGGAGATAGATAGATAGAGGAAGAGAGGAAGCCTGGATTCAGATCCTGTCACTGTGTGACCAGGGCAAGTGACTTAACCTCTCTAAATCTCAAAGTCTTCATCTGTCAAAGGGGGATTAATAGTACCTAGCAGATAGGCTTGTTAAATTAGATGGTATATGGAAAATGTTCAATATGGTAGACAGAAAGCAGTAGACAATTAATAGCTAGTCCTATCATTATGAGCTTTGGCTAAAGGCCTCTTGGAGAGTAGACTGGTTCTATTATAGTCCCAGAGGAAAACACTGATTACATAGGAAATCCAGACTAAACAAATACCTAAGTCATACTGCAGAAAACACTGGTGCTCTGGCTCTCCTGGACAATTTCCTCAGGAGCCTATGGTCCTACTGCTCCTGAGGCTGCACCAGGCTGCAACCTCCAGACTTGGCAGAAGACAGCCAGCTTGGGGAGAGCTGCTTCTGTTTCAGAGTATACACCCTGATTATAAGAGTAGATGCTGGATGGAAGTCATGGCCAAGGGGCAGGCCAGCAAACCATTGTGGAGTCAACCCAGTTTAGAAACTGATTCAACTTCTGTCTAACCAGTGCCGTGCCTAAATTATGAACTCTTTATTTTATTTTATTTTTTAAAAAATTATAGCCCTTTTAGCTCTTTTAAATCTTCTGTGGGTTTAATGGGAGACTTTAGTGGTGTGTAGAGGGTGTGTGTGTGCGTGTGTGTGAAATGGATTTATTTTATTCTACAAATGAAATAAATGAAATCATCTGAAATGGAATGGAATGGCTACGGTGGGCCATAGCCCACAAACAGGACCACAAAACTGCTTCCTGACATGTGCTTAGCATATTTAAATTGCTCTCACAGTATCATCCTGAGAAAACAGAGAGCAGTCCAACTGCTCCACAGGACTGCAGAGAGGGAACCAATCCATCTATTTTCTCAATAATGGTGATGACAGAGACGGAATGCTGATAGCCACTTCCCAAACACACACAGGCCTCTCACCCAAAGGCCATGATGCCTTTGTTTTAATAACAGAATAAACCCAATCCTGTACAAACAGTTTCTTCAGCGTACATGTTTTGAATGGGGCAAAGATTAGCTTTTTGTGGGAGGCTTCCCAGGATACTGGACAAAAGCATGCACTAGAGACTCACTAGGTACCTTCAAATATTCTTTCTACCATTTACTAACTGCTTGATCTTAGTCAAGTTACATAAAAGGGGCTGTGTGGGGAGGAGAGGTTCTGTTCCCACATCTGTCAAAGTAGGAAAAATAATAATACCTAACTCAAAGGTGGCTGTGAGGACTGAATGAGTTACTACCTGTGAAGTACATGGTATACGGTAAGTGCTTAATGTCATCTATCAATGGTGGTGGTGGTGGTGATGTAATTTGCTCAGGAACAACAAAGGAGGTGTAAAAAATCCCCCCATTTTACGGTTCCTGTGATATAACATATTTTCTGAATAGGGCTTTATATGTATTCCACTTTTGTGCCAGGCCTATAAAGCCCTTTATACCTTTATAGCAGTGTTGGGAGCTACATTCTAGCAGGATCCTTCTTACACACAGAAAAGGTTCATTTTACACTTGCCAATAGGAATGAAACTATTTCGCTGCCACAATAGCTACGTGTTTTTCTGAATGGCTATTTCATCAACAACAATCAGAAAGGTGTAAGAAAGTACAATCTCTAATGATTGTAGCCCGTGCTTAAGGTGAGGGGAAAAGTCAAAAAACTGCACATGAGAAACTTGAATCCAGGCAGATCTTACTGAGGCCTTATCAATGCATTCTCCAAATATCTAAAGAGTGACGCCCTCTCATTCTCGCTCACCTTTCCCCTCCCTGCCTTCCTCTCTTTGTTAAGCACCTACTTTTTGCCAGGCACCAGGTATACAGTAAGGAAGAAAGGCCAGTAATAACTCAGGATATTTTTTGGAAGCATTAAATAAATTTTAAAAAATGAGCTGGAACAGCTCCATGTGGAAAAGAGCTTAAAATTAAATAGCATCAGCAAAAATCCAGCCAAGCAAGCCAAATCTTTAAAAGGAAGGATTTTAGGCTGAAAGGCAAACAATACTAGTTGATATAATAAAAAACATCCCCCCGCAAAGGAAGATGCTCTCTTTTGTGGACAATCATGTTCCCATTTCTATCACGAATCTCATTAACTATTTCACTCCTTGAACTTTCTACTCTTGGCAAGTTCTTCACAGCCCCAGGAGCTAGTTGTACAAATTAGCTCTCAAATATAAGGCAGACGAAGTAATCTCATTGCTGCTAAAGTATAATTCTCTCTAATTATTGTAACTACCAAGCATTAGTCTCTCCCTTTCTAAAAACAACACTCCCTCCCCTAGACACAGTGATGAAATCGCATACTGAAGAAAAACATTTGCTTATCAAAGAAATCTTAGTTCCACAATATATGAAATTTCTACATGGCAACTTTAAAGGGGAGAGGAGGAAACCTGAATATTAGAAACGTCACTTGTTTTTTGGAAGGTGCTGAATGCCAGGAATAAAAATCCTGCTGATGATGTAGGTGGTTTAAATCTAGCAGCTCCAACCTGTCATGGCTCATCTGAGCACTGCACCCTCCTTGGCTCTGCCAGGGCTCCCTCCTGCAGACAGGCCCAGGATCTGCCATGGTGCCCTCCCTGCCTCTGAGCACACACACTTACTGACAGCTTCACACAGGCCAGCCGTGGTACTCACCATACTGTCGAATTCTACAGAGCCCACTATCCGAGACACCTCGTCAAACTCCTCGGGAGACATGGGGAGCAGGTTGTCTGTGGTCTGAAGTCTAGAAGGGTGACTAAAATGGGGAAAAAGGAAAGAGCAATGTCAACATCTGAGTGATGAAAGCACTAGTGCATACTTACACACTTTATCTTTTGTCTGTAATTGAATTATCACGTTGTATTTTTATTTTCGGTAAGTGCATACACTTGTAAAATACATTTGCAAAAGTACAGCTCATGGGAGGCTCATGTCCCCAGCCCAGCCCCTTGGGAAATGTTTCACACTCCAGGGATGTGATGAGCAATAGCCAGACTGGAATCTGCGCCGCTTCTGCCTGGGTAAGCCTAGGTGTGAGCGTGTGCGGTGCACTACCCTGAGATGACAATGCCTCGAGGCTTACCCTGGACAGAAAAGCACCAGAGAAATGTCTGGGGAGTCCCTCATCCCTACCTGGAGGTTTGAATGCAGATAAAGCTGCTCCACACAGTGTTTTTACATGAAGGCTACATCCATTCACCCCAAGACAGTGCTGCAGGCCAAATAACTGACAATGACATTTCCAAAATTTTTTCTACCTTTTATAAAATGAAACAACAAAATCAAAGCAAGTGGAGACAATGTATCTCAATCATTACTTTGGCCTTTTCTAGATTGAAAAGAACTACTTTCCCACTCTGATCAATTTTTGCTCATTTTATTTATACTTTTTCAAAGGGTATCAGTTTTGGGAAAATTTATGTACCTTAAATACAAATTTTGTTTTTGGCTTTTTTTTTTTTTTTAAGGTAGTAAAATGCTGATATGCAGTAACACGGGGATCTCAACAAGTTCAGTTGTGATGGCGAATAGCAATTACAATGGAAAAGTAAAATACAAGCATCTTCAACAGGCCCCAGCCAGGAGCAAGGCTGGCTTGAGGTTTGTAAACATGTCACTCTTCTGTGTTCACTTACACTTCAGACACAGAAATCAATTCAGTCTTGATATATCCAGTTCCTTTAGGGCCATCAAGTTCCATTGGCTCTGGTGCTAGAAATAAACACATTGTGTACGCTTTCCATCAACAGAAATTACTTCAGAATAGAACATCAACTTTTCGGGGGGATTAAAGTTCTACTGTGTTTCTAGACAGCCTAGCATCCTAAAACTTTAAGGGGCTATAACCTCCCTGCCCGAGTCACCTAAAATTCTAGTGGGAATGCATAGGCAATGAGAAGAAAAGGGCAGATTTCAGCAGGACACTAGCTAGGAGCTTTCTCTTTACACAACTTGAATTCTTACAAGAAGTTGGAGCCCAAAATATGCAAAGTTCTATCTAGTCTATTGGCATTAGCCTGGCTAATGAATCTTCATAGCTATCAAGGTAAGCTGGGGGCATCTTCATTCCAAAGTAATTGTCCTAATATTGAGATTTCTGATTCTGAAAAACAGCTTTGTTGGTGTGTTCCAAACAAAATAGGTCTAATATGAACTTTCTCAAATGCAATTCACTGACAACTGAGAAGCAAGAGACCTGTGTTCTCAGATGAGGCCTCCTCTTAATAATTATCTAAAAAAAATAGGCTCTAGTAAGTAATTGGGCCACCCTAAATGAACCACTTCACTTCTCCCAGGCCTCAGTTTCCTCAACTTTAATGTGAGCAAGATGCCTTCCACTGGTTGGCCACAGTTCCTTATTCTTTACCCCTTTTCATGTGGAAACAGTGATAGTAGCAAATACATAAGACCAGCAATGGACTTTTCCAACATTCCTAAAATAGGAAATTGTCCATTCATTTTTTACTAGCTGTATTAGGCCAAATAATGCATTATGCTTCACCTGCACTGAGTTTATACCATCTTTTGAAAGCCTACTCTTACCAATTCAAAAGCAAAACACCACATGGGTGGAGTTTGAGAATAACCACCCCCTCATCAGGAAGGACTGTGTCACACTGTTACCACCTGCTTGCCCCACTTACCTTCCTTTGGCCTGGAGTAATACTTTCCAAAGGCATGGTCTTTGTCAATATTTGGATACAAATACTTCAGGGGATTCTCAGGAATATTCTCAGCAGCCATGACTTTGTAATTGCGAATGATGTCAGGGAAAGTAACAGCAGAAAGTTCTTTCTTCGTGTAGGGTTCAACCGCATGGAAGTAAGGTTCTAAAAAGGAAAAAAGCTAAGTGAATCCCATAGAATATCCCAAAATGAAAAAGGAAGAGAAATAAAACACTGCAGAGTTGATGGATTTGAGTGAACCTCATAAGAACTAATCCCAATCTAAGCATTACAACACGTATAGTAGACTGCTTTATTTCTAAATAAATTACAATACTGTCTCAGGGAAAATAAAGGGAGGTATTATTCTCAATAACATTCTATTTGCCACTATTTGCTTAGATTTATAAATCTGGGCAAAAAAGATTTACTAAAAACCTTTAAAAGCCTGCATCTTCAACGATGTGCTGCCCATGGGCACATAAATAACTCACTACTCAATGGGTCATCTTGGCTTAAGCCATATAAATTTAAATTACTAAAGATAAACTCACTTTCTGTTTTTCTTTTCATATTGAAAAATCTAATTTTGTATTAAAATAAATGATGATATATAGAAAACACTTTGAAATTAAAAAAAGATCCTATTTGCTACATTTCCCTGTAACCCTTAATGTAATAAACCATGGTTTAATTTACTCCCATTCTTATTCCCACACCAAATTCAGATCCTTCTTCCTAGCTGATACAGAATCTCCCTTTGGGTGTCCACCTTCCAGAGGCCACGGTTCAGGTGCTCTGGGGAGCCTGCTGTGGAACATGAGACTATGCTGCCATCCTAACCCTTCCTGGCTGGTACTGTCCTACTTGACCTTTCCTGGTTGCCAAGGGTTTTCTTCATCTCTGCTTGGTCTGCTAGCTCTGTCTCTCGGCTGGTTCAGGAAGGGAACAGGATAAGAGGAAAAGGGTAGGTTCCAACAACTACTGCCCATGCCAGACTCTTGTCTCAGCCCCTCTGCTTTTTCCTCAGAAGAAAAACAGAACAAGAAGAGTATTCCAGAAAAACAAATAGAACAAGAAGAGTATTCCAGAAAAATAAATAGAACAAGAAAGAAGACTATTCCAGAAAAATAAACAGAACAAGAGTATTCCAGAAAAATAAATAGAACAAGAAGAGTATTCCAGAAAAACAAACAGAACAAGAAGAGTATTCCAGAAAAATAAATAGAACAAGAAAGAAAAGTATTCCAGAAAAATAAATATAAGAAGATATTCCAGAAAAATAAATAGAACAAGAAAGGTATTCCAGAAAAATAAATAGAACAAGAAGAGTATTCCAGAAAAACAAACAAAAGTATTCCAGAAAAATAAATAGAACAAGAGTATTCCACAAAAATAGAATATATTCCAGAAAAACAAATAGAGCAAGAGTATTCCAGAAAAACAATCAGAACAAGAAGAGCATGGCAGAAAATCAAATAGAAAAAGAGTATTCCAGAAAAACAGGAGAAGAGGAATATTTCAGAAAAATAAATAGAACAAGAAGAATATTCCATTTTGTGTCTACCCACTGAAAGTATAAAAATTACTGAAACAGGCCAGGCGCGGTGGCTCAAGCCTGTAATCCCAGCACTTTGGGATGCCAAGACGGGCGGATCACGAGGTCAGGAGATCGAGACCATCCTGGCTAACACGGTGAAACCCCATCTCTACTAAAAAAAATACAAAAACCTAGCTGGGCGAGGTGGCGGGCGCCTGTAGTCCCAGCTACTTGGGAGGCTGAGGCAGGAGAATGGCATAAACCTGGGAGGTGGAGCTTGCAGTAAGCTGAGATCCGGCCACTGCACTCCAGCCTGGGCGACAAAGCAAGACTGTCTCAACAACAACAACAACAACAACAACAACAACAACAACAACAAAATTACTGAAACAAATCAGTTTTTCCTCCTGCCCTTCAAATAGACCAAACTCTAAACAACAGTGAAAAGTCATCAGTTGGTCTTTATGATTTTTTCATTTATGCTGTTGAGCTTCACTCTCAGAAACATGCTTCATAACACCAAGGTTTCTGGAGTCTTTTAGCCATGGACTCATTTGATTAGATAGAAACCCAATATATGATAAAGATAAATTTGCAGCTGCTCTGTTTGAAGGCAAGGTAGAGGCTGCCACTCGTCCCAACAGGCCCTGCATCAACTCCCTGGCTAATGATGTGTATGAAGTCTTCTCCTGAAGCCTGTCCTATCTGCACACTCTACTCTGGGATGACCCTAAGAGAATCTGGACGCTTACTCCTGTGGGAAATGTGATTCCTTCCAAGAATGGGTTGCAGATTATATTGACTCATATCCTTGATCTGCAGATAATGAACCTGATGCAAAGGAAGGAACTGACCTTGTCTTTTCAAAACCATCATTTCCACAATATGTTCCAGAGAGTGAAGCACAGATATTTGTGGTGGTTTATTAAATCCTAACGGGGTGCTCATTTGGGGTAAGTATAAGATCTGCAATTTCACGTCCCAAACACACTATCTGTATGAGCTGACTGGCGGCGATGAAGAGGAACTTCACACACGTGGAACGGTGGGACTGTGTGCTCAAACTCCCACTCACCGCCTCCGTTCTGGGACCGCTCCACCCATGTGAATGTGATGGCCCCTTCCCGGGAGCTCTCACTGAATCGCAGCAGGAAGGTCCCCGGCTGCTGGTCCTTCAACAGGGCGCGCTCTCGCTCCTTGCTGATGAAGCCCATGATGCACCTGGTTATCAAAGAGACGGACGGAGGGGCTTTTAGTTCAATCATGATTTCCATTTTCATGCTAACCTACAAACCAAGAAAATGGCTGGAATGTGAGAAAAGAACCTACGGTAAAAAACGTAGACTATTTTAAAATCTATTGAGTTGTCACTTAAGGAAGCATTTCACTTCAACATGTATATAGTAAGGTTTTTTTTTAAAAAAGAAGTATGAACATGTTGTCAGTAGGATGTTACAGATGCTCAACAAACATGTGTGGGATTGAGCCTTTTATTGTTCCTTGATTATTCTAAAGGCCACGAGAATGTCTGAATTTACACATCTTTTTTACTGGAGAGGAAGACCTAGGCAATATATTTTCATATTCTAGCCCGTCTGATCAAGTTAAAACTTTTGTTGAAATATCAGCGGATCCCTGCAATAAGCCAAGATAGAAATGATTTACCCAGTTAAAAGGGTTTTTCTTCCTTCCTAGGGGCCACATAGTAGGTGCTCAAAAAATTTTTGTTGAGTGAATGAATGCATGAATGGTACTCAGAGTTGTTGTTTTCAATTTAGCTTTGCCAAGACATATATATGTACTAAGAAAGTGTAAGGTTAATGTTATGAAGTTCTACTCTCCTGAAACCCTGAAGGGACAGCCTGGAAATGCGCACCTCCGTGAGATTCACACACGCCTAGTCAAATACTGAAGCTGGACTCGGGCCTTGTCTCAACCTCACAGCACTAAAAATATGTTTCAAAATACATCTAGCAGTGGCCCTTACCCATCATTCCAGAGAGGAAGCAGGTGTTTTTTAATGAGTTCCAGGATGCTTTCAATCCAAAGCCAGAAGGGAAAATTTTTATCATTTATATTTTCCTGAAAGTATACAAATGCACACATTATGAACAAAAATCTAAAACAGGACTTACCATGGTCCCTCCCACCATCATTTGTAAAGACTCCCCAGGTGCCAAAGATGCAACTATCCCATTCAGCACAGCAATGGGATTCCTCCCTTGGCAGGGAATATCAAGTTCCCTCCCTGCTGTTATCAGCATTCAGACCAGGAGCTCTCCAGAGCTCTCCATTTCCCTGGGCCAGGCTCTGCTTCCCTTTCCAAACAGTAGCAAGCCAGCCCGGGGGTGACCTCCGGCGTGAATCACGGAAACACAAGCTGCCCTATGCTAGCAAAATCCAGCAGTGCAAGCTGGTCCACACTGTCTGGTGACCCCAGCAGATTCTAAATGTTCCCCAGAGTGGGCCCCTCTGCTCGAGCAGGCCATTAAACTCGTCTGGCTGGTCAGGCTGCGCCACCCAGCCCAGAACATACATTTCACAAGAAATGGCTAAAATACTGCTGGGCAGGGGTCCAGTGTGAGTGAACAGAAGCCTCATTTCAGATATGAAAGAATGTTATCACTCAGGCAGGTGCTTCCTGTCAGACTCCTGCTTGGAGACCAACCTCCTGCACTGAAGAAAAGTAAACAACTTGCCCGGGGGGGCTCCTTGGCCAGAGAAGAACAGGCCAAAATAAGCAAACAGTGAAGTAACTGTCACAGCAAGAAATATGAGAACCTCGACCGAGAGCAAAAAGGACTCAGAGAGCATAAAACCCACAGTCTTCACCTTACAAAACCTCGTCCACGGAATGAGACCGTCGGGGCTGGCGTTAGGACCTAAACAAATAAAAACCAGATTTTTCAGCAAACAGAAACTGATTCTAAAGCTTTGGTTGGATGGATGGCTCCTGTATGTGCTCTCAAGGAAAAGAGCCAAACACCCAACAAAGATTTTATGTACACAGTTGACATTTTTGGATACCTTAATGCCAAATTAACTGAGCAATTATAATACGTGCTAAAAAAGGGTGGAATTTAAATGGTGTAAAATATGTGTATGTTGGTTTGAGTTTAACGGCAGGAAGGAATGGATGGCAGATTCCTGGGCACCACGATATGAGAGTTTTTAGGGAAAGTGGAAACATCACAAAGCCTTACCATCTGCTCTCTCCCTCCCCAGCCCCCCTTTTCCCTCCCTCTCCTCTAAAGAGAGGACAGTCCTTTTAATGTCCTGTTCATGTTACACTTCCTTCCATGACCATCAGCTGACGTTGCCTTTTGCACTAAATCAAAGGTGCTCTGCTGGGCCTCCAAGAGAAGCCTCCCTATCCAATGCCTCTTCCCACTGCCTTCCTCTGCTGCTCAGCAGAGCCCCCTCCCAAGCACCCTAGAAATGTTTTTCAAAGTTCAATCTGTGCCCAGGATCACCCCTAGATCTTCAATGTAACTGATACTTGACTTCACAAGTTTATTTTAGACATTATTTATGCATTTCCCTCAGTTCTCCTCCAAATAGGACACGGGCTCAGGGAGTCTGATGCAAATCGAAAGCAAAGTGAGATAAATGAGAGGAAGAAGCCCAGGGATTATCAGCTACACAAATTAAAGCAGCCCGGGTGAGAAGAGGTGGTAAGCCCATTATCTGTCTTCAAAGGGAACTACAAATAAGCCATTTCAGTTAGAAAAGATATCCTTCTTAACTCTCGCCAAATAAAGAAATGGAATAAGGGGATTTTATACTTGTATTAAACAGCACAAGGTCACCACTGTGACAGCTGCACAGCCAAGAGAAGGCACTGTTGAAAGCCACTGGGTGAGGAAGAGCCTACTGCTGTTTGGAGTAAATGCAGTGCTGCTCTACAGAAAGCAAATCGGGATACAAGCTGTCCATGGATTTTTAAAGAAACAGTTCAGATAGCCCCACTCACCGAAAGATCAGACCTTGAGACCAGTGGATCTTTGATTTGTTTAGTATGAAGGACTAATAAATGCACTCACATTAAACACTGACAGAGAAATATCTACCACTGTCTAGACTCTGCCCAATCAGGCAAAACTGCAGATCAAAAGAGGCACCCTCCTGTGGGGACGGCATCCCCTGCCACCTGGGCCCACCTGAGTCAAGGGCCCTGGGTTTATGCTGCAGTGGGCAGGCCCCAGGACCTTATTCTTATCATGTCAGGGACTTCCTTTCTTCTCCCCCAGATTAATGGTTAATAGGCCTTCATCTTTCTCATCCAGGAACTTATTTCAGTCACAAATAATATATTTTACATAATTCATAAAACTTTCCCTTGGGAATCCATCCCAGAAATCTTAATTATGAGACAATGAGGAAAGGATTCATTTAAATATTATCAGGTCCACATTTCTTTCTAAGGTGATACATGATTCTCACTTAGCTATAATAAACTATAGCTTGAAAAGCTGACAGATTTTAATACTTTTTTACCTTTAACAAAATAGCAGAAGGGAAAAAGCAATTAGAGAGGTATTTTTATGAATTTCCATTTTTATAAACGTAACAAGTTAATATGCATATACCAAGAAGCTTCTCTCCCAACATGTTCAGCTGGTCCACGTTGAGACCTCTTTTGGTGACAGAGGAAAACTGCCAACTCAGCACTTCTGAAAGCTGAGCCCAACGTGCACATGGTGGATTCAGGAAGAAGGACAGATTCTAGAGAGGAAACACCCAAAATCTAAGGGTTACTACAGAGACTCCAGTCACAAGTGTGGCACTAAAACATATGTCCATCCCAAAGTTCAATTCTAGTTTATATGACACACAGGTGCTTTCACAGTAGGGGAAGAGAAATACAGTCAATTTTCATTATTTACAGATGCACATTTGTGAACTTGTTTACTCACTAAAATTTACTTGTAACTCCAAAATCTAAGCACATGGCGTCTCTGGGGTCATCTGAAGACACACCCATGCACACAGCAGCAAAGAATTCGAGTCTCTTAACACTTATGTTTCCAACTGAAGCCAAACAAAATGACACTCGCTTCCTGTTTCAGTTCTCATAAGAAAAACGTGTCTTTTTTGAAGCCTATTTAGTGCCATGTTTTTGCATTTTGTGACTGCTGTTGGTGATCACTGTTTAAAATGGTGCCCAAGCATAAAGCCACAATGTGGTCTACTGTTCCTAAGCACGTGACTGCTGGGAGGTGCCTTATGGAGAAAATACATACGTGAGGCAAGCTTCACTCAGGCGTGAGTTACCCAGTAATCCTGACCATAGGTGTAATGTTAATGCCTCAACAAGTATATTAGATAAGGTGTCTTTAAACAGAAACACACATAAACAATGTTATGCATTGATGGGGTGACAGAAGTGTTGTGACCAGAGGCTTGAAGGAATCTAGCCTTGTAGTTCCCTTAGGAGCAACAATTCATTATTTGCTAATTAAGTGTTCCTGGTAACTTCAAAAAACATAACTAGTTCGAATAATGATCATTGACTATAATTAATTAACAGTGAGTATCCACACTCTAAGAATGGAGCATGCTTGTTTAGTAGATGTATACATTTTAAAAATAATAATGATAAAGTGGTATAGAATCACTGACTGCCCTAGCTTACTCACATGGGAGAAAAATCATAATTCTCATTTCAAACATATATCCATGCTTCACATTCCCAGATTTACTCAAAAGCCTCAGAAATACCACAGAAGCTTTGTCACTTCTCCCTCAACAACTGGCCACTGGGGCTATTTCAGAGACACAGCAGCGAGAGCATGGGGTCTGCTTAACCCTGGGACCAAAGCAAATGTATTTTCCATACCCTGGGTTCCGCCACCAGCATGTTGTACCAAAGGATGGAGGCCCAACCGCTCGGGAGCTGGCTGACGTTGGAGATCACCACAACGGGCAGAGAGGTCGTCTAAAGGATGACAAAGACCTTGAAATCATCTGAATCACAGAAATGTCACCTTCAGATAACTGCTTAGCCTCAACTAAAAGCAGGGGATTATTTGTAAATTTGTACATATTTAATACTTGAAAATGACAAATGTTAAGTTCTGTTCTTTTGTCCAGTTTGTCTTTGATGTATCTTTCAGTTAAGAAATAAGTCCCTAAAAATAATAATAGCTACAATAACTAATTAAGGGGTATGCAATATGAGAAGATGAAAATTGTCACAATGAAAACATAAAATGTGGAGGGAGGGCAGAGCAAAATAAATAAGCCCCAATGCTTACTGTAAAAAAAATGAACATCAGCTATCTCAACTGGAACATTTAAGTTATAGAATTTGAAGGTTAATTCAATTCTCTAGCTTTCTGGACCATAAATTAAGGTTAAGGTAGTATTAGCTGAAAAAGATATTTTTAAAACAATTAGGTAAATACCTCTAAAACGAAAACTGAGAAATAAAAATACACGTAACAATTAAAAGTAAAAATAATGAAGTTTTCCACCTCGGGACCATAAAAGTCTTACCTCGAGGTCAATTACCAAACCAGGCTGGCACAACTGGGTTTCAAAACTAAGGGAGTGAAGCTCTTCAGTAACGATGAGAGGACCCTTGGAAGAGAAAAGGAAAGACGAAAAGAATATAACCACTTATTCACAGATCCTGAAACTTTCAAAAGCCCAATTAACATTGCAACAGGCCACAGAGATCCTGGACGAGATCCTGGACCCAACCAGCAGGAAGTCTGAAGACTCAATACTGAATCCCTCCCAGATTTAATGATTCTGAGTATCAGTGTGCTCTGAAAGATAAGTGCCTGAAGTTATGGCAAGGATTATAGATTCAGAGCAATAAATGTCAGTGGGGAAAGAGCAACTAATAGCTTTGTGACCTGAGGCTTCTCAACCCTCAGCTCTGTCTGCCTGCCCAGTGTGGCTGCACATCTCAATGCAGATGGGTGGGGAGGAGGTGAGAGGGCTGGGAGTAAGTGTACACTTGGGATTGTCTACTGCCTACCGGAAGGGCTGACTCACATCAACTTGGTAGGTCACAAGGTGTCTTGGTTTTGGTAGAAATGGATAGATTTCAAAGTGCCTTCATAGACATTACCTCATGTGAACCTCACAGCTTAGAACTAGAGAGGTACAACTGCTAGACCCAGGGAGGTCAAAACATAGTTCAGGTGCACACCAGGGCTAGAAGGCATCTTTGCACTGCCTGGGCCTGTGTTTGTCCCGCTGCTCCATGTGACCTCCACTGGTCCTGGTGTGGAACGACTGCACGCTGTGTGTGCATAAAGGACGAAAATGTTCTAAACCAAAACAACTCCAGATATTTCATCCTTTGTCCATAGTTCATTTCTGAATGCATCACAAACCCAACTCCTTAAGGATCACGTTGTAGGAAGGAAACTGATGCAAAGGCAATGCTTCTGGTAGGGGATTCCATGGCCAAAAAGCCCTCTTGGCACACAGCAAGGCAGTCATCAAAGTGGCCTCTCATTCCAACTCTGACAGTAACTCTCTGTGCACCCTTGGCTAAATCCTGCAAACTTCCTGTGACTCAATTTCTTCACCCGTAAGATGCAAAGAATACAAAAGCCCACAATAGCTACTCCACTGAGTGTCTAATGAATTTGTGTGCAAAATCGTTTGACAATAGTGAAGTACAAATGTGGTGTTTTTACTGTTGTCACAGATATACCAAGTACCCAGCTCATTTGCTGCTCTTCCCTGCTGGGTCTGAACTCCTCTGTGAGGTATCCCCAGCCACCAACTGACCTGCCCTTGCTAGACAGACCTGCCTGATTTGGGCCCATTCACAACATAAAGAGACTCTCACCTCATTCGTTCTGGTGCCAGCATTTTTCTGTTCTTTCAATTGCTATAAAACAAACAATCACCTTATTAAACACCATGGTAATGGTCAAAGTTGCTATCTTCATTTACAAATGAGAACAAAGTTAGGACCAGAAAGAATGACAGACGTGACATTATCTTTAGAATGCAGAACACGAGACAAAATGGCCCTCGTTCTGGATCCATGAGCAGAAGCACGTTTCCCCAGAGGCCTGATGGTGCAGATACCAGTCTGGAGGGATCTCTTGGAATCGCCACCGGCTCCTCTCCTGTGTTCAAACTTTCCCTGAATGATTCCCCGTGCACCTTCGTTAGCTGTTTCATGCCCTGAGGCTCAAGGGACAGCTTCACCCTCCCCTTTCCCTCAGCAGAGTCCTCCAGGCTGGGCCCAGTGACTCCAGGTCCAACTGCCCTCAAGTGGATATCAATCCCTGAGCGGCCAAGGGAGCAGGCTGGGGCCCTGAGGGCGGCTCTGAATACCCTCAGGCAGCTGAGTTGGGCTAAAGCTTTCAAGTCAGGTAGAGCTTCCTAGCTAGGAGGCTTGCTGGATCACAAAGTAGTCTCTAGTGAAAAAGGATGCCTTTAACCTCCTGCAGGTTCTGAGCCCAGGGAGAGCTTTGGACTCAGCACCCACACAGCCTCACAACAGTTGGCAGCCCCTGTGTTCACAGAGGAGGAAAGATGGTACAGCCCATATAGAGCACCCCGCTGGGTCTCTACTGCCTGGGGAATGAGCTCTACTGCCCTGGAGAGAAGGTGGTAGAGTCAGGCTGCCGCAGAGGCAGGGGCTGTGGGCGGGGCCGCCAGGAAGGGGAACACAGGGGCTGAGGAGTGAACCTTGGAGTACGGGACCACACTTGGAGGGTGGGGGAAATCACAGTCAGGACACGGGAGCCATAACCTTTGAGAAAACTGCAAGCGTCTACAGTGAGTGACTGTGGGGATCATGGAGGCAGCAAGTGCAAATCATTTACGTAAACACAGCCTCATAAAATGTTTTTACTGTGAGTGATACAGCCCAGAAAATGGAGTGAACAGACATGGGATGAGGAGGAGAAACCAAAATGCCCCAAGTGCTGGTGACAGGAAGTCACCAGCCACAAAGTCTGCACACCCCAGCAGGGGGCGCCCTCCACATGGCAAACGTGCCAAAAAGGGTCGCTCTATTGTCAAAAGTCCTAAGAAACCAGAGACAATATAAAGACAGGAAACTCATGTCCCTACCAGGTGCCGAAATTCAGCCGCCAGACTGCCATTGGTGGACTCCTCCATGTTCATCACCTTTGTGTGCGTGCCCAAAATGTTGAACTTCCTAAATCTATACGATATAGGAAAGAAATGCTGAAAAGTCTTCCAACTATTAAACAAATAAAAATATAGCACAGTGTAGCATAAAGTACATCACATACCCTTTTACTGTATTTCTCTCATTCACATCTCTGCAAAAAAATAATATATATAATCACATATGTGTATTTAAAATATGAAATAAGCTTAAACAAAATTATGAGTATAAGAACCTAAAAGTGTTAAGTGAATGATAAATAAAAAATACATCTACACCTGTGGGTCTGCGGCCTTTCATTCACTCCCTGCCTCAATCTACCCATATTAGGCCTGGCAAGTATCACTGAATGACCTTGGGCAAATAAATGGTCTGGGCCTCACGTTGTTCATCTACACAACGTACTAACAGTGCCAACATACGGGACATCGTGAGGAATAAACTAGTTAATTCCTCACCAGTACACCCTCAATAAATGTAAGCACCAGCACCAGTACACCCTCAACAAATGTAAGCTATCGTTATTGTTTATTGGGCAGCTACTTGCTGCGAGGCCCTGCGCTAAGCACTGGGGATCCAGCAGACAGCACTACCCAGTTGTCACAAAGCTCAGAGGACTGCCAATGTGACTATTTAAACCTCATTTTTATTCTCTATGATCTTTAATGCTCTCATGAAAGTACCAGAAGAGTCAGTTACCTGGGGTAAGTGGGAAGTTTAAGTTTAAAGTATGAGGTTGAAATTTTGAAAGACTTTGCACTTTTATATCCAGTGATTACTTTGTCATGTTCTGGCCAAATAATGTATCCATGAGTGTCCTAGATGTAGACTAGAAATCATGGGCTCACTCACAGATCTATTAGTTCACCTTCCTTTCCAATCTCAACCAGAAGTTTAATGCTTTTGCGAATGACAATCACCATTAGCTACAGGAGGGACCTATTTTCCTGTTTGGAAAAAAAAGAACTTAAACTAAAAGGAATAGTATGATAAAAGCTGACTTTTCAAAGCTAAGAAGACAGTCAGCTAAAACCGACAGAAAAGACACAGGGGCCTGAAGCAGCTGAGAGGAGCTGAGCTAACGCAGAGGATGGGAAACTACAATGGCCACACGACCCTTGTCCTTCTTCCCTTTAGGAAGTAGGATGTATTTCCCTGTCCCCCAAATCTCAGCTGGCCTTGATTTGCTTTTAGCAACTGGATGGGAGTGATGCCATACATGTTCCAAGGCTAGCACTCACAGGCCTTGTTCACTTGGAACACTGTCACCGTTGGAAAAGCCCAGGCTAGCCCTTTTGAGATGCCTGAAGAAGGACCTGGTTATCCCAGCTGAGTCCTAGTCACGTAATAAGGCCTTGCTAGAGCACCTGGCTCCAACCACGCCAGCCCAGACCAGGACGTCCTACAACTCACAGAATATGAGAAATGAGTTTTTGAGGTTTTAGCCACTACGTTTTTTTTGTTTGTTTGTTTGTTTGTTTGTTTGACAGTCTCATTCCATCACCCAGACTGGAGTACAGTAGCATGATCTCAGCTCACTGCAACCTCTGCCTCCCAGGTCCAAGCGATTCTCGTGCCTCAGCCTCCCAAGTAGCAGGGATTACAGGTACACACCACCACACCTGGCTAATTTTTTGTATTTTTTGTAGAGACGGGGTTTCGCCATGTTGGCCAGGCTGGTCTCAAACTCTGGCTTATGTGATCTGCCTGCCTCGGCCTCCCAAAGTGCTGGGATTACAGGTGTGAGCCACTGTGCCTGGCCTAGCCACTAAGTTTTGAGAGTGGTTTGTTAGGGAGCAAAAGCTAACTGATATACCAAAGATGATGGCATGAAGACAAGGCACAGACCATGCTACAAGGAAGAATATTCTTATAGGAGTGGTAAGAAGCAAAAAGCCAGAGGAAAATGATTTGAATGATCATAAATCACTTTTGAAACTTGCCACACCAGTATGTGACACAAGCTAACAAAAACATTAAATATGGGAGGGGTGGGAGGAGCCATCTTGTTTCTCAATGACAGTGCCCAAGTCAGTGCCAGTCCAGGTCTAGGGTCTCAGGGCAAAATAGAATGGGGCTGCTCCACCTGGACTCCCATGAGAGATGCCCATTCCTGGGTTCCCACTGCCCAGAAGAGACAAGGGTGAATCCCACAGGCTCCACACAGTCTCCCCAAGATGCTGCTGATCTCACTCCAGAAAAACCCCCAAATGACCACAGAGTCACGGCAGCCTGGATGTTCGGTCTCAGGTTGGATCAGGGGCCTCTCCTCTGGGGCTGAGGTAGAAGGAAGGGGTGGCATGCCAAGTCCAGCCACTTTGAAACTTGCTGATTACAATCTCATATGCATAAAGAGACGCTCACTCTCTTGTTCAGTTATAGTCTAAAAAGGCTCAGGAATGTTGGTAACAGCTCCAGGGGAAGCTCCCAACATCCACCAAGGGAGCTGCTGACTTAAATCTGCTGGGATCATGTGTGACGGCCCTGGTGGATCTGACTAAGAGTCTCTGCTCATATGCAGCATTGGCAGGACTCTGGGTTCAGCCCTGGGGCCCTAGGGAGGCAAACTTCCACCCAGTGTAGACCCTTCCACAGCTAGTGAATCTGCTTATCTAGTGCAGGAGTCTGTGCTTGAGTAACAAAATCAACATTTCAGTACTACATGTATGTTACATAATACTAAAGATATCTTACTTATCAAATAAGACTTTGACTTTCAAATTATAATTCAGCTCTTGCAATTTCACCAACAGTCTGGAAAGATAAATAAAAGCCATTACTTAAAAAAAATTATCTGTTACAATTTATTTATTATGCCAATTCCCTATTAACGTTTAGATAAACCACTCCCCCCCAGTTTTAGGGCATTACCAACAAGAAAACCGACAGTTTTGTAGATCTACTTAAATTTTTGTAAGTGTATTTGTAAGAATAAATTCCTAGCTGTGGAATTGCTTAGGAAAAATTGTAACACTAATTCTGACAGGATGCAGCCCTGAGTTTACATTCCCACCAAAAGTTAATGAGGGTAGCTGCTTCCCTCTATGACCTTGCCAATATTGGGTTTCATCACAATTTCAACCTTTGGCCAATTTATATGGGTGAAAAATAGTAAACGTTACTTTCTACTGAAACTTGTATCTAATCTTTGTCCTGCTGGGAGACAATAAAAACCATTGTCCATAATCAGAAAAAATAGTGTCCCATCTACAGTCACCCCAGGGTAGTGTGGAAAGATGGAGGGCAGGTGAGAGTGTGTGCCTGTGCTCCACTGAGCTGGAGACTTTGGGAAGGAGACCCCAGGGCTCTGTCTGCTCCGTTCAGTGGAGCAGGTGGATGGGATCAGATTTCTACTGTCCCTTCCAGCTGCGAGTTCTAGAATTCCACGAGGGCTTGAGTGTGGCATTGTATACTACCAGCCAGGGAGGGTTAACCACTGACTTAAATCAGTAACACCCCAGAAAAAGGACCCGGTCCAACTCCGAAGGTCAGTCCAGTTCTTCAGCGTTTAGCTACTCATCATAAGAAGAACGCTTAAAGCAATGCGGCCATTCAACAGAAGAAAGTAAGGCCACATGTTCCTGGAAACACTTCTACAATTATTATCGAGGAGAAAGGCTACAAAACAATGTATGTAGCCTACTCTTGAGTTTTTTAAAAAAGAAATATGTCATATTTGTGTGTGTGTTTCTATATGAAATATTTGTGTAGACATGGAATCCTAATTTTTTAAAAAGGAAACATCATGTCATATTTGTACGTGTGTTTCTGTATGAAATATGTATTTGTGCAGACAAGGACAAAATCCTGGGAGGACAGACACTAGGTCATTTACTGTGGTGGTCCACAGATATTTATATCACGGACTGCTTTGAGAATCTGATGAAAGCTATAAATCCATTCATCAGAAAAATGTACATATTATAAATCCACATTCATACAGTTTCTGGGGTTCATAAGGCTGAGGTTATAAGCCTGTGCCCAAGAGGGGTGAGGCAGCCGCGAACTTTCACTCTCTATTACACACATTTCTGCAATTTGGAATTCTGTTTTGCTGTGAACATGCATTACATTTATGATTGGAAAAAAATCAGGACTGTGTACATATATATATATTGGTTACATTTCTACTATGAGTATATTAATAAAAAACTCTCAGATATTCTCAGTAAGCGTTCATATTAAAATACTGCCTGAAAAATTATTTCCTCAAAAGCACCCTAAATATCAGTTTTTATAAAAGGAAACTAGGGGTACAAACTACATGACAGGACAATGTATGGGATGCCATCTTTCCCTTGTTACCTCAACTTCACAGTGAACTGGACCCCTGTCTTCAAGACCAGCGGCCTCTGAGGGTGCGTTGGCATGCAGGGCTGTCTTTCCACCACAAATGAGCTGCAAATACCCAGCAAAGGATAGATAAGTTAGCATTTCCATTAAGGTTGAGGCAGTCACAATGATTTTCCTGAAAGAAAAAAGGGGGTTAGAGAGTACAACCTAAAAAACAGTTTGAAAGATTCTGACAAGTTGGATGAACAAACTGATATTTTCTAATTAGTAAAGAAATCCCAAAACCGAATAAGGACTTAACGGAAACAGAATAATCGTAATGATCTATGAAACTATTATATTAAAACAAACATATACAATGAAGGCTAGGCACAGTGGCTCATATCTGTAATCCCAGCACTTCAAGAGGCTGAGACAGTAGGATTGCTTGATCCCAGGAGTTTAAGACCAGCCTAGGCAACATAGTGAGATCCTATCTTTATAAATTTTTTTGTTTTTAAATTAGCCAGGCATGGCTAATTAGCCCCAACTACTAGAGGTCTGAAGTGGGAAGGTCACTTGAATCCAGCAGGTGGAGGCTGAAGTGAGCCATGATCACACCACTGCACTCCAGCCCGGAAGACAGAGTAAGGCCCTGCCTCAAAAAATAAAACTAAAAAATAAAAATCCCATATTTAATTATGTTCATTTACATGTCAGAATTAAGAATAAAATGTGCACTCAAAGTACAAGTAATGTTTTTAAATTTAAAAAAACTCAACACACAGGACTTCTTGTTTGAATATTAGCCATAGGGAACCAAGCAAATTTTTTTTTTTTTTAGATGGAGTCTCACTCTGTTGCCCAGGCTGGAGCTCAGTGGTGTGATCACTGCAAGCTCCGCCTTCCTGGTTCACACCATTCTCCTGCCTCAGCCTCCTGAGTAACTGGGGCTACAGGTGCCTGCCACCATGCCCAGCTAATTTTATTTTTTTGTATTTTTAGTAGAGATGGGGTTTTACCATGTTAGTCAGGAGTACATTTTTAAAAAATAATACTTCCAATAAGTACGATATTTATTAAACATATCTTCAGTTGTTTTGTTACACAGTATGCAACAAATTACAATATTCTGCAGCCACAAATTATATGCACAGTATGAAGAAGCTATTAATCAGACAGTGTAATCTTTCCATTTATAACTGTACAAGGAAGAACCAGCAAATCAGATCTTACACATAACATCTCACTAAACTTTACGCATGGAAAGTGACAGCCACTGCTTGTGCTGTTTGATACAAAACAGCTGAACTCCGTCTTCAGAAGACTAGACCTGACATCTAAATACACCAATATAAACATCAAAACAAAATACAGTCTAACCAACCATGAGAAAACAGTCTGCTATCAGGAAAATACATTATTTTATAAACCAGCACACAAAGGTTTAAAAACAGTTCTGAAAATGAAGTTAGCTGTTTTGAGTCAAGAGAATAAAAAGAAAGTCAGTAATGACCATTTACAATCTCTGACCTCTGTGGAGATGTAAGAATCTGTTGTAGTACAGCTACATACAGTATAATTCAGGCAATTCTGTTTTTTCACTTGGGTTCAGATTGCAAATTCATTACTGTGAGAAAAGGACGGAGGCAAATTTTAGCAGGAACCTCCACCTGATGCTTGACCAGAGCGCTCTGAATTTTAACACTGGGCTTCTCAGCACGACTAGCTGTTATTCCAGGACCCGTTAGCTTTTTAATCTCAGCTGCCATCATCATGGAAGATTGTTCTACATTCATTGCATTTTCTTTTTTTTCTTTTTTTGAGACAGATTCTTGCTCTGTCTCCCAGATTGGAGTGCAATGGCGCAATCTCGGCTCACTGCAACCTCCACCACCTAGGTTCAAGCGATTCTCCTGCCTCAGCCTCCTGAGTAGCTGGGATTACAGGCGTCTGCCACCACGCTCAGCTAATTTTTGTATTTTTAGAAGAGACGGGGTTTCATCATGTTGGCCAGCCTGCTCTCGAACTCCTGACTTCAGGTGATCCACCCACCTCAGCCTCCCAAAGTGCTGGGATTACAAGCATGAGCCACCGCGCCCGGCCTTGTTGCATTCTTAGTACTTGTTTCCAAAAACAGAATTCCAAGGGAATCAGCAAATTCCTTTGCTGTTGTGTAGTCTACTACTTTCTTTGTGGTCAGATCACACTTGTTCCCTACCAACAATCTGTTGATGTTTTCACTGGGATAACGATCTATTTTCTGCAGTCCCTGTTTAATATTATTCAAGGACTCCTGATCTTTCACATCATACACAACCAGGATGCCCCTGGCTCCTCTGTAATAACTGGAGATGACTGTTCGAAATCTTTCCTGTTCTGCTGTGTTCTGTATTTGAAGCTTGATTGTTTTCCCATCTAACTCTATAGTTCTTATTTTGAAATCCACACCAACTGTGCTGATGTAGCTTTCTGTATATGTATCATCTGCAAACCTGCGAAGGAGGCAAGACCTTCCAGCCCCAGAGTCGCCAATCAGAAGTAATTCGAATAAATAATCATATTTGGGATTCATGCTGGACATGTCACTGTAGCTGCCACCACTGCCACAGGCACCCTTGCTGCTACAACTGCCGCCCTGACTCTCCGCGCTGTGGGTAACTGAAGGAAAGGAATGAGATAGGCTGTTCCGGGAAAGCAAACGTCTTCCCCTACTCTCTCCCCTGGAACACAATCAGCAGCCGCTGCCACTCAGCTATTGCTTCCACCCAAAATCAAGCATATTTTTATCATGTCAAGTTTGCATTAAAGAAAAAAAACTTGCAATATGAACCCTTTTTTTCCACTCAGTGACATTTATCTATCTACTAAGTGTGTCTAGAGCACCTACTGTTCACAAGGCACTGCGCTAGGTCCTGCTGGGGGAAAAGGGTAACAAAGGCATGTCTCTGCCTTCCAGAACCTTATGATATTCAACAAATATAAAGAAATGCATAACAACTATATCTAATAAAAGGCAGAGAAGGAGAGGAACAAAGGGTGACTGGAGGCCAGGAAGGGAGACAACATATGTTTGGGAAATCTGGGAAGATTAAATGATGAAGTACAAGGTGAAGCTTTCGGGATGATACAATTTTGAAAGCAGGTACAAGAAAAGAAGGTTCTGAGGAAGAGGAATTATCCTCAGGAGAGCCACAGAGAAGCAAGCGTGAGGCATGGCCCCTATAGGAATCAGCAAGAGGTCAAGTTTGCCTAGAAAGGGGTGTGTGTGGACGTGAAGCGTGGAGGGGTCAGCTAGGTCCAGGCTGCAGAAGGGGGGCCGTGAATGCCCAGTTGAGGGGCTTCACTTGGATCAGCTGGTGATGAGGAACCAGAATGGAAGTCTGCTCTGGGACAGCACTGGTCACAGGGAGGGAGGAAGGACTGGGAAGGAGGACTGGTGGGGAGGCCGAGGAAGAGTCCAGAAAGGAGGATTTGAGAGCCTGAGACATGAGGAGGGGAGGGGAGGAGGTGAGGCATGCTAGCGTCATGGCGGGGACTCGGCCAAAGGGGAAGGAGGAGTGGAAGGTTACTACAGCTTCCAGCCTAGGTGGTCACAAGAGTGAAGAACCATTGACATAACCAGATAATTCAGGAAGAGTCATCGTCATTAAAAAATTTTAGGCCAGGCACAGTGGCTCACGCCTGTAATCCCAGCACTTTGGGAAGCCAAGGCTGGCGGATCACCTGAGGTCAGGAGTTGGAGACCAGCCTGGCCAACATGGCAAAACGCAGTCTCTACTAAAAAAATTAGCCGGGTGCGGTGGCATGTGCCTGTAGTCCCAGGCTGAGGCAGAAGGATTGCTTGAACCCAGGAGGTGGAGGTTGCAGTGAGCTGAGATCATGCCACTGCACTCCAGCTTGGGTGACAGAGCGAGAATCCATCATCCACACACACATATATATACACACACACACATATATACACACATACATATACATATATACACATACATACACACATATATACACATATATCATACACATATACACATGTATATTATATATACATATACACACATCATATATACGTATACGTATATTACATATATGTTATATACGTATACATAGATATGATACATATATGTGTGTATATATCCTATTAAACCCTTGTAAATCATCTGAATTACGGTCAAATGTTCCTCTGTATAGACTGATTACAGAAGGTACAAATAAATGTTCCTTGAGTTACCTCTGAATGAGCTGCTGGAAAAGACTGAAGGTACGGTCCCATAACACTTGTTTGTTTTTTGTGATAGGGTCATGTTCGTACGTGTATTTCTGTTCCAATTCCTCCAGCTTTTTAAGCTGCTGCCGAACTTGCTGCAGACTCTCTGCAACTATGGTGAACCTGGGAAGACACAAGACACAGATGTCTCTATGAGAAATGGTCCAGAAGCAGCCTGAATTAAAGGGAATCGTGGTATATTAGTCCACTCTCATGCTGCTAATAAAGACATACCCGAGACTGGGGAATTTATACAGGAAAGAGGTTCAATTGACACATAGTTCCACATGGCTGGGGAGGCCCCACAATCATGGCAGAAGGCAAATGAGGAGCAAAGTCACATCCTACATGGTGGCAGGCAAGAGAGCTTGTGGAGGGAAACTCCCACTTATAAAACCATCAGATCTTATGAGACTTACTACCATGAGAACAGTATTGGGGGAACCACCCCCATGATTCCATTATCTCCACCTGGTCCTGCCCCTGACACATAGGGATTATTACAATTCAAGGTAAGATTTGGGTGGGGACACAGCCAAACCATATCACATGGAAATCAACAAGTAATTTAATTTAATTTAATCAACAAGTAATTCCCATTTAATGCAACACAAAATGCCACCTAGGATACCACGCTCTGCGTTCTAGGGAAAAACAAAGGGAACAAGGCTTGTGCCAGCAGTAGAAGCTTTGTTATTTGAGGAGTAAAACTAACATGCACTGAGTACAGCCTAGATCAAAAACTTCTGCACACCACTGAGGCCTATGTAAGGAGAGATGGGTCGGGGCAGGGCTTCTAGGTGATCTGTGACTGGCGCGGGGCAAAGAGGAGGCCAGAGGCAGGGAAAACAGCAAAGCAGATGCTTCCAGGTGATGCAAGAGGCAACGAGGAGCCACTGCAGGTTCTGTGAGGAGAGTGGCATCAGCAAGCAGTGTCTCGGCAGGACCAGTCAGAGATGTGGACCAGAGGGGCAGGAAGAGACAGAGAGGGGAGGCAAGGCCGGGGACAGGAAGAGAGGAAGGAAAGATGATTCTGGCTTTATTCAACTGAAAGGAGAAGGCAATATGCTCAGTCTAGACCCTAAAAATAGAAAGCCAGTGAGTAAACCTAGTGATTGCTCTTCGTCTTCCTTCCTTACAGTCACTGCTAACAGTAACACAGGCTGGGGAAATGCAGTTTTATTCGCTTGCAGTAATGACAGAAGAAAACCTTTTAAAAGTGTCTTCTCCCTGGGAAAAGTATCTACTTCATTTTCTGATTTTACTCGATTCCAGTTCAAAGCCCTGGGACAGCAGCCCTTCATCAGGAAAGGAGCAGGCAGGCTAATGGCTGGCTGAGTTCCAGAGGTGATGCTAAACCAGTGTCCCCAACTCTGCTTGCACACCGAGAAAATGACAATCCTTAGACAGCACAGTGGGAAAACTAGAGGGCATGTGTGTCCCTACAAGAGGCTCCTGTGGTCTAAGAGGACCACTAGGGGGCTCTAGACACCCCAAGGCCTCCCTGGCCACCTGAAGGGCTTAGGGGTGTCAGTATCCCTCAAGGCACATGGGGCGCACTGGGCTCAGAAGCTCTGCTCTAACCCACAAGAAATCTGGGGTACCTACAGGCAATTCACAGAATAAAAATAAATGGCTGAATATTAATTGTGATTTTTAAAAAATTGGCAATATAGAAAATAACCTCGTGAGATCTCTGGTCCTTGGACCCTTAGCAATTGTCCCAGGCCACCTTCCCTCATGTTCACTCTGCGATCCCAAGTTCGGCTCCTGTTGCCCCTCACCTGGACCACACTAATATGCTAACAGTATTCCAACTGGTCTTTCTGTCTCTATCCTATCCTCCAGGATGTGGCCAGAGCACCCTGTCTAAATCAAAGATCAGAGAAATACATCTCCTGCTTAAGAAAAAAGCCTGCCTTGGCTCAGCAGGACAGCTGCATACGGCCCGCATTCCTAGCATGGTGCTGAGAACCTGCACCATCAGGCTCCAGCATCTCCCGCCGGGTCCACTTTCCTTCCCGTCTCCCCTGACACCCCACTCTCCCGCCACACAATACAGTCCCTTCAGGCTCCCACGTGTGTGCCTTTGCACATCCTGTGCTCTGTGCTGGAAAGCACTTCCCCTTGATCTACATGGAGTAACCCCAGTCACTTCTGAGTTAGCACAAGGCCACTTCCTCTATGAAACCTTCCCTGGAGATGCTTTCCTTCGTCCTCCAGAGAACTCTGATGGCCTTTTGCTAGAGCACCTGGAAACTTTTACTGCACGGAATTATTACCATGTCTACATCCCCCTTTCACACTGAGAAGTCCTTGTTGGCAAGGGCCAAGAATCACTCATCCTTGTGTGCCCAGGTCCTACAGTGCCTGGCATACTGTAGGCATTTAATAAGTATTACTGGATGGATGACTGAATGAATGGTTCCTAACAAACTATTCTGTAAGCCTAGAAAAATGCCTCAAGCTATCTTGTTTTAAATGAAACATTAGGAGTCAACTTGTTAAATGTGTTCTATAATGACCATGTCACTGATGTTTTGTACAGTCAAACGACACATCCCGTGGTACAGGAGTGATCCAAACCAAGCAGACATGGCTGAACGTGGCAAGAGTCATGAATAACACTGTGCTTTCCAAGTGAGTGTTTCCAGGGTAAGCAGAAGCTGGACTACGTCAAACTCTATACCAACGTTTTAACAGGGTCCATTCAACTAACACAGCTCAAAGGTGCATTTATGAGTTTATGTGGTTAGCCAGTCAGCTGCCAGTTTTCTGCTTTGGAGAATCTTACCAGTTCTGCAGCTGATCCAGGCAAGCATTGGGCGGCCCCCCAATACAGGCGCTCTGCTGTCTCCGCTTCCACTCCACTAGTTCATCATTAATCAGGGCATTCTGGGTAAGTTCAGTGACATTCAACAACTCGATTATTTTGTGAACTACTTCCTAAAGGCAGTGGAAGAAACAAACTAAAATAAATTCATTTTTAATCACTGAATTTTAAAATATTTTTTAAAAGAAAAGCAAATATCATTTCATTCTCAACTGGGGCTCTAAGCCAGGTGGTTATAAAAATAATTTTTCTTCTCTTCTAAATTTTGATTCCATTATTTACAGTCTATAACAAAAGCGGCATGCTATTCTGGAAAGTAAATAACTACCTTTCTTTTATTGTCAAGCATTAAATACATCTTCTTGAGTAACAGCTGTTCTTGTTTCTGATCACTCTTTGCCACACCATTGGTCTCGTGTTCTATAAATTGAGAGACAGCCAGTAAATACATTTATATAAAGAAGACAAAACCAACAAAAGCCAAGATTCATATAAATATAGGATAAAGATGACACAATGCTGCCCAGTGACAGGTCAAAGTTTGGCTTTCTTCAGTCTTTATTAAACAAGAAGAAAAGTCCTAAGTATAACAACTAGGCAAACTGAAACAAAATACTTGTTTTCAGTGACCCATGTAAATCGGACATAGTAGTATCTGCCACTGAAGACACTGTCAGGGTAATTACCTAAATAAATGTAAATAACAGAATTCAAAACTTCAGGTAAAAAATGTATACAAAGCGTTATCTGTAGCTTTCAAAGAGCAGCAGATGATTAGGAAGTGGTAGCTGAAGTTGCTGTGTCTCATCCTTTTTACCTAAACCATACTGATAATCTCTGCCTGTGAACCATGCTATACCCCAGATGATGAATGCAGCAACGGCAGTGCCTTACATGTTCCACACAATGCACATTCTTGAGTTCTTTTCTGTTGCTGCTCTCATTAAAAACATCAACAGTAACAAAATAGAGTAAAACTGCTTTAAAACATGAGAAAAATACTGAGCTCATCTGCAGTGTACACATGTGGACCTGCCATGTTTGAAGAAACTTGAGATATTAGGGCAGGGGAACTCCACATATCTATCGCTCTATGTCAGTCAGTGGGCTAGGCGCAATAAATAAGGTGAGTAACACATAACCAGTGGTTATCCAGTAGGGGTCATTGACCCCTAGGGGACTTTTGGCAATCTCTGGAGACAGTTTTGATTGTCATTAGTGAGGGCTCCTGGGTAGTGCTACTGGCACCTGGTGGGTATAAGTCAGGGATGCTGCTAAACATTCCAATGCCAGGACAGCCCCCACAACAAATTATCTAGCCCAGAATGTCAACAGTACTGGATGTTAAGAAACCCTGGCCTGGGTTATCAAGGAAGAATTCAGAGTCATAAAATACTCGGCAAATAGAAAGGAGTAATCATCTTCGTTATCTAGTGTGAACAGAAAAAAATCACAGCCAATGGGCACCACTTCAGTTGTGAACCCTTACCTCTGTTCTGCAAGGTTTTGCATTTGAAGTCATATTCATCTTGTAAATCTTCCAGGCTCTTGATTTCATGCTCTATACACTACAAATAAAGATGTAAACATGTTTTCTACTGATCAGCAACTTCCAAATACTTTAGGCAACAGAGTATTGCTTCTATGAAACCCAGAGAAACGTGAAAACAATTCCAGCTCCCTCAAAAAGAGATCTGATTTGGAGAGTTCTAATCATACACATGAAATAATTTCTATTTCATTAATAAGTATGTAATAACACTTTTAAAAAAGCAAACATACAATAATTCTCAAACTGATTTGTATGTCCTTAACCTGGTTCCAGCACCTAAATTTTGATTCTTCCTCATCATTTTGAGACTACCTCTGAGATATGATTTAAAAACTCCATTGTAAAGCCCACAGCAGTGGGGGAAAAAGCTCATAGAAAATTTCCTCATTCCTTCCAAATAAGTAAAGTGACCATACATCTCTGCTTTACTGGGATAGACCTGGTTTCATACTTGCTATAATTACAAACAGTGCCCTCTTGGCAGCTCAAATGCATCTCCACCTGGACAATAAATTGTATGTGCATTCTACAAATGAGCCTCATTTGTTTGGGATTTGGTCACATTTCCACATATTCTTCTCTGGGTTTCCATGGCTATTTCTGGACTGGGCTCACTCGGTGTCTACTTTAATGAAACGCTTCCCTAGGAGACCACAGGATAAAGTTGCTCCAAAGAATGTGGAGTTTCGAAAGATGCTGTCTGAAGCATAGAGTCAAGGCCATATTGGTGTTACCCAGAGATCCACAGAGGACCAAACCCCTAAGCTGGAAGGCCTTTTCCACAAACACAGGCTTGTGTGAAAAAGAACTCCTCAACCTCTCCCCGCACCAGCCCTAACAGTGGAGAGGAGTAAATGCAGGCCATCGAGAGCGCCAGAGCAGCCCTCTTCTTCCATAAATTGACTTGGAAGTTTTTTTTTTTTTTTTTTTTTTGAGACGGAGTCTCGCTCTGTCGCCCAGGCTGGAGTGCAGCGGCCGGATCTCAGCTCACTGCAAGCTCCGCCTCCCGGGTTTACGCCATTCTCCTGCCTCAGCCTCCCGAGTAGCTGGGACCACAGGCGCCCGCCACCTCACCCGGCTAGTTTTTTGTATTTTTTAGTAGAGACGGGGTTTCACCGGGTTAGCCAGGATGGTCTCGATCTCTTGACCTTGTGATCCGCCCGTCTCGGCCTCCCAAAGTGCTGGGATTACAGGCTTGAGCCACCGTGCCCGGCCCTGACTTGGAAGTTTTATCCTAAAATCACTGTGGATGTCTTAATCAGAAATGTATCCAAATTTCTTTCAATAAAATGTATTTTTGCTCCTCTTCCAAGTCTTAGGATAGAACAGATGATTGGGAAAGATGGGCCATGTTTATCCTGGGGCACTGTGATTTAAGAGATGTGGACATAAAGGCCCATTTAGAGCAGCAACATCTCATTTACTGGGTACTGGGAAAAGTCAACATTTACTGCATGATCTTTCAGGGAAGAAAAAGATAAACTCAATGTTTGGCAGTTTTAAGAGGCCATTCAAAAAGTCTATCTGGTCATTGATTTTACCAATTTGTTTACTTATAGCTTGAGACTTCTGCAAAATTTTTCTTCCCAACTACTTAAAAGACTGAACTCAGTTACTAGGTTTATATCCCAAGCGATTGAAACCTTTTTTCCCCACAGAAAGTTTCAGAATGAATGCATGTGTTTACTCAATACTCACCATAACTTTGTCCTTCACATTTCTGACTTTACTGTCAAGCTCTTTCTGTTTGTCTAACATCACTGTGCTCTGAATATTTCCTGACTGGGCCTGTAATGGGAAGGGCATGATTACAGCCATAGTTTTCTCCAGGGTGTGTACTTGCTGGTTACACTCCAAAGTCAAGTCCCCACCTGCCTTCCAGACCGTCTGACATGTACTACAAGCTTCCTGCTTATGTGTCAGTAAGAAATTTTTCCCAAGGCCCTGGAAAATGCTGGCAAACTATTAACAAGGCTACAAAAAAACTAGGCTCAATTCATGTCTAAAATAAACAGTATTTCTGGGACTTTCCATTAAATCATACAGTTACATGGTACCACACTGGGATTTAGTTCAGGGTTTCTCAAATACTGTACACAAGATTATTCTTATTAACCCTGCCTTTATTTATCGTAAAGTTTTCTGATTCAAAGTGTGGTCCTCAGACCAGCAGCATCTCACTAGGATGGAAAATCTAGGTACTGGAAAATCTCAAGGGCTAGTATGATTATGGAATCAGAAAAGCCTATTTTAAGACAATCCTGGGTGATCCAGAGGTATACTGAAATATGAAAGCATTCCATTAAGGCCATCAATGAAAATCTGCTACTATAAAGTCAATAATGAATATAAACCCAGACTTGCCCAGGAGTATTCAGTCCTACTTTTGATAATGAGAACACTCAGAAGTGACAGGGTCTACTTGTTTCATACACCAGATGTACACTGCACATACTTACTAGGTACTAAGTAAACGTCAGGCAATGTTCTAGGCTCAGGTGTTAGAGTGGTAACCAATGGTCCCTGTTCTCCTAGAGATTAAATTCTAGAAAGATGTTATTTTTTTTAGAGTTAAATCCCCCACACAGCAAAAACTGGGCTTGTCAACCTTTCTTACACAGTGCCCTACACAGCACAGATTCTACGGGGGTGTTTTTACATATTCGACTGTATCAATCTTTTCTTCTTTATGCCTGGAATTTTCCTTATACTAGAAAGCCTTTCCCTATTGACATTACAGCATTCATTCATTTTTTTTTTTCCCTAGCACTCGCAAGGTTTCCTTCTTTTTCTTTTTAACTTTTAGATCACTGATATATTTGTCTGTTCTCATGATCAGTGTGAAGTATAGGCCCACTTTTTGCTTTCACTTTTTTTCCAATTAGCTTTCCATTTGTCTTAACAACATTGACTGAAAAGTCCATTATTTTCTCCAGTGCTCTGAGCTGCCAGCTGTATCACATAAATTTCCATATGCACATGGGTTTCCTTCTAGATTTTTCTCCTCTTTCCCATTGGCCTGTTTATTCATAAGCCTGAACCCTTGAAGGATATTGGACTATAGAGGATTTATAGTCTATCTAGTAGGGCCAGTCCCATTTCATTGCTCTACTTGTTCAGAAGTTGCCTTGCTATTCTTGCATGTTTATTTTTTACAAATTTCAGAACCAATTTGTATAGCTCCAGAAAACAACTTGTTGGTATTTTTATTGGAATCACATTAAAATTACAAGTAAACTCAGGGAGAGCTATCACATTAAAATTACAAGTAAACTCAGGGAGAGCTAATATCTTTATGATGCTATTTTTAATTCTTATGCTTCTAATGGTTTTTTCTTGTCTAATTGCATTGGCCAATACCACCAATACGATGCTAAATAGCAGTGGAAACACAGCATCCTTGCTGTGTTTCTGACTTACTAGAGTTTTCCCAGTTAAATAAGTTACTGTCTCTAGAATGGAGAGATATATATTTTTGTATGTTAAAGAGGTATCCATTAATTCTTATCTTATTCAATGTTTTTATCAGAAATGAGCATTGAATTCTGTCAGGTCTTCTCAGCTTCTGTGGAAGGACGTAAATGCTTTTTTCTCCTTGTAGCTATTAATTTAGTGAATTGCATTAATAGGTTACCCAGTCAGGTCTACCCTTGTGACCTATAATAAATCATATTTGGTCATGTCTTTTCTTAATGTAGTATTTAATTCTGATCCCTAATATCTTATTGGGGACTTTTGTATTGATATTCATAAGTAAAATTGGTCCACAATTTTTTGTTTTATCTTTATCAGGCATACATTATCGAAGTTATTCTCTCTTCAGAGGAAGTTTTCCTTCATGTTATATATTCTCCAATAGTAGAAGTTCAAAGCATGTGAACTGTATCAGCTGTAAAGTGCGTATTAGAAATACATGAATGTTACTGGTATCCTCTGTAAGTCCAAGGTGCCACATATCACTAAGTGACAAAAGGAGTTTCTCTGGGCGGTCGGGATGAGTTGTCACTTTAAGAAGTTCCATACAGCTTTTTGCCTGTGCAGGGAAATCTCTGCTGTTGTCTAATTCTGATATGGTTTGGATCTGTGTCCCCGCCCAAATCTCATGAATTATAATCCCCAGTGTTGGAGGTGGGGCCTGGTGGAAGGTGACTGGATCATGGGGACGGTTTCTCATGAATAGTTTAGCACCATCCTCTTGATACTATCCTCGTGATCATGAGTTTTCATGAGATCTGGTTAAGTGTAGAGCACCTCTCCCCGGGTTCCTCCTGCTCTGGCCATGTGATGCGTGTGCTTCCCCTTCACCTTCTGCTATGACTGTAAGTTTCCTGAGGCCTCCCAGAAACTGAGCAGATGCCAGCACCATGCTTCCTGTACAGCCTGCAGAACCGTAAGTCAGTCTCTTCTCTTATAAATTACCCAGTCTCAGGTATTTCTTTATAGCCATGCAAGAACAGACTAATACAACTTCTAAGCCAGCAGGACGTGGGCACCGTGTCCTGTGGGCTTTGTAACAGCTGGGATACTACACCTAGGGAGAGGGACTAGGCCACTGGAGAATTCTGACTTCCCAGGCCGCCTCCCAAATGACCAAGGTTCGTTTTAGAGAACAGGGATATAAACAACGACTGTAAGAGAGCTGCTGTATCCCCAGCTTCTACATCCCCTTTCTACTGACTTGCTGGGAGATGCTTGGTAGAAAAACCTGGTGACTGTGGCAGGGCCTAAGAAACCTCCTGCTTCCAACTTGGGCAGTAGTCCCTCCAAGTCACTCAAACCCTTGGTATCCTCTTACTCCTTCCTCTCATTCCTCCCTGCTTCCCTCCACCCTGCTCCCATCTCCTGCTAAGCAGATGCTTGGCTGCTCCTGTACACTTTAGTACTGAAACCACTTTCATAGTGAGTCCTTAACTTTTTAACTTTCTAAGAAACCAGGAGTACTGAAACCACAGGAATGTCAAACATTGAAGTTGGAAGGGACTTCAGCTGTCATTGACTCTTACTTTCTCATTTCACTACTGTACCTCTAGAGATCTTGTCTGGATGGGAACTTGGTTACTCACAGGCCTGAGATCAAACAAAGTCTTCTGCTCAGGAAGGGGGTCCTTTTCAATGGAATGAGCAGTAGGCCAAGTAAGGGAATAGGCACTTCATGGGTGTGAGAAGTTCCAGCCAGAAAGCCCTCACATCCCATCCCACAGATTAGAAAACTGAAGAGTGACTTCTCCAGTGAGCTAGTTTTAGAGTTGGACAATACTGGGTTTAAATTCCAAACCTACTTCTCATTAGCTCTGTAGCCCTGAGCAAAGCACCTGACCTCTAAACCTTAGTTTTCTCATCTTTAAAATGGGGATAAGAATACCTACCTTCAATGACAGTTTTGAAAGTATTTACTCAAATGAAATAATGTTTATAAAGTGCTTAGCACAGGGCCTGCAACATGATAAGCACTCAGCATATGGTAACCATTAGTCCTTAAGAACGCAAAGATGGAACAGCAAAGGGAAGCTTAGAATCCACCTCATGTCTTTCCCTCCCACCTGAAAGATATTCTCCCTATCCCTTCAAACCCTATAGACCTAAATTTTTGTCCAGACACGCAATTAGTTTATTCACCACAAATAAAAAAAGAAAGAAAAAAACTTAGTGTGCTGTAAGACAGCACACGAAACATTTATAGTCTACTAGAGTGTGGATAGCACAATATTCTCTTAAATCTATTTTCTAAAAGCTCTTATATTAAAACAAAAAATAATGGGAACAATAATTTCCCATCTCAGCATGTCTACAGACTGGGACAAATGCTCAGGCAGTGCGTGGAGAATGGCATCTTCCACCACACTTAAAACTGTCTCCCTCTCCACTGTCGCACAGTTCACTATTGTAGTTATTTGTTGGTGAAATGCACACAGGACGCATACTGTGTCCTCTGGCATCCATATAGGAATGGGCTCCTCCAGAACAATCCATAACATTGGATTGTTGGCTTGTTGTCACCACCCCACTGCTCAAGAAAGGAATACTAAATGCCATAGCAACTTCAAAACTCTGCTGAACCCTGACAGCTAGGAAGGTTTGTATTAGGATTAATAAAACAATGATCAAAAATCTTGATACTAGTACAACTCTGACTCATTGACTGTTTGATGTCTTGAATATTTAATAGGTATCTTGATCTTGCTCAAAACAAAGCCCTTGATTTTCCCGTTAGCCTCTTCTCTCCACAAACCTACTGTGTCCTACAAAACTCCTGCCCCTGCCTGGTCCTTGCCTTCCCAGCTCTGTGAACAGCATTATCAAGGGGTTCTAGTAGCTGCTGTAGAGCCATCCTTGACTTTTTGCTCACTCCTGCATCTAATCCTTCAATATAAGGATCCTTCTATATTGGCACCACATCCAAAGCATAACCTGAATCTGTCCACCTCTTCCTACCTCCACTGATTCTACTGAGCGCAAACTTCCACTGCCTCTCCCTTGGACAGCTGCAACTCTCTATTTGCCTGCTTCCATTCCTGTGCCAGCAACTCAGAGGCCTTTCCTGATTCTGGTCTAAAGGAACAACCCTACTCCCAGCCACTCCATGAACTCAGCATGTTATCTTCTCGGCACTTTATGCTACCCAGAAGTATCTTGTTTATATGTTGTCTTTCTCCTCGTTAGAACTTAATTCCATTAGATTAGGATCTTTCCTAAAGCCTAGTTCTATAAAATCTCTAAATCTGATTCTCCCACTTCTTGGGGCTATAAAATTAGAGACATTCACCATTGCTGTGATGTGGGCCCCAATAGTATTTGATGAATGAATACATTTTTAATTTATTACAATTTTTGTGTTCAATGAGAAAAAAGTACCTGATTAAATCTCTGGGCATTTTCCAGAATTTTCCTTTCTTCCTTCAGACAGCTGTAAATGATCATAGACATCTGGATTGGGTCTTCCTGAAAATTATCCTAGATTTGAGGGGTTAGAACAAAAATAAATTAAAATGCAGAATGTTTACATTATTGTGTATTGTAAGTTGATATGAATTTGTTTACATTCTCTGAGAAACCTCACCTCTCATCTATTAAATTCTATATAAGCTATGTTTGTGAAAATCAAAATATTTCTTTCACAAATTATGACAAAAATTGCTTTAACTTTCTAAGTGCAGATACCTAAAGTACTTTTGGAGTAAACAAGTATTTTCACATATGGTTCATATAATATTTTTACTTTAATATCTTTCCATATTTCTTGAGGCCAATTATCTTCTGTTAGGATCCCAAGACAATGCAAATGATATAAAAACTATACATGGCATTCCTCAATGAATGCATCTGTTGGTCTAAGCTTTGAACCAGACCAAAGATATTAATTTAGGTTTTTCTGTTGCCATTGTCAAAGCTAGTTTGCAAAACACTGGCAATAATGGCTCTTTATACAGGTGCATTCATGCAAGGTCTGTATGACAGCAAATTTCTGTAAAGTTAATTTGATTTCCCCACTCACTGGTATATAAAATTATAAATACATTCACAAAGGGGGAAAAAAAAAAACTTCCAATTACCTAAGTTGAAAAGTTCAGTTGTATTGTATGAAAGAAGAAAATGATAGCCTTCACCTCCATTAAAACAGAAAAGTTCTGTTATTACAGGACATAAATATGATAGCCAGGCCAAGGGCATGCTGGGAGTACATTTGAAGAACTCCTAAAACTCTGTAGCATGTTCTCTCATGTCTGGATCTTTCTTTGACCTTTTCTTCCAGGAGAGGCTAACTCCACCAGAAGCAAGGCAAGGTGGAGTCTAGTTCCTGAAGTCACCCCATCCTCAAGTGAAAGTCAAACCTTTCCGGACTTATTCCTCATTTGCATAGCAAGGACCTGAACCTAATACTAACGTTCCCTGGAGCTTTAATATACTACCATAGATCACTGCTCTTAAAATGCAGCCCCTTTTCTTTGGTTTAAATATTGACTGTTTTCAGCAAAACAAGATTATAGCATCATATTTTTCTCAGAATTACTGACACCTAAGAGTTGATACATTTAACCTTGAAAATTCCTTCTGTGTTTATAAAATGAATTGATATCTTATTTTACTTATGCTATATTTACTGATGCTATAAATAATATAAATGGAGTTGTTTAGTCTCTGTTACTTCTCTAAATACCACGAAGTGTGTGCTCAATTGTATTTGCTGAATGAAGAAAACTGCCTTCCATCAACACGAGAACATTTCAACTAAAATACAAAAACCAGGTCATACCTGAAGATTACGCTTGCTTTTCCTTATGTTATGCTGTAGCAAGAAGTTATTCTCCAAAGAAAAGCGACTATATTGATCATCCAGCTGTGATAGGAGGTCATGAAAACGGATGGTGGCAAATGAGACATCATTGGCAGCGTGCTCCCTAGGAGATTTAACATTTACACATTTCATTCTAGAACTAAATGTCTACGTAAAACAGACAAAACAAATGTTGGTTTCCTTATTGAAATTATTAAAAACAATTTATTTTCTTAGGTTTATTTTCTTCTTCTGAAACTGATATTGCTTTTAGCAGTAGTTTATGTGGTATTTCTCTTATGTGCAATCAGCACGAAAAATTCTAGAGCTCTAAGAGATTGTGCATGACACTATTCACGGTGACTATCTCTGGAGGGGGAAAAGTCAACAGGGGACCCCTCACTTTCTATGTCAAACACTTTCAGGACGTTTAAAATATTTCAACTAGCAAATAATACATTTTAAGGTAGAACACCTATCAGTTTAAAAAAATCCCCTTAATTTTACTACCTTCTTCATATTTCTAATCAATGTTTAACCATTAATTTGGCCTTATTTCTTTCAAGTTACTTCTTTCTATAGTCTGGATCCTAAGTTGGAAACTAATTGGTGTCAGCATTATCTAACTTGTCCAAAGCATTTAGGAGTATCTATCACAAATTAAATTTGACAAAACTACATAAAAGTGCTTAATGACTAATATACTTAACTTTGTTGAGACACATGTCATTTTTTAAATCAATAAACTTATCTACAACAAATAACCCGAGTGGCCATTGATGGAATTCATCTTCCAGTAAACATGGCCCCAAGTCACTTAATCAACAAGTATTTTTAAGGTATAAACTTCTTCTTCTATCTAGTGAATTTTCCTTACCAGTCTTGCTTTTCTAACCACTGTGCCAGGTATTGTCTGATTTCCATGGGAAAACTGTCATCATAAAGCTGGTGAACCTGCTCCAGGAATTTTGAGTCAAGCTGCTGAAGTTCATACCACTGAGACATCCTATAAAGAAAAAGAATATATACTCTTTCCATGTATATGGAAACCATAGCTTCAAAGAAAGCCTTCTTGGTATCAGGTTGTACTCTTAAATATCTTGCTTAATCCAAAACATAGTTTGTCCCAGAAATATTTTATTTAAATGGCATTTATAGTCTAAAGCCTCTTTTTAATTGACTTTGGGGATCAACTTTTTTTCTCCTCCACGAAACACGTCTTCAGGTCTTTGCTTGTTGTCCACATAACAGGGGAGCCTTCTCTGGCCTCCTTATTTAAACTGCAACCACCTCCCACCCTGGAAACATGCTCTTTCTCTTCCCTGGTTTATTTTTCTTCATAGTACTTACATGACCATCTGACCTACCACATTTTTTATTTTGATTATTGTCTGGTTTCCCCACCTGAAGGGATGGATGTTGGTGGAGGATTTTGTGCACTGGTGTATCCCCAGAACAATGTCAACCACATAGTAGGTATTCAATAAATACGCCTTTAAAATGAATTTGTGATTTTATCAAATAAACACATGAAAAACATTATTTTAATTAGACTTGCTTTAAGACAAATCACATGACTCTCCCAAAATGCTCTCCTACAAATCACAGTACATTTGTAATTTAACTCAAATACTTCTAAACTGCTATATTTATGATTCATATGGTAAAATTCAATATTTTTGTTATACACATTTAGAAAGATGTATTTTCCTCTTTCCCTACTACAAACAATAAATCTGGCATAAAGAAGTAATGATTTTTAAATATTAAAACAACATCATTACATGTAATTTAAAAGGATAAAGTAACACTTATCTCTTTGGAAAACTGTTAAGTCCATTTTTATATAGTTATCCTAAAGATTAAACATCACAACAAAAACTCGATATAAGGAAGTCCTAAAATCCATTAGGAAAACGGAAAGTCTTCCATGACCATCATGTAACTTAGGATTTATATCAGCACACAGCTGGCGATATGCAGAGTGGACACAAGTGAATCTTGCCCTGCCAGACCTCTGGGGAAGGGGTCTGGATTTTCAAGTAGGGCATGGAAGAGTATCTATGCATACTTGTAGCCAAGTACATGCATGAAGGCATTAAGTCATGCCTAGTCCAAAAATGTCTTTCCAAAGGAGCATGAGGAAATGTCTGGACTATAAAGCTAGTTATCATCATATATAGCAGTAGAAATGGACCCAAGCCCGGCCCCTTGGCACTGCTGCTGTAGCAATTTGATTTCTTTCAGTTCAATTTTATTTTACCTGGGCGGAAAAATCTGTGGCTCTCTCCCTTCCTGCTTGGTAACTAATAAGGATGTGCCTAAAGCAGATATGCTGGACTGTCAGCCAGTCGGAGCTGCAACATCTCTTATTAGCCAAGTGAACCCAGGTAACTTACTCCCCTATCAACAAGGTGGTTGTGTGTGTGTGTGCATGTGTGTGTGTAGTAGACAGGAACTTGCTCTGTCATCCAGGATGGAGCCCAGTGGCACGATTATAGTTCAGTGCAGCCTCCAACCCCTGGACTAGAGCAATCCTTCCACCTCAGCCTCCCAGTGAGCTCAGACTGCAAGTGATATGGTTTGGTTCTACATCCCCATCCAAATCTCACCTCGAATTGTAATATAATTCCCACGTGTTAAGGGCGGGACCAGTGGAGGTAACTGAATCATGGGGGCAGTTTCCCCAATGCTGTTCTCATGATAATGACTGAGCCTCATGACATCTGATGGTTTTACAAGCATCTGGCATTTCCCCTGCTTGCATCCACTCTCTCCTGCTGCCCTGTGAAGAGATGCCTTCTGCCATGCAGAACTGTGAGTCAATTAAACCTCTTTTCTTTATAAATTACCTAGTCTCAGGCAGTTCTTTATAGCAGCATGAGAACAGACTAATACAATAAACATGAGCCAAGATGCCTGGCTAATTTTTAAATTTTCTGCAGAGAGAGCCTCTTGTTGTGTTTCTGAGGCTGGTCTCAAACACCTGACCTCAGGCGATTCTTCCATCTCAGCCTCCCAAAGTGCTGGGATTACAGGCGTGAGCTTCCACACCCTGCCGCAGTTGGTTGTTAAGGCTGGATGAGCTAGTACATATGTAGCACCTGGCAGAGAAGAGGTGAATTAATAAGCTCATGTTTGGGCGGGCAAGGTGGCTCACGCCTGTAATCCTAGCACTTTGGAGGCCAAGGTGGGCAGATTGCCTGAGCTCAGGAGTTCAAGACCAGCCTGGGCAACATGGTGAAACCTTGTCTCTAGTAAAATACAAAAAAAATTAGGCGTGCACCTGTAGTCCCAGCTACTCAGGAGGCTGAGGCAGGGGAACTGCTTGAACCCAGGAGGCGAAGGGTGCAGTGAGCCGAGATTGCGCCACTGTACTTCAGCCTGGGCGACAGAGTGAGACTCCGTCTCTAAAAAAATAAATAAATACGTAATACATAAGCTCATGTTCACAAATCTGGAGTCAGTCTCATCTTCTCACAGAACCTGTTACCAACTCACAAAACCTGTTACCAACTCAGAGAGTGGCATGGCCATCTCCCAATCACCTAGCTCAAATCCCAGATTTAGGGTTGATTCTTTCCACTCCATCCCAAGACCTGCTGCCTTCCTGTCTCCAACATTCTACCTTCCCAATCCAGCCTCTGCTGCACACAGATTGGACCACATCAATCTCCTGTGCAAAAATCCCATGATTTGTCCGTTCCTAGGCAGATTTCCAACCCACCCCATCTTCATCTATCAACAAAGCAACCCAGTCACCAAATCATTTACTGTTTTTCAACGGTGCCCAACACTTCTGCTTTGCTCCAGCTACTCGCCCTTGGAACAGCCTCTCCACGAATTTTTGCATCTCTAAATCCTACAGCATTCAAAGCTATGTACAAAAGTCCCTTCTTTCATAAAGTTGTTTGAGACTTACTCACAATTAAGCTTTCTTTGACTCATGTCTCACTGAATTCTGTACCTCTATTAGAGCATCAGTTTCAGTTTTCCTTGTAAAGCTCTGTGATGTCTCCAGAGCCCCCGCAGGGGAAGGTGGGTGAGGTGTGGTGGGGGTGGAGTAGTGGGGTTATTTTCCTTTTTAACATCTTATGGACCTTGGACAGTGCGCTGCCTATACTATGTGCTCAAAACAGTTTGTTGATTTCAAATTGTGTATATTTCAGATGGAATTAGAAACTAAAAAGCAAACCATATTATGATCTCACAAGTGTGAGTCCAGCATCCTCATTTAGCAATCAATGGTTGCACAATGGACTGTGCTGGAGGCTCAAGTCCTATTTCTGTTCTATGAAAACAACTCCCTATCTATACAAACAACATTCAAAGCACAATCAACCACACCTCTGCATACCTACCCCAGAACTCTCCAGAAATTTTTTTTAAGAGTAATTATATTATTTTGGGGATGGGGGTCTGCAAAAACGAAACATCACTTTTAAACTCTAGGAAGACATTAAGTCCTTCCATCTTTAAACATAGAAACATAATTTAAGATTCCGAAGCCATGTACTCATTCATGTGATCCCATGAACATTTACTGACCTGCCACCTTGTGCCCCAACAAGGGCCTGGGGATTCAATCAAAGGAGCAGCTACACACAGCACGTTAGGTGCCAAGACTGTCGAGGTTGCATGCACAGAGTGCGAATGTTAACCTAGACAGCTCTCGAGGATGGCATACAGCAAATGAAACTTTCTGCGAAAAGAAGAAAACGTGACTGATGGAAAGGGGGGTGGAAACGGGAGAAAGTGAGGGTAAATGGGAAGGTGCAGTGCCTTCTAGAGGTAAATTCTATTTCACAAGTCCTCTTTACTGCCAGAGCACGACTGGCAAGGGCAATCGTGCTGAGCAGTGCCATCTCCAAGAACAAGGGGCACTCCTCGCACTTGGAATACTCGGGACACGTTCTCTGGGTCACGGATTCGCAGGTCAGCACAGACGGCCCGTCCTCGCCCGGCGTCCAACTGCACGGCCCGAGGACTCTGTCCCGGCGCGTCCCACCCCCGGCACCCGGAACCTCACGGCCACTCACTCTGCGCGCAGGATCCGGAAGGGCTAGGCGGGAGGGGGGAGAGGGGGGGCGGCGGTGCAGCCTCTCCCGGGCGTGCCGGGCCGCCTCTGCTCGGTTTGGGGTCTGCCAGGCGCGGTCCCCCCGTGCAGCCGAGCCCCTCCGCAGACTCTGCGCTGGAAAGCGAAACTACCGGGCAGAAGAAAAGGCAGCGCCGGCGCCCGGCCCCCTTCCGCCCCCACCAATCACCGGGCGGCTCCGCGCTCAGCCAATTAGACGCGGCTGTTCCGCGGGCGCCACCGCCTCCCTCTGCGGGCCGCTGCTCACTCGCGCTCTGGGTGTTTCCTCTGGCTTCGGGCAGGGCTGCCGGGTGGGTGACCTGCAGCCGGGTTGCGTGTTGCCACGCTAGGTATTGGAGTTCTGTTTACATGTCTTAGAGAACGACCAAAAGGACGTGCTATGTTTGCAGAAGCCCAAACGTGGAGGTCTCTGTATTAGCTTCATCATTGAGAATCCAGGCAGAGGACAGATTTGGCAACGTCGTCATTCTAGAAGCTCCCTTTAGCAACTGACCTCCATATTGCTAAACCCAGGGGACGCTTTTCCGTTGTCCTCACTTTACTTGACAGCTCGGAAGCATTGGCACAGTTGACGTCTTTGTTCTTGAAACACGTTTCTTCCTTGGTCATGATTATAACACATCCTCCTTGCTTCTTCCTGCCTCTTTGGCATTCTTTCTACATTGTCTCCACCTCCACTGTAAAACCATTATATGTTAAGGTTGTCAGGGTACAGACGTTCCTCAGCTTCTTTACCTGGGCTTCTCCTAAAGGCTTGTGCTGTGATGACCTCACCCACAGCTTCAATTTCTTTCTAGATGGAGGGGTCCTAAATGCTTATCCTGTCCACATCTCTCCTCGGAGCTTCACACCTACAACCCCCACTTGCTTCTCCACTTGTATGTGCAGTGAGCTCTACAAACTATGTTCAGAACCAAACTCATCTTTCTCCTCAAACATGCTCTTTTTCTAGAAATGGCACATGTCAGATACCTAGGATTCACCTTTGACATTGCCTTCTCCCTCACCTCTCAACACCTGATCCTCAAATCTTATTATTCTTCCTCCTAAATATTTCTCAAGTCTCATTTACTCTGGTCCATCTCTTCTTTCTGCCGCCTCCCTTTTCTCTCTTTCCCATTACTGCAGTAGATTCCCGAATGGCTGCCTCTCTTCAGCCCTTAGCTCCCTTTTAATCCATTCTCCATACAAGAGTTTGAGTGTTTTTCTTGTTTTCTTGTTTTTTTTAAACTAAAAGCAGATCATGTCATTTGCCAACCTGAAAGTCCTTCCATGGCTTTTCTTTGCTCTTATAAAATTGAGTTTCTTAATACATACTATAAAACCCTGGTTTCTCTATCTCTTTCTCCAACCCCATAATATGTCACTCTGCTTTGCTTACTTCAGCATTTAGTTCTGCAAATAACCCAAACTCCCCAAACTCACGGACTTCTCACCAGCGACTATTTGGAAAACCCCTTGAGCTAACATCTGCTTCACCCAACTCTTTGCTGGCTAACTCATCTTTTAGATCTTAGTTTAAAATCTCAGCTCAAATGTCACTTCTCCAGGTAGGCACTAATGAAGCCAGACAAACTAAATCTTCTTGGACTACATGCTCATAATATCAATTGGTTCCTTCAAGTAGACGGGATTTGAGTCAAGCCTTGAATAATTAGGCACTTTGGGGTAGGAGAAGGATCTGAATAATTTCCCATGGATATGCCTATATATGTGTGTGTGTGTGTGTGTGTGTTTATTCTTTGCACATCTATTTGTTCTTCTTGTCACAGATGCACCCTCACAAAGCAAGTTAGCAGTGAAAACAGCCTTCTCTGCAAAGAGATGCCAGGGCACCAAAAAGGTCCCTTCTGCTCTTACCCAAGGACCAAGACAATGTTTTACTGTTCTCTGAAAAAAGCTGTATTAATCCGTTTTTAAAGCTGTATTAATCCGTTTTTAACACTGCTAATAAAGACTTGAGACTGGGTAATTTACAAAATAAAGAGGTTTAATGGACTTACAGTTCCATGTGGCTGGGGAGGCCTCACACTCAGCAGAAGGCAAGGAGGAACAAGTCACATCTTTCATGGATGGCGGCAGGCAGAGAGAGAGCTTGTGCAGGGAAGCTCCCTTTTTAAAAATGATCAGCTCCGTGAGACTCATTCACTATCACAAAAACAGCGCAGGAAAGTCTCGCCCCTATAATTTAATCACTTCCCACCAGTTTCCTCCCATGACAGGTGGGAATTGTGGGAGTTACCATTCAAGATGAGATTTGGGTGGGGACACAGCCAAACCATATCAAAAGCTGACTCTGGGAACGGTAGATTACATGTTAAAAATATTTTTTTCTGGTACTATAAAACTTGCACAGATATTAGCTTCAATATTCATGAAGGAATTAAATAATCCTAATATCTGCAAATAGGATTATTTGGCACTCCAAATCCCAATTTGGATCATCAAGATCTATGGGTGCTTCCTTCCTTACCCCCCTTTGTTTTAGCATCCATGACAATATCCTACCATAGGCCTTCATCACTTGAGAATTGGAATGCTATGCTAATCTCTAGGTATACTACCTTTTTCTAGTCTCTTTCTCCTTCACTATATTTGCCAAATTAAATTCCTTAAAATACCGCATTGATGTAGTCATTCCCTGCTCAAAAGCCTTAACAACTCTCCTTGCACGTATGATCAACACAAATGTTGTCTACTAGTCTGGATCCTCCACAAAATGTCTCTTTCCTTCTTTCCAGCCTTTTCTGTCATTGTCCCATTTCCCAACTAACCTCCCCTAGCTCCAACACCCCCCCCATACTTTTAATTTCCTGATTTCTGCCCCTTTATACATACTGAATGGCAAGTCTTGCCCCTTACTCTCTTCACTTACCAAATTCTTATCCACCTGTTAAAGGCCAGCCCAAATACTATATTCTCTTTCTAGAACCACCGCAACCTATAGCAATTAATCTGGGGTCTCTGAATGACCTAATAATATATGTGTCTCTATTTATTTGGACAATAACTATACACTTCCTAATATGATGGTTTTTGAAGTGTCCAATCCTTATGTCTCCAAGACTCAGTGTTCCTGAAGGAGAAACTATTTATATTTTCTTACTGTATAACATATTGACTGCTTCAAAAAGTAATCAAACCAAAGCCAAACAAAAACCTAGAAATCCATAATTTGACAGATACAAATATGTGATGGTTGTCTTGTAACAGTCAACTTGGAAAGCTGTGTCTCTATATCAACAATGTCAAATTTGCAAAAGACACAAAACTAGAAAAAACAGCTAACACTATGTCTGTAGAATGCATTATTTTCAAATCTCTTCTGTCCCTTCCCACCCTTTGCCATGGTTCACTAAGGGTAGAGTATACCTCTCTGTGTGCTGTAACTCTGACCTTGGCCATGTGACTTGTTACAAAGGAATATGGACAGTTGTGATGTATAGACCATCTGACCTGAAACTGCATGTTCTTTGTAATCAACTTGTTCTTGTGTGCTCCTTCCCTCTGCTAAGAGACAGCATGCCTCAGGTACCCACGCTAAATCAAAATTCTAAATTATCTAAATATTCCAACGGACTGCTGCTGGTCTGAAACCGATGGGATACTATGTATGTATGTATGTATGTATGTATGTATGTATGTATGTATGTAT